>NC_061114.1:216757589-216937643 GCF_002878395.1 Capsicum annuum | reverse complement strand
TATATATATATATATATATATATATATATATATATATATTTGTTTGACTATCAACTTCAAAATATGTACTATATACATCATATACATGAGTATATTACCTCGTTATACAACGTATTTCACATATACTCTGATGAATTATCGTTTAATTTAACTTATATTATTATATTATAACTTCAACAATATATTATTACCTTGATCAATTGATTGTATGATATCAATATATAATTGAATATATTTAATTTTTTAAAATATAAAAATTATTTATTTAATAGTAAATTAAAAATAGCAAATATCTACGAACAACGTCATTTTTATAAAGTTAATTTTTATTTATTTTTAACAAAAAGTGACACTGTCCGTCGCTTTTTGTAAAAATACAAAAAAATAAAAATAATTAAAAAAATGCGATGGATAGAGGGGTTTTTAACCCCCACAAATATATTCGACGGATATCGGGGGTTAAAAATCCTCATAAATTTATAAATTTTAGCGGCAGTTTTTTAACCCCCGCAATTCATACTATTTTACGGGAGTTAAAATAACCCCCGCAAAAAATTTCCCGCAATTAATCCTGTTTTTTGTAGTGAAATAGAATCCTTCAATGAGTTGGTTATTTTCTAATAGTTGACAACTATACAGGTTAATGGGTTAGCTCATGTATATAAAAGAGGAAATTAGAGAATTCAGAGAGTTAATTTTCATTTTTCCTTAATCACTTTGTATGGTTAGCCTTCTTCTATAATGAGAAGTTTTCTCTGAGTTTCACTTGAGTTTTATTGGTGTTTTCATTCTATTTCAGAACAGATTCTTCAAAGTTTGAAGAGTGTGAAGGATGCTATATTTGAGGATATTTTGTTTTGTTTTCAATCAAGAGCATATACATATCAGAGAATAAATCAAACTAGAAAATCCATTAGATCAAAAGTAATTAAAGCTATTCTTTAGTATCAAATTTAACCATCTTTCTACTTCAACAAAATATTGTTCCGAATTCAAATTAAAGGTCTACTTAAAAATTCACCAATAAATATAAACTTCACAATTCTATAGGCCAATAACAAACATGTGATCATGGATAAAGACAGAGAATCCATGTTTATGGCAAATATATGGTATACAAATCAGAGATTTAGCATGCAGATAACAAAACCACTAATTCATATTCTCATTATAATTTTATTAGATGCATTCACATTAGATCCCACAATTAAATCATTACTACAAAATTAAAAATTATAAATAATTGGAATTGAATTAGTGAAGCTCAGATGTACCCCACTGGTGTCTTTTATCAGGAGAAGATAGTGGATCATAATTGTCCTTTAGTTAAAACATTGGATAAGACTAGATCATCAAAAATAGTTATTTAAATGTAGAATCATTTAGGGACTTTGGATTAATTTATGTAGAGTAAAGACTAATAAAAATATAATTAATGGACCTCTTGATCATTTTAAAAAAATAATTCTTGAAGTAGGTGGTGACTATATGAATTAGCTAACCAATGAAGCCAGTTGAAATTGTTAGGCACTGAAACAACATATATAAACTAAGACGTTCTTTTTCATTTTTGGTCATTGAATCCACTGAGAAAAAGCATCATAAGAAAATAATTTTTGATCCTAACTTGACCTCAAAATCTAATTATAAATAGTCAAGAATTATATAAAATCATACAAGGAGGACCAAATTGCCTTCACCTATCGATGGGAAACAGTTCAACACCTACATGCCCAAACTATTGCTAACTGGAGTTGTACAAAATAATATGAGCAGTGGTGGACTTAGGATTTAAAGATCACGGGTGCTTAAAAAATTAAAAAGATGAAAAAACCTTGGGCGTCTTTTTCAATGGAGAACCTTAATGTCAGTGCACCCAACCAACTTTTTGTTTTAGTGGGTGCCTTTATATATTTTATACCTATTTTCATATATTTTTTATGTAATTATACCTATTCCGCGTCGAATTTAATGGGTGCCAGAACACCCCAAAAATGAACGTCGGTTTGCCCCTAAATATGAGGGGTGCTGCGTGAAATAAGAACTCCATGGACCTCTGATGAAAGAAGACTTCAACATGGATGAGATTTTGGCTTCCTTAATATGGTTTGGACAATCCCCCAAGTTAGCTTTGGGATTAAGTTAGATCTAAAATTCATTTAACATGGTATCAGAGTCAAACCTTCAATGTTGGGATCCTAGATAAATTGTCCACGCCTCAGGATTGGATAGTTTCAAGCATGCAGACAGGGCGTCTCAATAAGATTAGAGACCTAAAGTGAAACTATAAAGAGAGTTCCTAAATATATGTTTAAAAAAAGAAATGATCGCCATATATATTTTATTTAAAATTCACTTTTTCAACTATTTTGATGCGTCATCTTCAAGTTTTCTCTCTCTCTTTCTTTTTTCAAAATCAAAATCATATTTTCTAGTCGAGATATTTAAATTGAATAAATTATAATAATAACTAAATAAAAAATATGTAAATATAAACTATGACTATCAAAAATAACAAATTTTCAAGAAAAACTATAAACTAAAGTGAGAATAATAAAACACGGCTCAAGATTTTAATAAATTGATATTCATATAACGATATCGGAATAGTGTTGTCCTCCTTCAATTGCTTGTAATTCTTGAAATTTGAAGAGACACTAAAAAGTAATTTTTCTTTCTTTTGTAATTGTAAACAAGAACATTAACTAAGTTGTCAGTAAATTTTTCAAAGTAAGAGAGCGCTCAATTTGGATAGTTAAAGAGAAAATAGAAGTTATAGAATAGATGAATATAAGGTGACAATAGTGTAGCACAAGTTATTAGGAAATACTGTAATTATGGAAATTTAGTTAATTCCTACACATAAAAAATTATTCCAAAGTGATATTTCATTACCCTAAAAACTAACGATACCCACATTAAATATTTTAATTCCTTATCAGAAATTTATTTTTAATCTTATAAGTAAATATATATATTTTTTCTCAATAAACATGAGTACATTTTCCAGAAAAGATAAGGCCTCAATTTTTGGGTGGCCCCAAGAAGTTGTTTTAGAGGCCTAGTGGTTAAGACAACCCTGCGTTCAGGATGTGAGGATCAGACAGTGTTGGCATGCGCGGGGAGAGAGGAGAGGGGTTGACAAAAGAAGACCACCACCTTGGTGATGAATGGGGTCATGGGATTCCTTAACTTGACTTGGCGGTCCCTAACTTGTGAGAGATTGAGTTAGTTGGGCTCAAGATCATTCAGCATGATATTAGAGTCAGACTTTCGATAATCGATTTCAAATACATGATCTACGCCTTGAGGATTGAACAGTGTTGAGCATGCAAGGATGATGTAAGAAGACTCCCACAGATTAATGATGGATGAGGTCCTAGGCTTCCTTAATATAGCTTGAACAAACCTTCTCCCCTGAACTAGCTTGGCCTCCCACGTACACCGATGTGGGACAATTCAACATAACACATCCAGGAGGAGGAATTGAAATTCTTTGTCAATGTCATGATAATGTTCTAAGACGAGGAGCAATATAATTTTATAGTTATAGTTTGGATATCCAAGACCAAGACCAACATGCATGTTCCATTTCAAATTTTCAATTGTCTAGTATTTCTTGTGAACATTAATTAATTGTGCCTTTGCTTTACTAAAACCATATTCTAATAATAGTTTACAATGCAACTAAAGTCCACTTATTAATCTGGACGATTCATATAAAAGACAGCTCGGTGCATTAAAGCCCCCGTTATGCGTAGGATTCGGAAAATGGCCTACCACAAGATAAATTTAGACTCATTAGGAATCGATTAGTGTAATTAGCAACAGTGTTATATGTAATTACAGCTATAGTCGTATTGGTACTTTTTAACTCAACCTCATGTTTGATATACACCAAAAGAATTTTAAATCAAGTATTTATAAGATAAAATCATCGAAAAGTCATAAATTGCAGTCATCTAAACTTATAAATTTTAATTTATAAGCATTTTTCATTTGATCGTGTCTCTTAATTACTAATTTATCCCGAATATCTTTTATTATCCCCAAGATATCCTTTCCAAAATTGGATTCCTAACAGTAATTTTTCTTTTTTTACGTAAAAAAGCATTTTTAAGCTTATAGTGTTGTAGTAAATAACTTCAAGGACTTCTATATCCAAATACATAATTATATTGTTTATTAATTATAAAATTCAACTTCAATGCCTAATTTCTTTTTTCAATACCCAATACTTTATCAGCTACTTTTAATCAGTTAACCTATAAATGGAGTCTTCTTAATTAGTAATATCCATGTTTTAGATGTATATGCTAGGCCAAAAACATTGATAGGCACTCAAATTTGTTGTCAAAATTCACTTAGACACTTAAACTATGGCTTGTTTCTATCAGGCCCCTAAACGCCCCGAATTTTATTTCAATTAGGCATTTTTTTCCCTATCAGCTAAAAGTTAAAGTGTGTGTTATACACACGCGCTGACGTAAAAAAAATAACAAATTAAAAGGTGACACGTGGCATTAAAATTTAAAAATAATTTTAATTTTTTTTATAACTAATTAAATTATAATTTAAAAAGAATTATAATATTTAAAAAAAATAAAAAACTAAACACCCTCTGCCCGCTCATCTTCTTCTCCAGCCATCCCCCTCCCCGTCCTCCTCAACTAAACAAAGTTGTTCTGGCTCAAATCAATGCTCTTCAAAGAAGTCAAATTGGCTAATGACTTTGGCAATGAAGTGGAGAAATCATTGCAGCAAAGATTGAGTGAAGACAGACTTTGCAGCCCTTGAATTTGGTCTGAAACTCGGCTACTGAGATGCATGTTTGACAAGTCAAGTCTCTCTACATAGCTTTCGGAGTTGCAGAAGACACCAGCCCATTTACAATGAACAGAATTTGAGCTGCTTCAATTGTTTGCCAAACTCCAATCTTTGAGATGATCCATTGGATTAACAAGACTAGACTTTAGTGCTAGCAATGTAGAAACTTCAACCCCATTGGATGAAACAAAAAAGAAACCAGTGATTAACAAGCAAAACAGATGAATTTTCATGGTCTGGCTTTTTCAAATCAGTTCATCAACATTCTTTTTGGTTCTTGGGAACAAACTTTTAGTTACCAAATGATAAGAGATTGAAAACATTAGTGTTAATCAGTTATTTATCATGATTAGTCTCCAAATTCAACCACAAAAATACCTAGAACAAACACATAAACAACATGAAACTTCAAGAACCTAGAAACAATTTCATTCCGAAAGAAAAATTTTACCAAAATTATAAATTTTATTTCCAAATCCAATCATACACCACACAAACATCAAAAAATAAAAACATAAACAAAGTAAAACTTCAAGAAGCTCCTAACACTTCAGTGGAATTAAAAAAGTAATTTTTGAAAAGAAAATTAACTTCAAGTTGAAAATTGATCATCTAAGAAATTGATTTTTGAAAAGGAAATTAGAGCAGTGGTCCATTGATTTAAGTTTAAGAAAAATAAAAAAAAATGAAGAAGGGTATCGCGTGGGTGTCGGGGGGGGGGGGGGGGGGGGAGGAAGGATTGATTTTTTTTTAAAAGATAAATTTTGCTTTATAAATAATTTTTGGGGCCCACATGCCAATTGGCATCTTTTTATTTGGAATTCACTAAAAAAAATGCTATTCAAGCTCCCCTGGGTTTGCACTGCACGCGTAGTGCCACGTAGGCAAAAAATGCCTAATTGAAATAAAATTCGGAGGGTTTAGGAGCCTAATAGGAACAAACCTTAGTTTAGATGTCTAAGTGAATTTTGACAATAAGTTTGAATATCTATCGATGACTTTAACCTATATGCTACTATACATAGAGGAGCATTCAGTCATGCACACTCTACAACTTGTCCAATTGGGGGAATTGTAAAATTGGAAGTATATCATTTAAAAAAAAAGGCTCAATATATATATATGCCCCTCAATTATTTAACTTTTTCTGTATAGGCACCTCTATTAAGTCATGTACCTTTTGAATCCTTTACTCCTTCACAAATCATGTCAATTAAGCGCAATTGCTGACGTAACGCTAATATGGCGTGGCATGTGTAATACACTCTCCATTAGAAGAGTGAGAGACCATAATTAATCAAAAAAATTAAACATAAAAACCCAACTAATAAAAAAATACATTAAAAAAAATAAAAATAACAAAAATAGTCATCATCTTCTTCTCCATAACTCACCATTTTCCATTTTTTTTAATCACTCACCGTCACTCACAGCAACAACACTCACCCAATTTTTCATTCATAGAACAAATACACACCTCACCAGATACAACAACACAATTCGCACACCACGCTAAAGACAGAAAAAAGGATCCTCACATACACACATACAGAAAATACATACACAGACGCCACACACACACTTACACACACATACTCCCCCAATTTTCATGCCCCCACGAGAAATTGGAAGAGGATACACTCACATTTCATAGTGAACGATATCATACACATAAATCGAAGAAAACCAACGTGAACAGTAAAAAAGAGGGTAAACAGTGAACAATGATGACCAAAAAATCGTTGGGAGGCTATCGCCGGCGATCCCCGCTGGTAAAACACCAGCTCCGCGTCGAAATCTCACCAGATTAAACCGTTTCGCTGACTGCCAGTGATCGTTAGAGCTCCGAACAGTAAACTTAACTCTAATTCCGACGAAACCCGCCAGAAAAAATAATTAGATTTTATATACTTCAAACCATCATTCACGTCACCGGTGGGACCTCCAACTCGTTTTCCGATAGTAATATATGTAATATTTAGTGATATGAAGAAGAAGATATAATTTTTTTTATTTTTTTTTTTACCTTTTGTGCTCAATCAACGGGGGAGGGGGTGCCACAGTGGGGGGGGGGGGTATTAATGGTTTTTTTAATTTAGATTTAATTATATTAAAAAATTATTTTTATAATTATTTTAAGTTAAAATGCCATGTGTCGTTATTTGATTTACCACTTGGCCACGTCATTGGCATGTGTATTACACGCATTCTATATTTTTTGCCACATCAGCAGATTGTGCTCAATTTACACGTTTTGTGAAGGGGTAAAGGATTCAGTAGGTACATGGCTTAATTGAGGTGCCTATACGGAAAAAGTCGAATTGTTGAGGGGCATGTATATGTATTCTTCCAAAAAAAAAAAACTTTATTAGGGAGTAGTCATAATCATGAATCATGTTACAGTTCTAAATTAAGAAAATTAGTCATGGGGTATCCTATAAAGTACTAGTATTAATTAATTTGATTGTTAATTACTATATTTATGGATAGGGAAAAGATATAAATATATCTCCGAATTTTAATAAATAGTACAAATATACCCTCTGTCATACTTTTGGTACAAATATATCTTTGTCGTTAATGAAAAGGTACAAATATATCCTCGAACTTTAATGAATGGTACAACTATAGCCTTCATCATACTTTGGGTAAAAATATACCCTTGTCGTTGATGAAAAGGTACAAATATACCCTTCTCATTAATGACAGAACACGTATCAATATCGTATTGGTTGACCTTTTTTAATCTATTTTATGTGTGAATAATTTAATCTATCTTAAATCATAACTCATACCCGATTCAAATAACCCAACCTGATCCGTGTAATAGAGAAGTTTCAAGAGACATATCATGCATCTCTATTCACGCATGTTTCTTTCTTCCACTCTCTCACACTCACACTCTCTCACTAACTCAAAAAACCCTAACAAACGCATTGATTCGATTCATGTTTTGATCCATCTACCAGCTAGAATCGAGTAGAGATTTGTTTAATACTGTGATGTTGGTTAATGTTCTGATGTTAGATTAATATTTTGATGTTGTTTAATCTTCCTCATGAACGACTGTTGTTTGTTTTTTCTGATTCATGAGCGTCGATGAATCAGAAATTATTTCTAATTCATGATTGTTGTTACCTGTTTTAAATCCATTGTTACACCATTGTTCACCAACTTCAAAGAGTGAACAAGAAGACAACATTTTAAGAACAAAAACATGAGAAAAACTTGCAAAGTTTGGACAATTCTCGACCAAACCAAGGTCCTCATTGTATCACAGGTCGGGTCGGATTATTTGGATCGAATATGGGTTATAATTTAAGACAGATTAAACTATTCACAAATAAAATAAATTAAAAAAATCCAAATAATACGATGCT
This sequence comes from Capsicum annuum, assembly GCF_002878395.1. NCBI lineage: Eukaryota > Viridiplantae > Streptophyta > Magnoliopsida > Solanales > Solanaceae > Capsicum > Capsicum annuum. The sequence continues at coordinate 216,929,436 of NC_061114.1, read as the reverse complement.
GACACGTGTCCAATCGTTAATGAGAAGGGTATATGTGTACCTTTTCATTAACGACAAGGGTATATTTGTACCTAAAGTATGATGGAAGGTATATTTGTACCTTTTCATTAACGACAATGATATATTTCTACCTTTTCATTAGTGACAAGGGTATATTTGTACTCAAAATATGACGAAGGATATATTTACACCATTTATTAATGTTTAGGGGTATATTTGAATCTTTTCCGTTATGGATAATAATACTCATTTGCATCATTGCATGATACAAGTTGAGGATGCACATTATACAAATGAAATAATTCAACTTGTTAATTGCAGAATTGGTAGTTGGAGAATTGAGCTATAGTATCCAAGGAGGAGATATTCATACACTGAATTTATGTTTTATACATCTTTGATATATAGTATATATTAATTATCTGCATACCACTTAAAAGATTTTAATTATAAGTAATTTTTATAGAATTAGACATTAATTGAAAATTTGATAAAAGACAACTAATTAACTTGTTGGTTGTTAGAGTACAAAATATTTTTTCTCTCCTAATGTATTATGTGGTATTTTTCACTTTTCGAGATTTAAGTTAAGTAAACTTTGATTAACAGTTTAATATATATTCTTTCTAAAAATTACCTATATACACAAGTTAAAGTTACATAATTACATTAAATCCCAAATTGGTAAAGTATTTATACAAATCTCAAAATAATTACAATAATCCCCTTATTTGGTAATTTATCTCTCCTTAATATTATATATTCAAAAAAGATCACCTTTTCCTCCCTCTTTTTCTCTCCCATTACAAATCAGTTTATCCTTCATTATTCAATCCTTTTTTTCACGCCTAAAATCAAGCAATCATACTTAGAGTTTACCATTGTAAGTTTTCAAACATTAATTGAACTTTTAAATTTCATTCATTATTTTTTGATTATTTTTTTTAACTTCACCAAATCAGAAAGTCATGGACTTGTTTGAGAAAACAAAGACAAAAAAAATGGCGATCAATTATCAGAAGCTTCAAAAAATCTCAATTGGGTCATCATCATCCTCAGCAGAGCACAACAGGGTGGAACATGCCACAGAAAATGAATCTTGTGAATAGAGCACAACGACGTTTATTCAAACAATTGAATCAACGAAATCACTTAACGATTGAATCAATGAAATCACTTACTCAACTTTTGTAAGAATCTAAATCCTAATTATTTGATTATTTAATATTTATTTATATTATTCTATTTCTGAAAAGGAATGATCTTGCTCAGTTTTATATTTTTTTAATACTCTTTCAAAAAATCTATTTTGTAATATCAAATTCTTCCAATATTCTTGGATCTAACTTTACGTTTCAAAGATTCTATTTTATATGTTTCAGTATTTTGTCTAATTTTATGTTTGTTTTTTGTTGAAACAGGCTAGCTTTGTGGTTGCAAAGATAATAGCAATTTGTACATCGAGGCTACTCAAAAGAATAAATGAGTTGCTATGATGGGAAAAATTACTTGTCATCGCATTCAAAGATGTAGATTTTATACATTATACATTACTTTATTTAACACACTTATGTATAATGTAAGTTTTTGTATATATAGAAGAGGTTGTTTTTGTATTTAGTCGAATGTATTAATCTATGAATTTTGTATAAGGTTACATTATACATTCTGACAAGTTTATGGATAAATAATGTATAATGTTAATATTTTATATTTATGGTGTAACATTATACATTCTTGAATTTTTTATTTGAAAGTATAAGATATAATATATCAGACATTATAAATTAGTTATTTGGGAAGACTAATGTATAATATAAGTCTAATGATATATATTTTCAATATGTTATACATTAGAAGTTCTTATTATATTAGTTGTGTTTTATGTCGTTTTTAAAGTTAAAAAGTTTTATTTTTATATAATTTTTCATTATACCTTCTGTCAAGCTTATATGTCATACATGTTTAAAGTGAAAAATTTAGATGTGTAATATGAGATTATACATTACTGCAGTTTATTTTTAAAATGTATGAGTTGCCCTTATACTTATTCTAACGTATAATATAAGCCTGAAGATATATATATTTTAATATGTTATACATTAAAAGTCCTTATAAGATGCATTTTATACTTTATATGGTATTATACTGTTAGAAAGTCTTATTTTTGTATAAATTTTTATTATACCTTCTGTCAAGACATATAGGTCATACATGTTTAAGATGAAAAATTTAAATGTGTAGTATGACATTATACATTACTGCAGTTTATTTTTTAAATGTATAAGTTGCCCTCATACATGTGAAATTGTTGTGTATTTTACTTTAATTTTTTTTACGAACTTCGTCAATATTCAATTCCATCGCGATCGTAGCAATCAATTTCAAAAAGTTAATCCTTTCCGAAATAATAATTGCATCACTTTTATAGAATTGATAAATGATTTTCAACTCCCAAATTTCGACATGACGCAACAATATAGGGATGTTCATATTTTTTTTGAGAATTAAAGAAAGACGAAGACGGTTTTTTTTTTTCAAAAATGTCATTAAAAATGAGGAAAACTAACAGTGATGTTTAAGAGTTTTTTTGAATTTAAATTTCAGTTATTTTACTTAATCATACAAAACATAATTATAGGTAATTAATGGCTTTATTTAAGGGAATGAAAGATTTTATTTGATTACTCTTTCCATGAATGTAGGTGATTATGTTTTATCATCTTACCTTAAATATAAGATTAACTGTTTTATCATACATTCGAGTTATGTATGATGGGCAGCCGAATGTATGAGTATATTTGCAAAATTCGGGAGAGAGAAAACTAGAAGTGATTTTATGTAATTAGCTTCAATAGGTAGGGGATTTATGTTGTTTACACTTATTTTTTTTCATATTGACATTAGAAGAATTGCAATTCATAATACTTCTAATATAATTTTTGAATATCTAAAATTTAATATTCAAACATTGAGTGTGTTGATCTAATTCAACTAAGTTCTAAATATTAGTTAAATTGACTCTCGAACAAAAAAATATCAGACAAATTATATTAATTTATATTATATAGTCAAAATCATTTAATGCGTCACCTCGTTATAACGGTATTTTACTATAGCGGTTTGAGGAACCGATCTTTCATGTTAAATTTTAATTTACTTCTCCATAACAACATTCTATCAATAAAAGGAATGACGTTTATTATAGTGTTATCTTTGTGTAAAATTATCTCTCTATAACAGCATACTCAAATATTGTGTAATAATATTTTCAAGAAATATATTGTGTATGAAACAAAATATTTATTTCATCGTTAATGTCATTCACACAATAACTTTCAAGTACGAAAATTTAATTTAAAGAAAAAAATATATTTAAAAAATGCACATTAGTCATATCATAACTTCACAAGAAAAAAATTACTAGTATTTGCCTTTTATATTTATGATCTTTCTAATTTTACATGTTTTTGTTTATAACAGCTGAATGAGATATGAAAGTCAAATAGTAATATACATATATAAATATTACCTCTCTATAGCAACCATGAATTTTCAAACAAACGCTGTCACTACGAAAAAAATTGACTAAATTATGCTTACTTTTTAGATAACGTTAAATTGACTAAATGTCATATAAATTTTAAATTATGCTTATTAATTATCAATATCTACAACTTAACTTAAATTTAATGAGTCTTGTCCATCGTCATTTTGGGTCAGTTTCTTCTTATTACTCTTTCCATTTCTAAATAGTTTTACTATTTTTATTTGTACTTGTATTAAGAAAAATATTAACTACGTACTAAATTGACTAATTATACTTATTTGTTACTCCTCTTTATTTTATATATTTTTTGCACTATAGTAATATCTCTCCATATTAGTAATAAGAATAAAAGCGAAAAAAATAATAATTATACTTTTATTTTATGAAATGATAAATAGTAAGAATTTTTATTTTATAAGAACGATGTTAGAAATATATTATCATATATAGTGAATGTCTACTTACCATACATAGTGAATATCTACTTTACCATATATAATAAATACTAAAAATTACACAAATACACAACTTATGTTTTCAATATTACAAAAAAACTCAACTCCCTAAACATATTACAAAAATCTCAACATATACACAGAATGTTATGTATATGTCGGCTATGTTATGTATATTAACAGGGAGAGAGAGTAAAGTAATTAAAAAGTGGAAGAGAGTGTAATTACTTCCAAAAGGGTTGGTATTTATGTTTTTTATACTAAATAAATATCTATTTATGGAAAAGTTAGAAATCCAAAGTTAGTTTTCCCCTATAAATAAAGGGGTTTCCTTCATTGTAATTCACTCCTCAAAAATCTCTCAAGAGAAATAAGAATTATTCTCTATTCTCTCTCTACTCGTCTTTTTAATTCTTTATTATTTTATAATACGTTATCAACACGAGACTCTGCCAAACAAAGTGAGATTATAAATCTAAAGGTAATTTCAAAGTTAGAAATATCTTATGTTATCTGTTTTTGCTACTAATAATATAATTATTGTTGGATTTGAGGAAAATAATTGGTTTAGAATCATTTATGTTTAAAATTTATTCCTCAAGAACAATATTGTCAAAAGAGATGATAATATGTTGGGTTCAAGTCCCAGTGATTTATGTCTAAGATGTCTTTATATGGATAAGACGTTGAGTTTGAATCTCAATGCACCATATTGATGATATTATGATGGCTAAGGCAAAATAATGGGTATTTAGTGAAACATGTCCCATCAAATATGCTTCATTCCTTGAATTGAATGTGGTAGCATTAAATCATATGTATGACTCAATTTGCTTTGGTAGTAGCTATCATAGTTTAATACGCTTAAAGTATGATTATATTTCATTCCCGGGAATGAGAATTTTGAATATTATAAATACAGATCTATACCCTGGGGTTGAATATGATTGTACATACACCCGAACGTATTCTTAATTGTGAAAATATCACAATCCACCTTTAAAAAGGTGTAATAATTGAAAGATTGAATATCTCCAAGTTACTATGAATAGAAACTATAATGTGAAAAGTTACCCAAGCAGGATGAAATCACATGCCATAATAAACTAAGAGTTTATTGTTTATTGATACGAAATTCATGCAATAGTAAACCTGATGTTTACTAAAGAATTTTTTGCACATGTTATGGTAACTTGGAGTTACTAATACAAATAATTTAATCTACTGATATAAACGACTTGTCGTCATGAAGATGTGCATATTGAGTATTAGATATATGTTGAAGAAATAAATGATTCTTTAAGAATTGTTTATGTTGCTTGTTCTAATTACAAGTTGGTTGGACCAACTAATATTGGGATTACATCCCTTAAAATTTGAAAAATATAAAAAGTGAATAAGAGCTCGTTCACCTATCATGTGATATGTTGAAAAGATGCATCAATAAAATGATCACATGTACATTCATTGTCAGCCTGTGTTTGACATTGATAAAGTTGTTTGTTCAATAAAATTGAGTTAAGAGCATAACTTTCAGATTGTGTAATCAAGACAATTCATCTTGATGATGATGGTTTGAGATTGAATGCCTTCAATAAATAGCTAAACCATTACTAATGGAGATAATACATAAATATGACCTTAAACTTGACACCAAATTATAACTTTGACCTTAAACTTTGATAGTGCACAAGTAGGACCTTTAACTATTCAAAACCTGAATAAATATAACCTCCGATTTTGCAACCCCCATGCATGAGTTTCACTCGTACCTATGTGGAAAGGTAATTCAATCACACGGTGCCACGTCGTTAAAAGGACTAACTTGGAGGGAGATCATATTTTTGCAGTTTTGAATAGTTAAAGGTCATATTTGTGCACTGTTAAAGTTTTATTTTTTGTGTTAAAACGACTTCGTTTTTATTATTATTATTATTATTATTATTTTTATTTATTTGGGGATTGAACCCACGCGGTAGGCTGAAGGAAGCGCCCAAGAAGCGCAAATAACACCATTGGATTATCTAAGTGCCTTGTTTCATGTGGTTCAACATTAATATACGTACATAAATATAAATTTTCTACCTTATATATACAACATAATTTTTTTACCGAGGGGGTTCGGGTGAACCCCATGGCAACCACGTAGGTCCGCCCCTGCGTTAATTTAATAACGTTAATTTAATAACATTTTAATAATGTTAATTTAATATAATACTACTACTATCCTTAATAACATTAATTTAATAACGTTTTATTAAAACTATAATTTTTTTTATCATTAGTATAGTTTCATCTTTAAGTTAATATTTTAAAAAATTATATTTAGATATATTATATAGCTTAAATTCACCCTCTGCTTTATAATATATATACATACCCACGCGATTTTTTCGTATGAGACTGACCCACCTAATTAATAAATCTTCAATATCACTCTTTTTCCACAGTGACAAAAGAAATTAGATGTCATTTTAAACTTTGAGCAGAAAATAATGAAAAAATAATAGTGAAAAGTCATTTAAAGGTCATTTTTGTGTAGTTTTGAATAGTTAAAGGTCATATTTGTGCACTGTCAAAGTTTAAGGTCAAAGTTATAATTTGGTGTCAATTTTAGGGTCATATTTATGTATTATGCCCTTAGATTTTAAGCTGAACCCGCTCAGTTTTGCGTGTTGAACACGCGTTTTGCCACGTAGGATCGGAGGTCATATCTGTACAGTTTTGAATAGTTAAAGGTCATATTTATGCACTGTCAAAGTTTATGGTCAAAGTTATAATTTGGTGTCAAGTTTAAGGTCATATTTATGTATTATCTCTTACTAATGTGAACAAAACTTCATGTGTTGGTCTGAAATATGATATGTTGCATACAATAGCACTTGTATGCATTAGACTAATAAATTATGATTATTTTATTCCCTCTCAATTTAGTCAAGGTCAGGAACCAACTATTCCATCTTATAATTTTAATGTGCGGTATAAGATTAATGAATATACCATGATGCACAAAGATGAATTCCTCAAAGAAGATAGAGGATATATCTTAGTTTTCCTAACATAAGGGGGAGATTATAAGAGGCTATGAAATATGTTAGGAATTATCACCAGATCCTCATTCAAAAGATAATTTAAGTCAAATGTCGAAAACATCTCATATTAAGCTGCAAGTGCTCCTATTTTGTGTCCTAAAAGGACAAAATCTACACATACGTAAGGCGTGGTAGACCAATCGATTCTAAATGAAATAATCCTTGAAACGAATAAGGAGCAAATAATCATAATAAGAAGGCAATGTGCTCTTGAAGAGCCTACGACATAATACTTCATGAAACCTTATGAGAGATTCAGGTACCTGAAAATAATGAAGTGACGAGATCTCAAAATGTTATGTCACCTTATGAATCGATACAAAATGATATATCATCAATATCTTTATATAATATTGGCGCAAGATTGTAAAAGATTACGAGGATCTAAATTCTACGTTTATTTAAGCATGCTAACATAGAAACATTTATCAAGTGACATAAAAGGATGCATCTTGATAAGCATAAAACTTATTTGATTTGCAATCCAAACACTTGAAGATATCACTCATGAAATGTTGAATATTATCATTACTTGACAAAATTTACATGAGAACTTTTAAGGATTCAAAATGTTTAAAACATATAAAAGTTTCTGAAAAACTTATTTATAATCCTTATATTGTATAAGCCTATAGCTTGAAAACTATTCAAACTCTTGGATAGTTTTCAAAAACAATAGATTATTTGCTGAAATAAGAAATATACCAATTTAGATTGGTTATGAAGTATCATATCTTAGCGCAATTAGTGCACTCATGTATCTTGCAAATACCAAAAAGCCTGATAAAGCCTTTTCGGTCAATTTGTTAGCAAGGTATAGTTCTGCTCCTACTAGGAGACATCGAAATGAGATCAAACATATGAACTTATTTATTTTAAAGATTGTAGTTACAATCTTGTTGATTATGCTAATGTTGGGTATTTATTTAACCCGCATAAATCTCGATCTCAAACATGCAATGTGTTCACATGTAGGAATACTATCATATCTTGGAGATATACAAAGCAATCTATCTAGTCACTTCATCGAAGCATACAGAGATAATAACTATTCATGAAGCAATGCAAGCTGAGAATGTGTATGGTTGAGATCAATGATACATCTCATTCGAAAAAAATGTGGTGTAAAATGTGATAATATACCCACAATTTTATACAGAGATAATGCAGCATGTATGATACATTTTAAGAGAGAATTCATAAAAGGAGCTAGAACGAAGCATACTTCATCAAAGCTTTTCTACATACATGAGCTTCAAAAGAATGATGATATTAACGTGCAACAAATTCGTTCAAGTGTTAATGTGACTGATTTATTCATCAAGTCTCCTTCAATTGCAACTTTCAAGAAGATGGTACACAAGATCTAAATGCAAAAGCTAAAGAGTGTTATTATTAGGGGAGTTAATACGCGTTGTACTCTTTTTTCCCTATGAGGTTTTGTCTCACTGGATTTTTCTTTTAAGGTTTTTATGAGGCAGCCGATATACGTATTGTTAGAGATGTGTACTCTTTTTCCTTCACTATTTTTTTTTTCACTGGGTTTTTTTAGTAACGCTTTTACGAGGCACATTATCCATCAATTAGACATTCAAGGGGGAGTGTTATAAATATATTACCATATATAGTGAATGTCTACTTTATCATACATAGTGAATATCTACTTTACCATATATAATAAATATCTATTTATGGAAAAGCTAAAACCTTAAGGTTAGTTTTCCCCTATAAATAAAGGTTCCTTTCATTGTAATTCACTCCTCAATAATTCCTAAAGAGAAATAAAAATTACTCTCTATTCTCCTCTATTCTCTCTCTACTCTTCTTCTTTATTCTTTATTGTTTTATAAGAAATGATAATTAATTAAGAACAGATGGAGTATTATATTTATTTTCTTTTTCAGTCAGTCATCTTTTGATTGAATCAATAGCCTATAGGAGGAAAGTACTAAAGTTAATTAGTGGTGAGATCGTTAAAACCGGTTTAATTGAAACCAAAAGCGGTTTTTGTAGTTTTTGTCGAAATTGAAGTGCTATTTTTCCCGTTTTAGGAATTTCTCTTTTAGGAGTCGAGTTTGCTTATTGACGATTTTGCCCTTTCTTGATTTGGGTGACTATTTCTATTTTATCCTATTGACAGCTAATAACTAACCGTGGTCGAGAAATTTTAATAGCTCGATTGATTGATTATATGAACTTTTACTTGATGGGTGATGTTAGAATTTCTATTTTGTAATTTCCACTCCAATTTTTCCTTTCCTGATCAAAATTTAAATGTGCTAAAATCAATATTGTGTGTAGATTGAAAAATTCATTAAATATGTATATATAATAATTCATAAGTTGTGAACCCAGTAACAATACTTTAAATAATAAATTCGTCTTTGTATTTCACCAAAAAAAAAAAAAAATCGTCTCTGTATGTAACCATTTAATTTTTGGGCAAAAATTATTTCCACTACCGTTAGTTCTTTTTCTAAGTTTTGATATTTTTCATGCTTAATTTAATTTAAAAATTCACGATATATTCTGAATGGTAAATTTTACCATTCATGTGTGTCTAGAACATACATTTCTTTTCTTTAGTAGATATTTCCGCATATGGTGATTCATAATCTCATGACAATAAATTTTGAGGTGTCGCCTCTGTTTTTCAACGCAGAAACTTATTGAAACTCCCTCCTCTATTATGCAATTTGCATCGTACATTTTAACAAAGAAAAACGTAAGTATTCAGTGTGATATTTAATTTACTACGCCACTTAAATTCGATAAAGTTCTATTAATTGAAAGTATTACTTCCACGGAATAATTTTTCGTTTTATTCTAGGAGGAATTAATCCCTATACCTTAAACATCAATAAAAATATCAAATTTTCTAAGGACACATTAACAAATGCAAATTGTGGTCTCGGAATAAATTTCAATTTCATCAACTTTTTGGTCTATTGCCTTGAACACAAGATAATAACATTACTATTTTCCTTTTTGTCGTGCTTTCCTTTTTTGTATATTATCTCTATAATATGTTCATTCATCAAAGGGAATATCTGAGCAAATGGGGTATATTTTGGGGAATAACTTCATAAAACGATTAAAGTGAGATCCCACTTGTCAATATAATTGTCCAACTTGTGGTCTATATTTGGATTAAGAAAGGTTACCAAATATGGAAATTAAACTCCTAATTTCCAAGGCAAATGTCATTTATTTGTCTCCCTCAGCCTCATGTTTCTCTTCTTTCTCTAGTGGGATTAAAGAAGAACAAAAACTAAGAGGGAAATGCAATAAAAACAAAAATATCACTCCAAAAAAGTGGCTGACACGATAACAGTAAGATTATAAAAATAGTAATAAAGGTGATTAACGAGGTTTGGAGATCTGATTTCACATAAAAAAAAAATTATCATCTGCTGAGTCAAATCATCACAATATATTTTTTATGCCATCAACCTGTCAAAAGCAAGCATGCCTAATTATTTTATGGTCCAACTTTTTCCTAGGTTTCATTATTCTTTTGCTTTTTACTTTTTTCCTACCTAAGGTACCACATTTGAATTGGTGGTCATTTCTTCTCGAAAGATTTGTAATATTTGTAGTTGATCATAAGTCTGAGTTATTAACAAATTAAGAATTTACATTGGTAATTTACGACGATGTTAGGCCCCACGGTTCCTCTCTGACATGTAATATTTGGATTAATTTATGAGCAAAATGTTCGCTTAAGAATAGTTAAATATATTTTTTTAAAATTTTTTTTAAAAATGTCATAGATGAATGGATCAAGATTATCCTGAAGGTCTCAACTAGTTACAAAATTTTGATGAGTACATATATATGAAGCATTTTTGATGTTTTGTACCTATATTTACATTAAGATATACAAATTAATGTGAATGTGCATTTTAATAGCTACGTTTAGATATTCATTTTTTTTTTGTTGTTGTTTCTTTTTTTCTTTTCAAACAATGGTTTAATTTTGCTTTTGTAAGTGCTTAAATGCTCACAAGTCACATGTGATGATATTTTTTTCATTTCCCACTCGATCAAGATCCATTTCAGACATACTTTCAACAGAATTTTTTCATATTCGAGATTCAAACGTGAGACTACTCATTAAAAGTGAAAAGTTCCCGATCATCCCACCGTGTTTGTGGTCATTGCTGATGTTAGCATCAACATAGCGTTTTATTAGCAACTACTAGTACTAGTGTCTAGTTGGTTGATTCCCACGTGAACAAGATTTCTTGGACCAATCAAGATACTTCTTGCATTTGAATCATCCAATGAAAACCTTAATAGAAAATTATGGGAGCTTAATTATAATAATTAAGTTTCTTCCACCTCCAACTAAAAAGGATGGACAAGTGTCAATCATCAACCAATTAATCATATGGACACAGACATCACGACAAAAGAAAGTGATTTCCCCTTCCTATTATCGTACCCCATTTTATAAAAAAAGTGATGTTATAATCATAAAATTTTAAATTATTTGTTTTCATTTTTTTCATCTTAATATTTTACTTTTTATCTTTTTTAAAAGTCTAAAAAAAAATATTTAGAAGCAATATGGTTAAACATAATTTTAATTCTATTTTTTTTTATTTTCTTGACCAAACGCCTACTGGGATCAAAGCTGCTCTTTTTTGTTTAGCTTATGAAGTTATTTATGTGGTTATAAAGTGTTGCAGCGTTAAACAATACATTACTTCAGCGGTTTCATTTTTACTATTTTGATATATATGTTTTTATGCATTATGATCATAAAAATATTGATATATTTACCAATAGAAGTTTTCAGGATCTATTTGATACTACATCATACATGTCAGAATTACTATTTTATCCACTGCTATGCTTTACTCAATCAAACATCGTGTATTATCTATATATACTAAATAGCAAGAAAGTCTTGCCTATAAAGTTGCCAAGTATCATTCTATGATTGAGTCATTTATTAGGTTTTGGACAAAATAGTTAAAGTTTGGTAAAGTTAGTTTATGATTTTCAAATTAAAATTGAATATATATATATATATATATATATATATATATATATATATATATATATTGTTACACGTATCCTGTTTTTGAGCAACTCCTAAGGAAAAAAAAATTCCTTTTAAATATGAATCATGTTAGATGCATTTGAATTATCCGATATGTATTGAACAGATCAATTCAATGAATAGACAATGTTAACATAACTTTGAATTACACAATAAAGTATTCAACAAAATTTATTTGAAATATAATTTTAATATTTATTTTGAGTTATTTTAAAATATCAATAAAATTTATGATAAATAGAAAAAAAAATTGCATTTATATTAAACGTATTTTATTTAAATTGGTGACTTTGAAACTTTATCATGTTAAATAGTTAATTTAATATTTTTTAATTTTTATTATATCAATGGTACATTATAAAGACTAATTGTTTTAGCTTTCCTATATCATCTTAATGTACAAATAACTAGCTAATATCTTTATATATTTATTTTTCTCCTCAAAAGATAATTAAAATGAAAAGAATAAAGTAAGAGAAAAAAGAGAAAATCTTACAAAAAGAGACAATTACAACACCCCACGCTCCACGTCTTCCTATTCTATTCCCTATTTTACTCATACATGTTTCACCCTATCACACACTACCACAAAACCTGTACACATATAAATTACTCCGCAGAGGCATAATCACAAAAAACAGAAAGAGGCAAAAAATACCAGAGAAAATTTCATATTCTGAATATGTTTTCATAAAAATATTTATATTTTTTCAATGAAAAAAGATTGCAGGCAATGTCTGAATGCGTTTATCAAATTTGAAGATTTTTACATGGATTAAGACCTTCCCATTAACATAATCATTTACGTTGTTCTCTACTTTTCAGATATCAGTTTGAAATAATTTGTTTGTCAGTATTCTTCTTGATATGCATGGCAAAGGTAGTAGTAACTGTATGCTTTATCCACAATCACATCATTGAAATGTCTCATAATTTTTTTGTGTATCATATTTTTTAGCACAAAAATTATACACCTCTTTATTTATTCTATTTTTCGTTCGCAAAACATAGACATAAATGCAGTAATGTGCCGATGCATGAAAATTAAATTTTTCGTAATTATTATAATATTTTTTTCAGTTTTTGTAATTTAAAATTAGATAGCAACTTTTTCATTAATTTTTTACAGTACTTAGACTCAAACATAATGAATCTTATAATAATATGTGATTACATTTACGTATTAAGTATTAATTTTGTTGGTACAATGTTGGAATTCTACTCTATCCATGAATGCGGCTAACAATCATTTAAAATTATAAAATTTACTAACATTCTAAATTCTTAAATGTAATCAAATATTAAAATCAATACATAATAGATACTCTTCATTACATTTTGCTCAACTTCTGCCAAAGTTTACGAGAAAATCGAGCTTTAAACAAATCACTTTAACATATTTTTTTCAATTATCGATTCCCCTCCAAACATCTTAATATCTAACGGAGGAATGAAATTCACATGGCTTCCAACAATGATATTACACACATCTACTCTTGATGCTTTTGTACATTTGGTAGTATAAAATACCCATGCTATAATGGTGTCAAATTAGGATAAATCTCCATCGTCTAATCCCGAGATCTTATTTTTGTTATGATTTTCTTCTTAATCATAACCACGGTTCATTCCCGACTTACATGTTTCAATCTAATGAACTACCAACGGACTATCCTCTTTTCAAATTGACATTTTTTATTTCAATTATTTGATTTTTTTAAAATATTGTTGCAGATATGGGAGCAGAAGTTGGTGCAAAGTTACCCATTTATGCTACGAAAATAAATTCACATCTTCAGCAAATTGATGAATGATGTCTGATTCGCTTCAAATCTATGAACTGGAGCCATGTACATAAAAGCTACATATTAGCTCACCAATGAATTTAAATGATGTTTGCCTGAAAAATACAGAGAAATATTTTTATCCTGTTCAATTAGTTATTTTCATCATAAAACATTGCAGAAAATAAATATTTAACGTTAAACCATAAAATATTTAATGTTATGTAAATTTTAGATTATATATTTAATATAAATTTATCATTTAGTTATAATGTTAAACTGTTTTCAAAGCTTGATTGTACGTTTACATTATTTTAATTAAAATTTTTGTTTGTACTCATACTTTTTAATACTCTCCCATTAAGTATGCAAAGACAAAATTTAAAGGTCTATTTTAATAATCGAAGTAAAATTTCAGCAATTACTTATATCATACATAATTGTAACTAAAGGCTATCAAATACATACACCAACACAAAACAGGATCAAATATTTAGGAGCATTAAATTAAAAAATAACTTAATATATTTAAATACTTTTTCATCTCCTCTTATTATTTTATGTCAATATTTTTCATTAATCTCCCACATAATATAATGAAAAGCAACACATTTACTTTATAGTTTATAAGTCTTTTTAGATACAATTCCTATTTTAATGGAGAATCATGATTTCTATTTTCGAGTTAATTCTACGAAAATTCTGTAAGGAATTTAACTTTTTATTTCTTAATATTTACATTTCTATTTTTTTATTTTTGTATATTTAAAACAAACATAACTTTTTGCTATCTGCAAAAACTTATCACTAAATTATATGTTTCAATTATTTTTCAACTCTTTTTTAAGTAAATTTCCTTATAAAAATAAAATTAATAAGAACATAAATGTGATTGAAAAGTCACATTTTTTCACATTAGAACCCACAATTCCAACAATCATCTCACAACTATGACCTTTTTAAAAGCAAAATTCAAATAAATACATCTATCAATACAAATTACCAGGAGTAAGTTGTAAGAATTATTTATTTAACATTTATAATTATTTATTTTTTAAAAATTACATTTAGAAATTTAAAACACATGATATATAGCACATCATATCCACGTTTTCCACTAATCTCCCACACAATCACTCTTACAATAAATATACTTGGCATTTTATAATTTTTAATACAATTTTAATTTTACAAATAAATTACATTTCCTATTCTCAAGTAAATTCTCAGATAAGTTTCCATGTATTTTTCATATATACATTTTACATTTTAGAAATTTTTTTAAAAATTAGATTAAGAATATACCTGTGGTTTGAAAATTAACATATTTTCTTAAAAATATTTAAAATGCATAGCAGTAGTAATATACATTTTGATTTTTGAAAGGAGACAAAGTGAAGTAAATTTTAAGAATCATTAACTAGTTTGAAAAGAAGAGTTTACAGTATCTTAAAATAATTTTTTGTCTCTTATATGAATTTATTTATACCCACGTTTTTCACTTTCTCCCACACAATCAGAAAAAGCAACACATTTTTGGCAAAGTGAAGCAAATATTAAGAAGCATTAATTAATTTGAAAATGACAGTTTACAATATCTTAAAATATTTTTTTGTCTTTTATATAAATTTATATCCACGTTTTTCACTTTCTCCCACACAATAAAAAAAAGCAACACATTTTCGATAAAGTGGAGCAAATATACCCCACGATTTTCACTTTCTCCCACACAACCCAAAAAAAGCAACACATTTTCTTTATAGTTAACAATTTTTAAATTTAATTTTTATTTTAAAGCAAAATTACATTTCTATTTTCAGGCAAATTCCACGAAAATGACTACTAGAGGTTTTATATTTTTATCTTTTAATATTTACATCCTTATTTTCTTACCTTTTTATATTTAAAACAAACAAAGTCTTTGTCATCGGCATAATGTTAATATTAAATTACATGTTTCAATTATTATTTAATTATTTATTAACTAATTAATACTCTTCTAATATAAATAAAATAATTTATAAGAACATAATTGTGACTGAAATGAATCCTTTAATATTCATTTTAGATATCCAAATTTTCAACAATCATCTCACAAAATTTACCTTCTGTTTAAAAAAAAATTCACATAAATACATAAATTAATACAAAGCACTAAGAGTTTGTTGTGAAAACAAAAATATATACTTAAAATATTATACTAAGAAATTAAAAAGATAACAGAATTTTACACATAATTATGTGATATTCATACCACGTCTCCCACTAACATATCCACGTCTCCTACTAACCTGCCACACAATCACTTCCACAACAAACAGTTTGTAACTTTTTTTAATACAATTTTAATTTTATAAATAAATCACATTTCCTATTTTCAATCAAATTGCAAGATAATTATCTATGCACTTTTTCAAATTAAGATTTTAAAAAATCTAAAATTCTATTTTTCTATATTTAAAGAAAACAAAGTCTTTTATGTCTGCAAAATAATAATAGTAAATTACATATTTTATTTATTATTTAATTCTTTATTAAGTAATTAATGATTTTTTATTATAAATACAAAAATTTATAAGAATATAATTGTGACTAAAAAGTCTGTATATTTACTTTACATATCCAAATTCTCAATAATCATCTCACAAAATTCAATAGAAAAAGATCTATATAGATACATAAATTATTAATAAAAATATCAATAGTTAGTTGTGAAAATAAAAAAATCTATTTAACATTTACAATAATTTAATTTAAAAAAAATTACATTCAGAAATTAAAAAGATACTTTACATTTTACACGTAAGTATGTGATACTTATATCCACCTTTTTAAGTGACCTATCACACACATTCACTTTCACAACAAATATGTTGTTAATAACCTTTTTAAAATAAATCACATTCCTATTGTCAAGCAAACTGCAAGATAATTTTTCAAGCAGTTTTTTATATAGATAGATTTTAAAACATCTAAATTCCTATTATTCTTAATTAATGTTTAGAATTATTTTTCTATAAATACATATCCAACACTACAAACTTTTCTCAAAGCATATGATTTTCTGCAAATACAAATTCAAAAATATGATAAGAGTTGATTTTATCAGTGAAATATCAAATAAGAAAATGGATTGAAACTTGAAGGTAAGAGTTGTGTGTGTGTGGCATGCTACACCAAGGGACAAATCAAATTTTCTTCTATCAATTGAATTAGTTCTTCAAGATGCAAAGGTATTTAACATTATTTAATATTCTACTGTCTTCAGCATCAATACTGACTTATTAATCATGAATTTAGGTTCTCACTTATTTATTTGCAGGGAGAAAAAATTCGTGTAACAATTCTACGATTCGTTGTTCATCGTTTTAGAGGAGAAAAAAATGCAATGAAAGAAATGGGATTGTATATTATGAATACATTCGTTGTTGAGCCTAACAACATGCATTACAAAAAAACTGCACATAACTTTAAGTTGGAGTTTACACCCAAAACTAATGCTGTTGAGACAATTGATTCAGATTTTGGGTTAAATATTTTTAATTTTTAATTTTTTATGAATTTGAAAAATCACATTGACATTGATGAAACTCAACTATTTGGTAATTTTTTTTTCTTTACTCTAATTGAATCTTTTTGTTAACAAGATATCACTATTTTAATTTTTTTTCTGATTATTCTGCAGGTGTGATTGGACAAATTATTTATCATGCTGAAAAACAAACTCATCATCTCAGAAATGGAACAACAAGTCAATTTTTGAATGTTGTTATCAAAGATCATGAGTAAGATTGTAATTCAATTAATAATTTTTAATATTTTTCTACCACTTTAATTTCTAATATTTGTTTACTAATGCAGAAGAAACACAATTGCAGCAACTTTTTGGAGCGAGTTTGTTGATAAGATCATGCCCCACTTGCACAATTTGACTGATGAGCCTGTCATCGTAGTTATGCTGCTTGTTAGAGCGCATAAATTTCAAGGTTTTTCAATTGTCTAGCTTACAATTCAGATATCGTATTCGATTAAAAAAAAATTATTACTCTAACACTATCTTAACATTTATAGGGGTATATTCTGTACAGAATACATGAAACTCCTCCAAGCTTTGGATTAATCCAGATCTCCCCCAAGCAAATGATTTCAAATTCAGGTTTTTTTATAGTATAATATATTTATGTTGATACTAGAATAAAAATCATGTGCATCACTAATAAAACAAAGTGCAGGTTAGGAAGTGTGTCTGAAGCTACTCCTGAAATGCTAAGTCAAGCAAATTCTCAATGTAGTCTTTCTATTTCTGAAGAATTGGCTACAGGAACTGTACAACTTAAAACAACTAAAGAATTGCTTGATTTTGTTCAGGTGAAATATTTTCTATATTAATTTTAAACTATATGTTGCCTACATCAAATTTTTGTACATTACTTTATTTCATTTTTATAGATCGGATCTTTGTGGATTGTAGCAAAAATAGTGAATTTAAAACTTAAAAATAGTTGGTCATATCTGGGGTGCACAAAGTGCCAGAAAGGTGTTGATGAAGTTGTCAAGAATGTGTTTCACTGCAAAAAATATTGTCATGATTATCAAACAGCTACTCATAGGTTTGACATTACTATTGTTTGATTAACATTAGAAATCTTATCACGATTTTATATTTTAAAAGTACGATATTAGGTATAGGGTTCAAATTAAGGCGATGGATGATACTGGGGTTGTCTTTTTATTGCTTTGGGACAACGAAGCAACCACACTCATTGAAAAATCCGCTTCTGAATTAAAAGAATGCCCTTTGGAGGTATGTTATTTTGTTTTTACTTTGTTTTATGAATCCTAACACTAATAAAACTAATATGATATTAGATTTTTGATTCACCTTACGAGTGTTCCAATCCGATCGAGCTGGATATTCTTCTTGATAGAATCATCATGTTTAGAGTGAATGTTAAACAAGAAAATATTGAATCACGTGATCGAGTTTATGGAGTTGGGAAGATCAGTGACAACATTGAATTGATAAAGAAGTACAACAAATCAATAAAAGAAAATACAGTCACTGTATGTATGATTTTATTGGCAAATAGAGTAATTTTTATTAGCATGTTAATTCTACCATTAAAAGGGATATTTTAATTCTGTTTATTTTTTAAAAATAGAAACCTCATTTCAATGTTGAACAACCTCATTTCAATGTTGAAAAACCTCATTTCAATGTTGAAGAAGCCACAGATGCTAACAAGGTATTCCTCTTTTAATGATTTAAAAATAAAAATTGATAACGAATATTTCAATATTTATGTTTTTTGCTAAAAATTAAACCTTCACTATTCGTCTTTTTTTCTTAGGTTTCTGCATATGATAATGAGAAGATGTCTCTTAAAAAGATTTATATTGAAAAGAGAGGTAGACCGAAAAATGGAGGATCTGTATCAGAAGTTAATGATGATTTTGACCAACTATCCAGTAACAAGGCCAAGAAGGTGATTAAGAAGGAGAAGAATCCCTATAAGAAGAATCCCATTAAATTTTTCTTTCAAAACTTAGATACATTTTTTTAACTTTCTAGCAATCTTAAACTTAGGTATGATCCTAAAGTAATTTAGTTTTGTATTTTGTTTTATTTCTTTTAAGAATCATGACTATCATATGTAGGTTTTTCGTTTCTTATGTTAAGGATATTTTTTAATATTAATCAATTAACTATATGAATCTGATAATTTATGCCTTTCTATAAATAATATGTAAACTACAGAATAAGATATGTATCTAATTATGAATAACAGTTGATATTTCAAAAGATCATATACCCTCAGCAAGTGAAATATTTCATAGTCAACAAAAAAATTATAATTTGTTAGCAGGCGAGCTTTGTGTCACCCTCATGCCGAGTATAAAATAAAAAAATGAGAACACACGGATATAAAAGTGGACTTTGCTTTACAAGTATGATGTGTACCCAAAATAATCAGAATACTAACCTTTCCAGATAAATAGGACTTCCAAGAAAAACACTAGACAAAATTGTTGATGCAGCAGGTTGGAGCGGATTGTATAAAGCAACTAAAGCAATGCTAAGAACCCTTACTGGACCATGTCATAAGTCCATAGTTCATGGCGGATGCAACAATTTCCTGAAAAACAGTAATCATTATGATGAAATCTATTTTCATTTCAATCTAACTAAAAACATTGTCCTCTACATACTAACCATATAGGATGAAATCTTATAGACAGAAGAATGAGGATCCACAATGAAAAATTTCACAAACGAACTTTAATACATGGTGCATTGGTGATTGCAAACTTAAATAGCAACTAGGTGTAGGAAGTATCAAGATCAATGACACTGTAATATATTTTATAACTATATCACTTCCTTCTTTTCAAATATAAAAATTTCAATCTATTATTTCACCATGCATTCTTTTTATGCAAGAAACTAACACAGTCAGTTCTCAAGAATATCTTTTGTAAATCTTGCTCCCATTGTAGAATTATGTGCTTTTGAATATATTCTTAGCATCAATCAAATATATAATTATAAAAAAAACAAGTTCAACTATTGTGTTATGTGAAATTATTTTTTAAGAACCCCATTTTTTAACCACGAAAAAATAGATGTTGTACTTACACAAATAACATATATATAAGGATCTCTATACAAACTAGAGAATCACAAACTATAAACATCCCTACTTGCACCTTCAAATAAGCATTCAACTAGAAACCTGCTAGGTTAGGAGAACTCACATGTATAACTAGACATTTTGCCAGTACGGACTGTCATTATTCTTCTTCATCAAGAACTCAGTATTAACGCCTATTAGTGCTAAAAAACAAACAAAAACAACACCAAGCAAATATCCTTGAATGGTTGATGAAAAGAATGAGTCACAAGAAGCCTCTCCACACCCTTTAGCCTTTCACTTGTAGTGTGTTCACATTTGCCTGGTGTTCAACACAGGCAAAAGATTTAAATTTAACCTATACATATTAGTATTAGTGACTGAACAAAATATTTAAATAAATCATCATAGTATTTACATCACACTACCGTGATAGAGACAACATCACATCAAAGTTTAAAAGTAATTTCAACAGTCCAAAGAATTTGAGTTCTTGAAAGTTGTGACTTTGTTTTCAGAAACATATTAGGGTCAAATCTTTTGTTATCTCAAAATGGAGTGTTCCATACGTTGGAATGGAGAATACACTTTATTTCTTTGAAAAGGTGTCAAAAGAAGCAAAATTATAATTTCTACTATATATGCATACTTGAAGATAAGTGTATTGGAGAGGAAAGTAGTCGTTAAATTAAGCTTGAAATATAATGCAGACAGGCAGTATCAAAAATATTTCGTCAAGATGGCTCTCAAATTTGATATATGATTGCCCCAGGAAAATAGTGCAGAGGTTGTTCGCATAACTAATTTTTTTGGCATATTTTTTAAAGAACTCCTTTCTGAGATATTACGTAGAATGACACAAATTATCCAGCACAAACTAAACTGGTATATCCATCAGGTAGTTCACTGCCAATCTTAATCCTATAACTGAACCAATTTGTTACATACTCATAGAACAACATCTATATGAGCAATCATAGTGTCTGATAACAAGTAAAACCCGAAGGCTGTTCCCATCCCTGTCAGGGGAGATGCCAGTCATCTCTCCTTTCTATGAACACAACACAACCACAGTGGCATAACCATCTTTTAGGATGAACAGGTAATGTTTTCAGTTAAATAACTCCATAGATCACATTAATTTTGCATGCCAGTTCTAACACCATACATGGTTAGGTTTCAGGTCGGATCTCCAATTTATATGTATGACATGATTTGGCACGCTAAGTTACTACTTTACAAATCATAATAAATAGACAAAGAGATTTCATAAGCACCTGGCTTGTGGTTGTTCCAACAGCCAAAAGTACAATTGCCATCCACTACAAGTTTGTAAGGTTAACTCTTAAGAAACAACCTAAAATATCAAAAAATGATTCTTAATTTACTTTACCTACTTCAATACAGTAAATAAAGAACTGATGTTAAATGAAAAGAAGTAAAAAAAGGGTAGGACAACTAGGTAGAAAAGACAACACCAATCACCTGGATATTATTCCCTTAGTGACAATCTTTAAGTTGCCCATTATCTGATAAGTCAATGTATCTACATAAGTTAATGTAGCGAACTACACTATTGTGGATGAGATAAATGATAGATGGAATTGAGTATAAATGAACTCTCTTCCAATCCATCATTATCTCAGGATACGGTGAGTTTTGCATCTCTCTCTAACGCAAGACTTTGGATACTATAAGCCGTAGGATGACAAATGATTGAATGAGGAAAATCTCAGATAAAATGGAGAAGTAACTATCATGCAAGAGGTGTTACTACACAAAAAATATACCCACTCAATGCCCTCTTCAGAAGTTCCTTCAGAAAGTAGATATTCAGTTTGGATCATCCATAATTTTGAAGAGATTTTCTAATTAATGATCATTATGAGAATTTTTTGAAAAGGAAATAAGAGGATAGCCATATAATAGTTCATTTCATTAATCTGGAGATTAAGAGAGAAGCATTCTATATTAAATGCATTCTAATTTGTTGGATGCATTAAAAAGGTTATAGGTGAATTCATATCTAAACCTGCATCCAGCAAAATAACCAAACTTTGAATTCACATTCTGGGACTAAAATTCACATCCAGCAGAACAACCAAACCTGCATCATGATAATTCAAAATCACTAAACCATTATAGCAATACAATAAAACCACACTCATCAGAGTGACAATGTTTAAGTTGCCATTATCTGATAAGTTGATGTATCCACATAAGTCAATGTAGCAAACTGTACAGTGTTATGGATGAGATAAATGATAGATGGAATGATTCTGAGGCGCATTAGGAACTGTAATTAATAGACCAAATTAAAAAAATGACTATAGATTAGGAGGAGGAAGTGACAGAATCCAAAAACAGCTTACACACTATTCAAGTATTACTAACCGTAGAACTAATCCTCCAGGTGGAATTGTGTGGACTTTGCAAACCAGTAATGCCTTTTCATCCAGGAGATAACCTCTACTGATTTACCAACTGCATATGCATTATGTCTTTCAGCAACATAACTTTCTATCAAAACAATGTCTGACACAGTACCCATCACTGACTCAGTTGAATTACGCCTATTATTTGGAACTTTGATTGATGATTTATCAGCATTCAAACTAAATTCTCCCATATGCAGCTCTTGAGCTTCTAACATGTAATTAGCTGAAGAGTTGACATTGTTCACCTACAGTATTGGCAATTTGTTCAACATGAGTCTACTTATTCATATCGTTTATCGACCCACTCCCTAAAAAAATGCAAACACAAGTAGCAACCAAGAAAAAAAGGAACAATTTTCCTTTCAGAGGAGTACTCTGTCTCATTATTATGTCCAGGAGAATCCAATCTAAAAGCACCATTGACTTGCGAAGAAATCTGATACAAAGACTACTGTGTCTGCACATCCGAGAGGTAATTCTTATTCAAAAATTGAAGTTCCTACAAAATTATGGTGGATAAAAAATCTAGGGATACAAAATAGGAGAAGAATTGCAGTTAACTATAAGCAATAAATTTGGTTGCTTAACTTGTCCCTCCTTACTTGAAGCTAGAACCCTGCATTCTATATTTCAATTCCTTGGTTTACATTAACATCACTGTAATCTGAACGAAGAGTTTGTCCATTGATAACTGTTTCATGATCATACTGAGAATCCGATATTTGCAAGGTTGACTGAGATTACATGGAGTACTGATTGTTTCTAGAGATCTGTGAACCCTCTGGTGCAGCCTTGAAAATCATAGAATTAGCAATTAACCTTTACTAAGAAAAAGTAACGAGGAGAACTAGACCAAAATTCTCTACTTTACCTATTGATTTGGCAGAAGTATGTACTGAGTGAAAATGTCCAACATGAGACTGAGGAGCATGTGATGGTAAAGGAGGAAGATGCATTACATATGGGTGCAGAATCGTAATTTATCCGGGTGGAAGGTAGGTTGTCATCCCAAGCAAGGTGAAGAAGCAATAGGCATACCATGTACATGATCCAACTGGTGGAACCCTAGAAAATAGAATGTTGTGGGCATAGAAACAAGGACAATCAAAGGAGAATAAGAACAATGCATTTTTCTTCTCTTTTTTATTTTCTATATGAGGGTGTGGAGGGGGTGTGCATGTGGGTGTGGGTGTAGGTGTGGGTGTGGGTGTGGGTATGGATGAGGGGGTCATTCCTAATCATTTAGTATCACAACATCCATGGTTAGCCGCAGCTCCAGGATCATCTAAAAGGTACATAATTGATGATAATCATCCATAATAAGAGCCAGTCGACTGAATTTTACTGATCATGTAAAAGTTATTTATCTACAGATAAAGGTTAAACTTTGAAACTCAACTTATCATTTTTATTCTTACTTGGAATTTGGAAATATCTTAAATTATCCTATTGTTATTTTCCACAAATAAATGTTGTTGATTGCAACCTCAATAAACACCAACCTCTAAGATGCTATACCCACTGCCATATTTTCTACTTTGGACTAAGCAACTACTAAGCTTTTTGTCATAGATATTTGTCATTGTGATATGGATACATCAGTAATATTAGCAACGGTGTAACTAATACATTCCAGGCCCACTCTAAATAATTACCGTTATAACTATGTAGACATTACCATATGTAAGAGCAATGACATGTTGTTTTTTTTCATGTACTTATATTTTTTCATAAATTTTAATTACTGTATTAAACTTATTATTATTATCCTCTAAGTGAACTCTTATGAAACTGATATACCGATAGTACAAAATCAAACTTTATTCATTAAAAGTTTAAAAATGGCAGTTACTTAGTAATAACCTATTTTGGAAGTGTCAATAACAGTTGATATTTCAGATTACTTATGGTTCCTTTATCAAAATTATCACCATATTTCATCTTTCTTTTAAAATCTTTCCAATTTGCACATTAAATCAAAATTCTGAAGTCCTTATACATGGATAAAATAAAATCTGTTTCAGCACTAATCAAATGCAACATACAGAATAAAAAACGATGCAGACAAAGCAATTTTAACAAAGGTATCATCTTTGATTACCACTCACATCTCTAATTTATATGCATCATCAGAAATTATTTTAATATTGCTCGAAATAATTGATTTTTTCTTAAGGGATGAACTAAAATAACATACAAATATCTTGTACAGGAAAAGGTGAATCCTCAAAGTACAGAAATCATTCTGCTGAGAGTGAAGAAATACTAGCACCATTGGCTGATATAACAAATGGTGAGTGATAAAATTCCTGATTTAATATAATTTAAAACTTACTTTCTAATACTCTTCTTATATAGGTATGCATGGTGATAACATATTGTCTGATCTATATGTATTACCTGAAGGTAATACAACTTTATTAGTGCTTAAAATTTTTCATCTGAACTAGATCCTAAGTTAAAACTTTGTTACTTCAATATGATTTTGCAAATAATATAGTAATATATTTTATTTAATTTGTAGATGTACAAACACATAATTCTCTGCCAGATTTAAATGAAACTCCAATAATGGAAGGTAAGTATTTTAAGTTCTCATAAGTTATCAGTTAAAAATAATATACACTGCAATACATACAGCTAATTAGTGTATCATTCTTACTAAAAATCAAGGTAACAATAAAAAATACTGTCGTACAAGGTATGTTCCTAAAAAATATTTATTTATCTTTAAAAATTATATTATATTAGAAGTGAGTTTTTGAATCAACAATTTTTAATTTACAAAAAGATTATTACATTTACATCTATATACAATCATAAATTTATATACATAACAGAACAACTTCAACATAACATAGAAGATGAAGAAGAAGAAGAGTATCCAGGTATGACAATCATACTTTTCTTACTTCTCTTACTAATTAGATATAAAACTATCTTGATAAATATCAAAAATTCAAACATATTAATTAGTTTTGCCACCACTTTCTATAGATGTTGATATTGAATGTGGCGACATTTGCATTGAAGGTTCTTCTGAAAAACTCTTCATTTAAGATAAAATAATTTGATCAATTAAACCTATAATGTTATGTCTTTAACTATATACACTTGAAATTATAGAATATTGGGATATAGGAGATGCTACATATGAATGTGGACACTGTAGAGCTATTTTTTGGTATGAAGAAAGAACACACAAGCATTACAAATCAAAAAAAAATAATTTTCACGTTGTGCTGTCAACAAGGAAAAATAAAGCTTCCATACCTCAACAACCCTCCTCAAATTTTGGAACAACTATTGTTTGGATCAGGTTAGAGAATCATCAGTTTTAATATCACCATATTCATGTCTATCTATATTAATGTAACGCCCCAAGATCCCATCCCGAGATGTCACACGGTGCTTATGACCCGAAGGACCACAAGCTAACCCTTTTACTGATATATGTACTTGTGCACTGCATAATGTCTGAAATAAATACGGAAACTAGCCATAAGGTTCAACACATCTATGAATACACAAAACTGAAAACTGAATACTAATACATCCATCTGAAAAGCCTCTAAACTATCTGAACTGTGGAGTTGATGGGACATGTCCCCAACTAACTCTATCAACTGAAAGTAAACAAAATCTGATGCAATAATAGTAAACTGAGATTCGTCCTCAAAAGAAGAGGACTCACGGCTATGGCTACTACTGCTGGCTGGAACTGAACTGCTGAGGAAACTCTGGATCCTGTACCTCTGAACATATGGTGTCAAATAGAACACCATAGCGTAAATGTGTCAGTACATAAATGTACCGAGTATGTAGACGAGGTAGGTTAAATGCAAGGGCTCATGCATGCATAATATCTAAACTAAATAATCATGAAAATGCCACACGATAACACATACACATACATGAATGCATAGACCATAGTCACAATTATCACAACTCTAGAGACTGAAACTCGGATACTGCCTTACTGTAGACTGAACTCACTACTGACACTGAGATACTGAGACACTGACTCATCTAATATTGATGACTGAATTCTGAGCTTACTTCTCTTGAATGACAAGATTAAAGATCAACCTCTCTAACGGATGATTAAGGAAGCTATTATCAATGGTAAGAAAATGATCATATCTGAATCTGACAACAAGAATACTCAATAGAATCTGAGACTGTGATCAAGCTTGTCTGGTGGCATATCTCTGAATATGATATCAAATAACTATATATGAGACCAAGCCTATCTGACGGATGGTCCATGAATTGATGAAACTATCTGACTTCTTCATAGAGATAGATGACTGTATCTGACAGTCCTGATTTCTGAAGATTGATACTGAGACTGAATCTGAAACTAAAAATAAAACTGTAGGAAGTAGTTACTTAACCGACATGCCCCAACCTACCACAGGTGGGGTCCAACCTGTAACCCCAGCTGAAAGGGTGTCAATACCGTGCCACGGGTAAAAACCTCTCTCTGGTCAATCCTCTCTAGCGGATGACCCTTACCGGGAAGTCAACCTAAGGTAATATAATAGTCAAATACTCTCTCTCTGGAGGTGACAGCCTTTTTCCTGACGGTGACTCCTGTATCCTGCACTGGCTACGTAGTTCTGGAGGTTAGAGATTGCTACTAACGACTCCGACCTCTCTCTCACTGATGAAAGGAGTCGCTATCTCTTCCCTCGCTCGATGCTAGCTTCTACTCCCAACTGAAAGACTCTAACTGAATTCTAAACTAAACACAACTGAACTGAATCTGATATTGATCATGTTTATCAAAAGATCTGACTACGCTACGCTAAGATCACTTAGTTTCGTATCTAATGGAAATGGTATTGAATCACAGTATCTGACTGATGATAGAGATTGAATATATTATTCAATCACTACCGAGATTAGAATTGAACACTTGCATACTGTTAGATCTGAGCTGAGTACAGAGCTAAGGCTAGATTACTAGCGATACGAAGATTATAGAGATTACTGAGTTTTCTTGAGTTCCATAACTGTCTGAGGATATAGAGTTCTATAGTTTACTGAGTTCTGAGAGTCATGTCTCGATTGGAATTATTGTAAAACTAACACGGACTCTAGACAACAGCTAAATTGTCGGGTATAAATACCTTCAAGACTCGATAACATAAAATAAAGGATAATCATTCCTCCATCATCACAACCATTCATTCATCATCATCATCACAATCATTCATTCATCATCACAGTCATTCATTCATTATTATTATCATTAAAGCATCTCTTCGAGTATTTAGGAAACATAACATACCTTCATCTTTACAATCATTAAGGCATCTCGTCAAGCATTTAGGAAACATCAACATATACTAGCGTAGGGAAACATGCTACTAGATTATACTTCCCTCAACAAGGTCTTACCTAAAGTACTTCACACCTAAATCAGTCTTGACATGTATTTGGACATCACATGATTTGGGGAAAACTTCATACTATCATGTCTCGACTTGTTCACTAAGGTCTTTCAACAATACTAAGCAAGTACGGGTTTACACCTGCTTGGGGATTTTGTACTATCATGGAACATTTCACTCACTAAGGTATTTTATCAAACACTAGGCATGCATGGACTAGCTCCCAATTTGGGGGATTTCTTGTTCAAGATACTATAATGGCCCTTATGCTTCACCTAAGCTCTTTATCAAACTTATGTGGGACATGCTTCTCTTATTCAACCATTTCTACTCCTATTTAACATAAACACTTCATATACGAAGCATCATTAAGAAAGTTCATCACCACCCTTACAAGAATTCCACATACTATAGTTCATCACCACCAACACAAGAATTCCACATACTAGGGTTCATCACCACCAACACAAGAATTCCACATACTAGGGTTCATCACCACCAATACAAGAATTTCACATACTAGGATTCAAGTTCATAAATCTTGTAGACAAACATGAATCAAAATTCAATAACACATGGAACATCAATTTCAACTCACATGAATCATTAACAACTCATAAACATAAAATCTTTGAGTTTTATAAAAGGGTACTTGAGCTTCTTGGATGAAAGGGATCCAAGAATCAACATCTACATACGTGGGGAAACTCTTTTCTTGAAGGTTTTTGGAAAGATTTCTTGAATCCTCTTGATTCTCTCTTGATTTTTGTTGAAGAAAGAGAGAGGGTTTTGATTTTGAAAACCCTAGTTTTTTTTTGGAGTTAAAGGAGAGAAAATGAGGCCAACTCTCATGTAAGAGAGTATATATAGGGGTTGGAAAAAGCCCCTTTTCGCCCTTGGACTTAAACTGAAAATTTCTGATTTTACATGCTGGCGCAACGTGCCATAATCACGCCAGCTCACAGGAATTTGGACAATTGGGAAAGTGCACGATGGTGCGACGGCGTGGAAATCGTATTACCCCCTTGATTACGAACTGAAACTATACCGCAACGCGGTGGAATCGCGGAGGCTCCCTAGAAATTGACAAATTCTAAAATTAAGCCTTGGCGCGACGCACCATAATTACGGAGGCTCACTGAATTTTGACAATTTCCATTTTAGCTAGCTCCGTGATGTGCTAAAGTGCTAGATGGCACACTGTCTCACTACATGACAATTTCAATGCTCTACATGACAAAGAGTATAAATTAGGAAAATTCCACACGATTCAAAGTATTTCATACTTAGGAAGATATTTCTGAAACTTTTAGACTCAGATTTCTGCTTTACTGAATACGCTCTAAGGCTCAAACTGGAAGAGGACTTTGCGATTAACCTTCTTCATTATGCAATTTTTTTTTACTATAGGTCCTAAATGTAGTCATTTTCGATAAAAAATAAGAAGTTATAATTCTATGTTCTCATTTACATCAATGGGAGGAAAGATGGATGCCTCAATCAATCAGACACGAGGGTCAAGAACATTTAGATTATTTGGATAAAATTATCATCAAATTGGTAGCTTACTACCTCCTGAAGGATCTACTCCAAAATTTGCAAAGCTGTGTATTTATGATACAAAAAATGGAGTTTCAAATGGAATGCAGTCGGGTAAGTATTGTAACATCATTATATAATCCTATGAAATTAAAAATTACATTAAAGATCTTACTAATATAATATATTTTTTTAGAAGATAAAGTTTTAATATTATATGTCTTTTGTAGTCATGGACAGGATGTTAATAAGATTCATGTTGAAATTGTTGTTGATCTAAAACAAATGCTTGATGACAATAATTTGTTGGCCAAGACTTTTAAGAATGGTGAGAGATAGATTCCAAGAAAATGACTGCTCCAATGTGAAGTTAAAACTAATAGGAAAAAGAGGTACTGATGGTAGAAGATACAACCTACCAACAATACCAGAAGTAGCTGCTTTGGTGGTTGGAGATATTGATATTTCTAGATCTGACCGTGATATCATTATAGAAACACAATATGGACAGATGCAAAGGATCAATAAACTGAATGTTGCATACTTAGGCCTACAATATCCTTTACTTTTTTCCTTATGGTGAAAATGGGTATAGAGAGGACATTCTTTTAAATTCAGGTGATAAGGGAAGGCAACGTGTTAGTATGCGTGAATTTTTTTCTTACAGAATTCAAGAAAGAAAAGGTGAAGTTCCTACCATTGTGGCTTCAAGAAGATTATTACAGCAATTTTTAGTTGATGCCTATACAATGATAGAATCTTCTCGGCTGAATTTTATTCGGACTCATCAAGAACAATTTAGAGTTGAGTTTTATAAGGTCCTATCAGATGCAATTTTACATGGAGACACTGATCCTTCATCCTAAGGTAAAAGAGTATTTTTACCATCAAGTTTCATGGAAGGTGCACGATATATGCTTCAGAATTATCAAGATGCTATGGTAATATGCAAATGGGTTGGATATCCTGACCTTTTTATCACATTTACTTGCAATCCTAAGTGGTCAGAGATCACTAGATTTGTAGGACGAAAGAGGTTGAATCCTAAAGATTGTCCAGATATTCTACGTAGGATATTTAAAATTAAATTGGACCACTTGATAAAGAATTTGAAGTCCAAACAAGTATTTGAAAAAGTAAAAACAGGTTTGTCATATTTACTATTTTATTTGAATATACATTAGGACACTCATAAATCATATACATATACATATATATATATATATATATATATATATATATATATATTATTCTAACAATTTATTTCTAATAAACTTACTTGATTTATAATGCAGTGATATATACCATTGAGTTCCAAAAAAGAGGATTGCCTCATGCCATATATTATTTTTTCTTCATGAGAGCAATAAATTTCCTTGTGCATCAGATATTGACTGAATAATTTCAGCAGAAATACCAGATAAATTCAATGATCCTCATTATTATGATGCTGTGAAAAATATGATGATGCATGGCCTGTGTGGTTCTACTAGCAAATTTTCACCGTGAATACAGAATTGTAAATGTACAAAGCACTTCCCTAAAAAGTTTGTTCACATAACAACAGTTGATGAAGAAGGGTATCTTATTTACAGAAGAAGGGATAATGATAGAACCATTGAGAAAAATGGTATTTATTTGGATAGCAAATATGTGGTTCCACACAATCGCAAGTTGTTGTTAATATATGGTGCTCATATTACCGTGGAATGGTGCAACCAATCAAGATCTATTAAATATTTATTCAAGTATGTTAATAAAGGATATGACCGTGCGACTGCTGTTTTTTCACAAAATACACATGCTGATAGTTCATCAACTGTTGATAAAATCAACATGTATTATGATTGTCGCTACATATCACCATTTAAAGCTTCTTGAAGAATATTTAAATTTCCAATTCACCATAGAGAACCACCAGTGAAAAGACTATCATTCCATCTTGAAGATGAACAATGTGTCTTTTTTTCTGATGAGGATCCAATTGAAAATGTTACCAATAAACCAACTGTTAGGGAATCTCAATTTTTATGTTGGTTTGAGGCTAACAAGAAGTTTTCGGAAGCAAGAGATTTGACTTACGCAAAATTCTCTCTTAAATTTTGGTGGGACAGAAGTTCAAAAAAATGGGAAAAGAGAAAAAATTCGGCATTTTCTATTGGGAGGATCTTCTTTGTTACTTCAGGGAGTGGAGAGATATATTATCTCAGGTTGTTATTGAATGTAGTTAAAGGGTCAACTTCCTATGCAGAACTTAGAAGAATCAATAACAATGACCATGCTACTTTTAGAGATGCATGTTATGCACTTGGTTTGTTGGATGATGACAAAGAATACATCGATGCTATAAAGGAGGCAAGTACTTGGGGAATGCCATCTTATCTTCGACAATTGTTTGTCATGTTATTGATAGCTAATTTAATGTCACGACCTAAAGTTGTTTGGCAAACATCATGGCAGCTACTTTAAGAAGATATCCTTTGTGAAGAAAGAACATTACTGGATAACCCAGGTACAAATAATATAATTGAATAAAACAAAAATATTTTAAAATTATTTCTATTTATAATTCAAGTATATTTATTTAATTGCTATACAGATTAAACAAGAAATTCATATTAATACCTGAAACAACTTTATTACTACATCTCATTGAGTTGTCTCACTTCCAAACAATAAATTATTTTAATAATATTAGAATCATATATTTTAACATGCATCTAGAAATGTATATTTCACTTCGGATTTAGAATAATTTGTGTAGTTTACTTATCCATAATATATAGTAGTATTCTATAAAAAATTAATAAACTTTAGCAAACATCCATAAATTACATATAAATAAAACTATTTAATTGACTTATATACATGATTATGTGCTTTATTTTTTATTATTATAATATTTTTGTCATTCAGAAGCAGATCTAACAGATGATGAACTGAAAAATCGCTGCTTGCAAAAGTTGGACAAGATTTTAAGAAGTTGTGGAAAAAGTTTTAACGAATTTCCAACAGTGTCAAAACCATGTTATGGTCATGAAGAAGTTGATCGTACCAATACACTCATCAATGAGGAATTGCGCTATAATAGACGCAATTTGGCACAAGAACATCAACAACTATTAATGCAATTAACAGTTTAGCAGAAGTATGCATATGATAAAATCATGACTGCAGTGAACGAAGACAAAGGGGGATTATTATTTTTATAGGGTCACGGAGGAACAGGCAAAACTTTTCTCTGGAAAACATTGTCTACTAGCATACGCTCTAAAGGTGATATAGTACTAAACGTTGCATCAAGTGGTATTGCATCTTTGTTGTTACTAGGAGGACGGACAGCTCATTCAAGATTTGTGATTCCTCTGAATATAACTGAAGATTCAATATGCAACATTAAGCAAGGAAGACCATTAGCTAAGTTGATGGTTTAGGCAAAGTTTATCATTTGGGATGAGGCACCAATGATGCATAGGTACTGTTGTGAAGCTCTTAATCAAACTTTAAGATATATTCTAAGATTTAAAGATCCATCAAATTTAGATTGGCCATTTGGAGGAAAGACGATTGTTTTTGGAGGGGATTTTAGACAAATATTGCTGGTAATTACTAAAGGTACTAGGCAAGATATTGTTAATGCAACAATAAATTCTTCCTATTTGTGGACGCACTGTCATATTCTAAAGCTGACAAAGAATATGAAATTGCAAGATAGTCGATTTGATGCAGATGTGACTGAGTTAAAACAATTTTCTGATTGGCTTTTGGCAATAGGTGATGGAAGGATGGGATTTTCCACGGATAGCACTGAGAAAGTAAAAATACCCGACAATATTCTCATAGATAATTGTGATGATCCAATATCTTAAAATGTAGAAAGTACATATTTCAATTATTTGGAACATTCTACTGAAATGAAATACCTTCAAGAAAGAGCAATTCTTGCACCTACTCTTCAAATGGTGGAATTGGTGAATGATTACATGGTTTCTCTCAACTATGGACAGGAGAAGTCATATTTAAGTTCCGATACAGTTTGCATGTCTGATCATTCATTTACATCTTTAGGACATGTGCATACACCTGAATTCCTAAATAGTATTAAAAGCTCAGGTATTCCAAATCACTCTATCACTTTTAAGGTAGGTGTTCCTGTGATGTTGTTAAGAAATATAGATCAATCAGCAGGTTTGTGTAATGGCACAAGATTAATCATCACAAGACTCGAAAATCGGGTAATTGAAGTGAAAGTGTTATCAGGAAAAGAATCTGGCAATAAGGTTTTTATTCCGAGAATGTCACTTACTCCATCTGATTCACGAATTCCTTTTAAATTCCAACGAAGGCAGTTTTCAATGATCGTATCATTTGCCATGACCATCAATAAAAGTAAAGGTCAATCATTATGTAATGTGGAATTATTTTTGAAGAAGTCTGTGTTTACTCATGGACAATTATATGTTGCCCTTTCTCGAGTAACATCTAGAAAAAGGCTGAAGATCTTATGTTATAATGAAGATGAGAAAATAACAAATGAAACTACAAATGTAGTGTATAAAGAAGTCTTCTCTAATTTATAGGTAACTATTTTCTTCTACATTTAATCTACTTGGATATATTTTGCTTTCCCTTTTAAAGTAATATGTTATTAAGCTTTACTATATGAGTGTTTAATTTCTGTTATTTCTTAAAACTTGCACGTCTTTTTTAGAGAAATGCAGAAACAACACTTATGAGGTCCTAAAAGCTCCAACAATCACCTAAAGACGTTTCCCTGGTGGACTCAGAAACACAAACAAAGATCATCAAATAGAGTAGGAAAGTACACATCAGAAAGTTTGTGCTACATCTCAGGAAATCGGAATTTCAGACAGACGTACATATAAAGAAAGAAAGAACAAAGAGAGGAGCTTACCTTAGATTTGGAGAGTCGGTACACACAATGTGCTGGTGAAGATATGTAGAATATCATCTCAAATATGAAGCTTCACAACCCAGAAAACAAACAATACTTTGCAGCCGTGGTCATAGCAGCTCCTAATTTGCTCACTAATAAATCTTAATGATGTTCGTCTGCAAAATAGAGAGAATGATTATATATTGTTCAGTTATTTATTTCCATCTCCTTGCAATTAACACTCTCACTTTTCTTAACACATGATTAAATAACTAAATTACAGTCAAGAAAGCCTTCAACTTTGTCATGAAATTACATCTAAGAAGTCTATGGATTTTAGGTGCGTAGTTAGACATTACACCACAAGCTTAATAAACTAAGTAAATAAGGAATGCTTTCGTAGATCAAAATTTACATAAACAAGGATTACAAGAACTAATTTCATCTTAACAGAACATACCACAAATGAAAAATACCCCCAAGGTGATTCCGAGAGCCACAGAGAATGGCAATAGTTTCGGCTATGCTCCCCCTGAAGAAAATCAAGAAAATCATTCATTGTCAAAATCAGTAAAGATTCTTACTTTTGCAATCTTATCAATAGAAATATAGAATAAAAATAAAGAGAAAAGTACTTTAATCTGTTAGACGCATTAAGACGGTTGTAGGTAAATCTATGACTGCACAAAATATGCTAAGTAATCTGATGTACCGAAAGCTGGCAGGTTAATTTGATATCAAAACATATCAGCATGTTCAGACTTTCCTAAACGACTAGCCGGAGAAGCAACATAGAATATCTGAGTGCAAAAAGATAGTCGTCCACAACCATGTGAGTGACATGGACTAGATACCCTTCTTGCTGACTAACATAAATAAGTGAGGACAAAATGCCAAACCATCAATAGTTGCATAGGAAAGAATTTCTGTTATTTACAGAGATACATTAGAAAAGAAAATATGGATGATTAGTCTATGCAAAGACAGGAGATTTTAAGCTCACCAATCATCTTTCTCGTTTCTCATCAGCTAATGGCTTTAAACGTATCACACTTCTCCTAGCTTGGTCATGTGAGGGTTCCAATTCCAAGATTTTTGTCATGTCTGCAAGATTTTTAAAAACCAAAGGGAATAAGAGCATAAAAACCCGAAGTAGAACTCCAAACAATAACAACATACCCAGTGTAATCTTACAAGTTGGGTCTTGGAAGGGTAGTGTGTACACAAACTTTACCCCTACAAGGTAGAGAGGTTGTTTCCGATATACAAAGTAGAACTTCAGTAATTTAATTATTCACTAATAACATAAACCATTTGAGTGGTGTGGAATTATTACGAGAGGCAATGAGTAACATACAAGCACTCTTTTTTTAAATTCTTTTTTCAGGTAAGAGAGTGGGAACAAGGAGAAGGTGTAGGAGAGCCTGACTGGAAAACACAAGATTTCCACAAAGTCGCTCCGTAAATGCGAGTATGGATACTAGTTATTTAATGATGCAGCTAAGAAGTACCAGTCACAATGACATTGTACCAAATAAACATGGTACAAATTTAGAACCCGATATTTACCACTACCAGTAATAACCTCATCAAAGTGTTCAAGCTTTTCATGTGCCTCTGGCTCTTCTAACCAGAGCCTTAATATATGTAGGATTTAGTTCTAATGCTTTAGTGCAGTCCTTGACTGTCTCTTCATATCTCCCCTGTAAATGAAAAAGTAATATCGCTATTAGATACAACAAAAACTCATGTGTTAGTGACTTTTGCCTTGTAACCATTAGGTAAATTGTTAAGGTAAGGAAATATAAGAGGTTTAATATTAGTGAGAAAAGAGGAGTGTGGATTCATGTGATTTGTTGCACCTGAGTCAATTATCCAGGGACTATTCTCTACTTTAGAAAAATGATATGCCATGAATTCATGCTTGTTAAAAGTGGGAGAGTTAAGAAGACCTGCAAAGTTAGATGAACCTCCAGGAATTTCATGAGCAAGAGGTACCAATTTATATTGCTGAATTAAATTCAACAACTGAGTAAATTGCTCTTGAGAAATATTAGTGCCTCCGGATTCAAAAGACATAGGTTTGGCATTTGAAGTGCAAGACTCGGACACTCCAAGGGACTAATCTGCAACCTGAACAAATGCAGCAGTCCTTTTGAACTTGGGAGGTCTAGTATTTGGTGGAAACCAATGCAGTTTGTAGCATTGTTCAATGGCTTACAATATCTAGAGGTCAAGTTATTTCTTTTGGACAAATCGAAAGTGCCTTTATTAGAAGACTCAAAGTTGATCTTGTGATTGTAAGGCTTTTGGATGCCTGTGGAGAAGGAGACAGATTCAGCACTGAATGATGCTACAGGAGCATTTTGAAATTCAGACTGACTCTCATCATTTATGAGCATGGAAGACATTGTCCACATCAGGTAGAGGCTTCATCAAAAGGATATTCCTCCTAATGGTAGAGTAAGAGTCGTTCAGGCCACTTAAAAATTGATGTTCCCTCTGTTCTTCATCAAGTTTCTGAAAAGCCTCTTTGCAACCACACTCACACTCAGGATATGAAATGGAAAAACACAACTCATTCCAAAGCCTCTTAATTCGATTGAAGTATGAGGCGATATTAGAGTTGTCCTGGGTAATGGAAGAAATATCTTTTCGGATTTGGAAAATTTTAAGACCACTAACTTGAACAAATCTCTGTTCTATATCCTTCCAGAATTTTTCAGCAAATTCAGTGTACATCACTGTTTCCGTAATTTCCTTATCTAGGCTATTTAAAATCCAAGCAACTACCATATCATTACATCGATTCCAAGGCTCAAAAAGCGGCGAAGTAGGTTGAGGTTTGGGCACACTACCATTTATCAGCCCTAATTTGTTCTTACAAGACAAACCTAACTTCATTCCCTTCCTCCAACTTTCATAACCGATACCATTAAAAATCGTATTGACCAAAATAGTTTCCAGAAAATCAAAGGGCAGTAAGTACAAGGGAGAAGAAGAAGATAGGGCACTAGTAGTAGTACTCGTAGAAACATAACTCGAATTCATATAAATAACAAAGGATAGCCAAAAAAACACTAGCAATATAGAGAGAGTGGAAAAATATCATCGGAAATGGCCGAAATCACCAAAAAAACAGCTATTGCATCCGTTGGAAAATCGTTGATAACACTAAAATCGCCGGAAGACAGTGTTCGCATCAAAAGCCCGTCATCAGAACCCCCGAAAAGATGATAAAAACACTGTATGAACTCAATAACTCCATTGCATAACCTGGCTCTGATACCATGTCGAGAATGATGGGTCGATTTACACAAGAACTGAAGAGAACCTTCTAGAGAGAATGGAAAAGATATTTTCTATATTTCTACTTATGCTGACAGTGTACAGGTGAATAAATATATATACAAGGAGAAATATAAAGCTGGGCCGGGTTAAATAAACTCAGTCAAAAGCCCAAAATAAAACCCAACTTGACTACTATTATTTACACTAACAGCAACACCAACATATCACGTAACATCAACACCAACAGGAAATCTATAAACAAATGTTGTCATAAATTCATTTGCAATTTACAATTTATAGTGTTGGCCAATGTTTATTTTTCTTTTCGTATAAGTATCAATCTCTTTCCTTTTCTGTTTATGAGTTGAATTTGAGTAACCGATGAGACTAGTAATAGGTATAACTCTTGTCTTTATTTTTTTTAAATGCTTGGGGGACTTCTTTCAATGTCAATGCTTCAGGTACTATGAGACACAACATAGCGAGAAGTCGTTTGCTTTGTTGAATTATCCCTAACAATAACAAGTAAGAGAGGGTTCTAAAGTTCAAATCGGTAGTGATCTCTGTCGATGTATATATTGTGTCATGATCACTATATTTCTTATATTTTTGAAATATGTCATGCCAATGGAACAATGAAATTAGAATGAAAGAGAAAAGTTTGGAGAAGTCTCACTGGATTTCTTATTGATATATCTATGAAGACATAACTTAGAGTGTGTTTGGTATGAAGGAAAATGCTTTTCACATATAATGTTTTTCTAATGTGTATTTTCCTAACAAGAGCTCACTCCCCTCAACTTAAGGGTGTCAAGTGGGTCGGGTCGGCCTACTTAATGAAACCGGCTTGGTTTGACCCGGCCCAATAAGCCCAAGGGCTTTAGGGTATCGGGTACCGGGCCATTTTTTTTAATTTGGGCCCGGTTAAACCAACTCGGACCCAACCCGGTTAGGGCCCGTTGATTAATCGGCCCGGCCCGGTTTAATGTTTGTTTTTAAAAAAAAATGGATTTTGGGCCAAACTAGCCATTGGCCCAACGACTATATAGCCTTTTTGGGTCCAAACGGCTAGTTTGGGCCCAAATATTAAAAAAAAAATTACTTTTAAAATTATTTTTTAATCCAAAAAAAATTCTATAAATACCCTACACCTTCAAATCATTTTTCACACTCTCAAATCTCATTCTCTCTCAAATCTCAATTCTCAATTCTCAAATATTCAATATATTTAATTTTCTAAAGTGCTCACTTTAATTTTTTAATTTTGCGTTTACAAAGTACGAGTGGAATTTTCTAAAGTCACAACCTTCGGATACTTCCAAAATTTGATATTGTCGTTCCATCTCTTACGTTTAATTTTTATTTATTGTATTAATTGTTGAATATTTAATTTTATTATAATTGTGTATTTTGAATTAGTTTAGTTTAATTTAATTTATACTATGGATAAATTTAGAAACCTCGCTATTAAAGGTGTTAAAAAAATTTGTCCCGAAAGCGGTAGTGGTAGTAAAAAGCGAATTACTAGCGGTAGA
The DNA here is from genome assembly GCF_002878395.1 of Capsicum annuum. Lineage (NCBI taxonomy): Eukaryota > Viridiplantae > Streptophyta > Magnoliopsida > Solanales > Solanaceae > Capsicum > Capsicum annuum. The sequence goes on along the minus strand of NC_061114.1, from coordinate 216,889,753 downwards.
GGTACTTCAAGTAGTAGATATACCCGTGTGTCTTCGCCTCCGGTACCACTTGGTACACCTTTTGAGGAAGAAATATGTATAGGTGCTCAAGATATGGATTATGTAGAACCTCAGGAAAATTACAGGATAGAAGAAGAAAATGAAGTAGATGCGGTTAATTTAGACGAAGATGATAAAAATATTGGTGAGACACCCGCAGTAGAAAATGTTAACGTTACATCTGAATCGGTTAATTTCCCTTTCCGTCTATCCCGTGCCCCAAGACCTCATAAAACAACTAGCATTGCATGATAATTTTTTGAACGTATATCAGATACTGAGGTGCAATGCAATATTTATCAACAAATACATAAGCATAAAAGCGGAGGCAAGCAAGGAGGTACGGGTACGTTAATGAGACATATAGGCGATGCTCACGAAAGAGAGTTAAATATTGCACGAGGTGATGGGGATGTTGGTGGGCTAACGCAAACTAGAATAGACCCAGCAACCGGTCAGGTAACGAAAAAGTATAATAAATTGAGGGACAGGGAAGAAATAGCTAAAATGGTAGCTGTGGGTTGTTCGCCTTTTAGTTTTCCTTCTTCTGATGATTTTATTCATTATATTCAAGCAATTTATAATCCTATGTTTAATGGTGCTCCTAGAAGTACTTGTCGATCTGATATTTTTAGAGTTCATTCACAATATTATTTTTATTTATCAACATTGTTAAAAAATATTCAATGTAGATTGTCCCTAACTTCTGATCTTGGTCGTGTTGTAAATAAAAATAATTATTTAACCGTTACTTGCCACTGGATGGATAGTAATTTTGTGATGCAAAAACGTATTCTTGCTTTTTTATATGATGAAGATCGTAAACATACTGGAGATTTTATTGTTGATTCTATTGTTAAAGTTGTCGGATTTTATGGCATTTCTTTTGACAATGCTTCTAACAACAAGACTGCTATTAAAAAAATTAAAATCTAAGCTATCTCCGTCGTTGCCTGAAATTTTTCATATTAAGTGTGCATGTCATATATATAATTTAATTGTAAAAGATGGTCTTGAGTTTTTTTGAGCTTTATATTGAAAAGATTCGTCTTGTTGTTGGTTTTATTCAAGGAAATCGAAGAAAAAGAATTAGAGAATTTAAAATTAAATGTCAAGAAAATGGACTTGCACCGATATTGAAGCCTGAGGAAATTGATATTAAATGGAATTCTACGTATGATTTTTTAAAAACTTGTTATAAATATAGAGTTTCTATTACACTAGCTTTTAACCAACATTGCGGTTCATTTGTTGATTCTGCTGATTGCATGCTACATGATTCTGATTGGATTGTAATTAATGATCTTTTTAAGTTTTTAGAAAAAGTTTATGTAGCTACGGTTGAATTTTTCGGTGCTTATTATCCTACTGTTTGTAATATTTTGGCATATATAGCCGATATTTCTGGTTTGCTCAAAGAATATAAAAATAAAGAAGGTTATAAAGAAACTGTTGGTGTTATGTTTACTAAATTTTAAAAATATTTTTTTCCGATTCCCCTATTTACTTGGTTGGTGCTATACTAAATCCGTGCATCAAATATAATACTATGTACCACTTTAGTACTATTATTTATACTAACTTAAAAATAAATACTAACAATGATTCTGAACAAGTACAACCTAATTTGTGGACGGCTATGGGTGATGCGAATGAATACATAGAAAAATTATATAATCACTATGCTGATTTATTTGACTTAGCTGCACCTACAAATATCACTTCAATTGTTGCTCCTCATCCTCTCGGGGAGCCATCATCTTCTAAAAGTCTGGCATATAGTGGTTTTCCTTATTCCTTTTATGATTTACCTTGTTGGAACAGGTTGATGAGAGAACTTACACATCAAGTTATCGGGAAGATTTGAAATATTACCTTCGATCGCTACCAAAGGATCGCAAACAACGGATCAACATGTTGGATTGGTGGAAGAGTAATGAAACACAATATCCTGTGCTTTCAAGATTAGCTAGAGATATCTTGAATGTTTCAATGTCAACCGTTGCATCAGAGAGCGCCTTTAGTTAGGGACGATAGCAGCTTGGAGACAACCGACATTCATTGAGAAGTAATGCAATGAATGTTCTAGTTTGCCTCAGAGATTAGATTAGATCGAAAGAAGAAACCAAGTATTAGAGCAGAAGAAGAAACCAAGGAATGGAACCGGAGTTGAACGAAGAGCTAAAACTTGAAGAAATTATGTCTTCACGGGAGAACTCAGCAGAATCAAGTCCAATGCATGGTTTCCCCCCGTTGACTTTGACTATCCTATGCAAGTTCCCGTTAATATTAACATGAATGAGTTGGAAAAAATGATGTATAATTTTTAGATTTTTCATTCATGTAAATTATAAATTTTGGATCATTTCGCAATCAATAAAATTCAACATTCATTCACTCCTTCCTTAGTCCTTACTTCGTAATTTTTTTCATTTAATGATTTAAATTGAATTTCTAGTTTAAATTAAAAACTTACTTCTAATATATTATTAATTTACTATCACATATTATTAATAATTTATTATATTAAGTAGCATATGTTTTGTATATTTGTGTATATATCTTCTATAGATGTGTATATTTAATGTATATGTGTGTATATATTTTATAAATTGTATATATATTGCAGTGTATATAATATATATATATATATATATATATATATATATATATATATATATATATATATATATATTGTAGTATATGTTTTATTTAAAGTACAATATATATATTGAATGGTGCGTATATATATATGTGTATATCTTCTATAGATGTGTATATTTAACGTATACATGTGTATCAACAACAACAACAATAAACCCAGTATATTCCCACCTAGTGGGGTCTGGGGAGGGTAGAATGTACGCATTATATACCACTACCTCTAAAGAAGTAGAGAGGCTGTTTCCGATAGACCCCCGGCTCAAGACACAGGACAATAAACCAGAACTTCCAAAGCAAGAAACGTGATAAAACTAACATAGATACGACAAACACAAAAATAAAGTACATTAACAAACAAAAGACACCAAACAAAACCTAACTATTGACTATGATTCAAACAGCCACCTTATCCCTCTATCCTAGTGTTCTTCCTCCAAACCTTCCTATCCAGGGTCATGTCTTCGGTGAGCTGTAACTGCTCCATGTCACGTCTAATCACTTCTCTCCAGTATTTTTTCGGTCTACCCCTTCCCCGTTTGAAACCATCTAACGCCAGCCTCTCATATCTACGAACTGGGGCATCTGTGCCCCTCCTCATGAAATGTGTATATGTTTTATAAATTAGTATATAACTATATATATATATATATATATATATATATATATATATATATATGTATGTATGTATATTGTAGTATATTTTATTTAAAGTAGACTAGTACATATACATTGAATGTTGCGTATATGTGTGTATATATCTTCTATAGACGTGTATATTTAACATATACATGTGTATATATTTTATAAATTAGTATATAACTATATATATTGTAGTATATGTTTTACTTAAAGTAGTACATATATATTGAATGGTGCGTATATTTGTGTACATATCTTCTGTTGACGTGTATATTTAATGTATACATGTGTATATATTTTATAAATTAGTATATAATTATATATATTGTAGCATATATGTGTATATATCTTCTATAGACGTATATATTTAAGGTATACATGTGTATATGTTATATAAATTAGTATATAACTATATATATATATATTGTAGTGTGTGTATATATATATATATATATATATATATATATATATATATATATATATATATATATATATTGTAGTATATGTTTATTTAAAGTAGTACATATATATTGAATGGTGCGTATATTTGTGTATATATCTTCTACAGACGTGTATATTTAATGTATACATGTGTATATGTTTTATATATTAGTATATAACTCTGTATATATACTTATATATATTGTAGCATATATATGTTGTAATATATGTTTTATTTAAAGTAGTACGTATAGTCGTATATATTGAATGGTGCGTATATATGTGTATATATTTTTTAAATTCTAATGTAGTATATACTATATATATTGGTTAACGTATTTAAAATGTATATAGGTGGGTATATATTGTGTATATTGAAAAAAAGTTTTTTTTTGACTGGATTTGACCGGATTTAAGTGGGTTTGATCGGTTTGGATTAAGTGGGCCGGGTTAGGGTTGTTTTTAAAATTTTTACTGTTGAGCCCGGACCGGTCCGGCTCACTTAACCCCAACCCGACCCCGACCCAGCCCACAACCCGATTAATTTTAACGGACCGATTCCGGGTTGGCCCGGACCACTTGACAGCCCTAGCTCAACTTGGGCATGGTACCACATCTAAATATAAAGCTGACCAAACTAGAACAAACAAGCCCATTTAACTCAAAAAATATTGGCCCTATACACCCAACAGCCCAATCAAGCCCATCTTGACTAAATGCAAACCAAGAAAGTTCCTCAATCATTGGACTCCGAATCGATTCATAAATAGATAAAGATGTAGTAGTTTATAAATTATCAAGTCATGGTTGAACTTTGAATATAATTACAAAAGATAGTTATGCCTTTAAATAGCGGGTATACCTCTCCATCTCTCTCACCACTCTCACAATCTCGCCCGCCTGCTCCCTCTCTGTTGTCTCACTAACCTCCCCTCCCCCCCCTTCCCTCTCGTTCTCTCTCCTTTTTTTTTTTTTTTTTTTAAAAAAGATACTTTCAGGATTAATTGTATATTTATAGATATTTTTATTTGATTTTAGATATGATTTATATAAACTAGTTTCCTATCCACATAGATTATGCAAAATTATATGCACATATTAATATACGTTCAATAAAATGTATTTATATAGCTATACACTTATTTGACTTTTATAGCTATAAAACATATAAATTGACATTGCACATGCATTTGTAGATTACTATATTTGTTACGAATACAATTGAAATATATACAAATATTAAGTTAATATACAATTGATGCATATACAAACATTAATTGAAACACATACAACTGAAAACATAACGATTGCTGCATATGCCAATTATATATTTGAATTGAAATCAAATACATATACGTAATGCATACATATACAATTTTGCCAAATGAAGCATATACGAATATGAAATTAATATACAATTGTATGGATTAAAAAGGAGAGAGAGATGACAGAAAGAGGAAAAGAAAAAGGGAGAGATATGATTAAACTTAGAGTTATAGATAACTTTAAATGGTAATTGTTTTAAATATTGATCTGATAATAATTACGGACTTATGTTTCTATGCTGTTTCATTTTTTCATATTTTTAACTTGTAAGGCATACATCACTTGTGCCTCGTAAATTTTACCTTGCAATTTTTTTTTTTTTTACCTGATAAACATAACTTGTATAGTGCAATTATTTCGTCTTGTCCTTTTTTTGGCCTTTTTGTGTCAGAGGTATTTTCTAGACTATTATATTTTTATTGACCTATTTTTTTAATTTATTTTTAAAAAAGAATGACTCATTCATTTTTAGCATCTATTTTATTTTAACTTTATGAAATACTTATGACCACAATAATGAAAATTTTGATACATTTGATATTTATTTAATTTAAAATCAATAAAATTAAAAGAAAATTATTTTATTAAATTTCATATCAAGTTAAAACTTATAAATTAATTTAGAACGAAGTAAATGATCATGATCAAACCAAATGACGCATCAAAATATCATTTCCATCACGATACATCCCATCGAGATTCAGCCCTTTATCATCTCAATTTAATATGATTACATTCACGTGCAGCAAGGAAGTGCCAGAAAATGGATAACTAAGTCATCGGGGGTATTGTAAGCGTCAAAATGCTCCTTCCATCGAGATTGAGCACTTTGTCGTCTCAATTCGAGTGCATACACGCGCAGCAAGGGAGCGTGAGAAAACATATGAGTTTCTCAATCAATGATAGGACTCCGACCCGTTTAAGTGAAAAGGAAACAACATAATCGTCGTCAAAGTGGACTCTCTCTATTTGTTTTTCTAAGCTAAAACAAAATAAAGGGAGACCAACAGTCTCTCTCTTTTCTCAGATCAATCATCATTTCGATAATTCCAATATTCTGAATCTTAGGTTGTTTTTTCTAATTTAACCATTAATAATCATCTATTCTTTTGTATTAATTATAAATTGTAAATTGGTTTACCTAATTTGGATTCGCGATTCGCTTACCTAACTCCGTTATATGTATTTAATTTTCTTCATGATAATTGATTGTTAATAATTCAATTTTTTTACAGATTTTAATTGGAAGGGAGAGATTTTCGTGGATCTTTTTGGTGTGGAGTAATGGCTGTAGCTTCTGATCAAGCCACCAGCATCTGCACTCACTGGTAATTTTCGTTTCATTTTTCTTTATTTTTTCGTTTTTTTTTTCGCCTTTTTTATGGTTGCTTGATGAGAATTATTGGAAGTTTAGTTCAAATGATGTCTGTTTCTGGGTATAATTTGATGCACTATTGTTGCTGAAGATATAGTTTGGAAGAGAGAAGGATGTATTGATCGTTGTAGTTGTTAGCTTAATTACAAAAATTATATTACTTGAAAGTTACCTGCTATCTTTTGTTGATATTGTTGGTGGCCGTGGAATTAGACTGGCCCGCACTACGGTTAATTTTAAGAAAAAGGGAAGTTGCTTTTCCTATGAGTACTTTCACAACAAGTGCATACCTCTAGTGAGGGGATTAGTCATGACATGGAGCAGCTACCACTTACTGTGGACATGAATCTAGATAGGAAGTTGTGGAGGAAGCGGATTAGGGTAGAGGGTTAGTGGGTAGGAGTGTGTCCTGTCTAGTAGGAAGGCATGCTTTGTTTGCTGCTATGCATGTAGTCGTAGTGTTATGTGTATATCGTATTACTCTATGGGTGTCCTGTTTCTTTTATTTGCTATTGGTGTGGTATCCCTTTTTGTTGGTTGTTTTTATGTTTTTCTTATACTGTTATTTGTCTTGAGCCGGGGGTCTATCGAAAACAGCCTCTCTACTTCGTCTGAGGTAGTGGTATGGACTACGTACATCTTACCCTCCCCAAACCACTTTGTGGGAATACACTGGGTATGTTGTTGTTGTTGTTGTTGAAGAACATACCTAGTGAAATCACACACAGTGGGGTATGGAGACCTGGGAAAGTAGAGTGAACGCGGACCTTACTGAGGATGTTTTAGAAAGATCCTTCAGCTCTAGAGAAGCAAATCAAAGTAGTAATGTAAAGAAAAAAGGCCGTGAAGAAAACATGACAACTAATAGGAAAGCGTTCGTATGACTACTTTTAACTTCTCTATATTTAATATTAATAGGAACAATGAGGAACAGTTTTCTTTCAGCTTAGTGGATTAATGTGACTTATTATTAGTACAATTTTACTCGTTATATTTTGATTCTGCAACGAAGATTAATATGGCTACTATGGCTACTTCGAACCGCCCTATATTCTAATAGAGAACAATGAGCATTGGTTTTCTTTCAGCGTAGTGGATTAATGTAACTTATTATTACTATGATCTTACCTTTAGATTTGATTCTGTAACGAAGAATAATCTTATCTTTGGTTTAGTTGGTGTAGCTACATAGAATATATGAATTTGTTCGGCTTCTTCCATTGGAACTGAAGAATCCACGCTTTTAAAAGACTATACATAATTTACGTAATAGTAGAAATCAGTGTAAAACTCTTTGGAAAAGGATCTTTAATACATATAATTTTCTGGGAATATTGCCATTTATGTATGGCTACTAGCATTATGCTTTTTCTATCATGTATGTTTCGGTTATTTGACTGCTCATCCTTGTGTTTTCTTCTGATGTTGTGGCATTCATAACCTGCTAATTTCAATGGTAATGTTTACAGTGACAGAGCAATTCCTTCCACCAATCTCGATCTTCATTTTGCTCACTGCTCCCGGAATCTTGAAAAATGTAAAATCTGTGAGGATATGGTTCCTAGAAAATTTGCAGAGGAACATTACTTGAGCACTCATGCTCCGGTAAGTGACCTTATTTGTTTGACCTGTTGTACTCCTTTTCAGTGATTGGATTGGTTAGTATTCCTACTATACAAAAAAGGATTATTTTCTTGTTATCTTTTACTTATTATCTATTTTTTTATGCAAGGAGTGCACAACTAGAATATGATTGTATTTTGTGGTTCCAATAGATGTTACTCATTTGAAGATAGATGTCTAAATTCATTAGTTCATGTTCAATCCATGTGCTGATCATCATGTTGATATTGTTACATGAATGCATTTGTAAATCATTTTATTTATTTATATATGTTTGTAAACACGTGTTAATATAGGTTCTCTTTTTATATTTATGTTTATTCCTACATCAATAATTTTTCCCTCGGGCTTTGCTTTGCTGGTAAGAGTACAATGCACAATGTGTAGGTTAAGTGCATGGCACAAATTCTAATAGCAGACTAAAGCCTGGTCTTGATTGGAGAAGGGTAGAGTAGCAGGGCCACTATCAACCTAGTTTCAAATCGTGAGCCAGCTGACTCTTGGGGATTTATTTTGGCGACTACAATATAGAACTATACAAATTGAAAATAAATGAAGAAGAATACTAGAAATATGTGTTATAAACATGATATATGTATCTATCTAGCATTAGCCCACAGGTTCCATTTCGTTCCCTTTTGCATCAGTCGTGGTATAATCCTATAAGTTGGAAAAACAAGAAATATCTAGTTGGGGATATAAGTAGTTATGCTTAGGTGATATATGGTCTTAGAACTCACTAATTTTCATACACCACATAGTCGAGTTTCAAGTTGTAATGGCATAAAGAGGGTCTATAGAAGTCTTCACGAACTGACTGGAAAGACAAGCTCAATGAGTGGGATTTTCCACTGCTCAATTAGTCTTACTCTAATTAATCATTACTTTTCAAGTCATCTATGTGCATTTGCCTATTTATCAAAATAAATATTTTTTTTAATAAAATTTTAAAAAGTGGATTTTCCTGTTGACTTCAATTGCTGTTTTTTAAATCAACGGAGTGCGTAGGTTTCTTTGACCCTTTCTCATTTTTGTTGTTGTGATAGTCTTTGTAACTGATTTCGTTGTATAGAGCATGGACGTGAAAGTGTGTTGCAAGTGATCCTTTCTAGGTTTATTTATAAATGGTGTAGGAGGTTTTTATTAGTGATAAACAACATGAAGAGGTAGGGGTAAACTGCATATGCGGTTGAACACCTAAGCTGCCCCTAGCCACATCAAAATCTCAAGCTTTAGCATGCTGTGCCATTGCTGAAACCAAAGTGATTCCTCACATTGGGTTTATATCAAACATACTGAGACTGTTAATAGTCTACAGTGTTAAGCCTGCATAGCAAGTATTATTTTGTTGTCTTCTCGCTTACAACAAGTGAAGATAAGCTTTAACTAGTTGAATATATCTTCGGAAATTTGCTTTAAGTATGGACTGCTATGATCCATCACACTATTTAGAGGTAGTAAGGCCTGCAGAGCAACTGAACAAGTATAATTTTGTTTTCTTGCTTACAACCTGTGATGTTAGATTTAATTTTTAGCTGAATATATCTTCTGAAATTTTGCTTTAAGAACAAACTGCTAGCAACTATTGAGCAAATAAGAGGTAGTAAGGCTTTAGAGAATCCAGGATGTCTCCGCTCGTTCTTTGTGCTTTTCAAGAATTACCAATAGGCGGTGGATAAGTAATAGGGATAGAATAGGAGAACAATCTTTAAGAGTACTGGATTTTGGTTAAAGCTTTTCTTTCTTCTCAAGGATTTACATATGTAGAAGATACCGATTAAATGTTTTATCACCTTTCCTCCATTCAATTTTTATTGAGAGAGCGGGGTGGGGTTACCGTGGGGCAGGAATAATATTCTGTTTCCTCTTTTTTTGTAGTTTAGATGGTAACACCTTAGTCCAATTCAACCTATTTGACGTTATTACTTTGCTTGTTTATTTTTAGGTTGCCTGTTCTCTGTGTAGCGAGACAATGGATCGTGAGATTCTAGCTGTTCATAAAGGTGAAAAATGCCCAAAAAGGATAGTGACATGCGATTATTGCGAGTTTCCTTTGCCTGCGATTGACTTATTCGAGCATCAGGTAATAAAAATTATCAAAGATCTGATATCTTTTTGTGTTTTATATAGAGAGTGATTGGATTTTAGCATCTTGCTCTTTGATGTGATATTTGCTCTGCCTTGATCAGGAAGTATGTGGCAACCGAACAGAATTATGCCATCTTTGTAGCAGATATATTAGACTGCGAGAAAGAGATGCTCATGAGGGTACATGCAATGGAATCATAAGTAGTATTGCGGAATCTTCCAGGTATTAACGACAAAGTATTTGTTAAATTGGCTTTTCACAGATATTCTCTCATCAAGGTCGTTTTTAATATAGATGTGGAAGATCCAATTGTTTGTATTATTCTTTAGATCAAGTTCCACTTATTACCTGGCATTCTTTTGTCTTCTTTTTTTTTTTTTTTTGGCCTAAATGTGCATCTTCTGTCATCTTAACTAATGTCTTATTTTCCTCTCTTATTGATACAATAGCCAGTATGTCCATCTCATCCCTGATGCTGCAAGGTTAATGACAGAAGATATAAAAATGTATAGACTCTGTTTACTTAACTGCCCGCATAGATAAACTCCAAAGTATCCAAAGCTTGCAATTGAGCTTCCAACTTTTTTTCTGATTAATAACGAATTAATCTTTCACGGTGATATCAGTCTTTCATCTTTCCTCTCTATGTTGGTTAAAGAAGTCTTGTTTTTCTTTTTTCCAGCTAAACTAGAAATTATCTTTCCAATATATTTCGGAGTGTCACCCATTGCCATATTTCAACTCTCAAATAACTATTTCAACCTTTGTTAGTATGTGGATAGCCCTTAAAATGATCCATGGCATTAACCCGCCAAAGCCCCATAAAATCAACAAGATAAATGTTTTCTACCCTTAATCAACCTTATCCTCTCTTTGAATAACTTATGAACTCATCAGGAGGGAGTCTTTCCATTTCTTTCTTATACAAAAGATGGCTCACACGTTTAGATTCGGCACTCTCAAGCTTGACAATGCTGTGTATTCAGAATTCAAGTTTAAGACATAGGGGCTTCAGATTCTTCGTCACTGGTCTTATTAGTGTATTAAATAAGAAACCTGGTGTTAGTGTAAAATAGTGAATAAAACAAGAAGCAGTTGTGGAATCATGCAATGGTCTATGCTGAAAGTTCTGAAACAGTATGTGAAAGTTCCAAGGCCTTAGCATGTGTCTGTTTCGTATTTGCTCAGAATAGTGCAATTAGTTTGTAGTTCATTTGTTGAAATGAATTTCCATCACGGGGAGCCAAATCTTGAACACTCAAGTGAACTATCGGTATCATAACTTATTTGTTGTATGTCTTTTTTATTTTTCATTTCTTTGCTCTTTGGTTTCTCTTTAGGAACGCACGTGCGACTGAAAGAGAACGTGGTCCTCCCAGAAGGCAGCCACAAGAATTTTCCAAAAAGCGGCTTCTGTTTACAATCGCGATAACAGGCATTGCTGTTTTATTAGGCTCACTTCTTTTCCAGAGGAAAGTCTAGCAGACTCAAGTGCACTAATACCGAGAACGCCGTCGGCAGGCTTTACCTTTCATCTATCAACTGATATATCAAATCACTAAATTTTCTCACTGTCAAAGAACTTACCATAAGCAATAATTATATGCCTAAAATTTCTGTCTGTACAAGTAGTTAATATGTGAATCCATTTCTTCTGAGATGAGTTGAACTGGTTACGGGTGTTATATGTAAAGTGGAAGTTAATCAAACTGTATCTTTAGTAGTAGTGAAAATAATGTGTTGCCCTTTTGAAATTTTCTGTCCCTCATAAAGTGGAATCAATTCTTATTGAAGCAACTTGTGTTTGTATCAAAGTACTGTTCAGTGATGATTATGTTAAATGGCTCTATCAGTTCTGCTTATAGGTTACAATTGCCATTACAGAGTTAATATCTTTTTCAACTTCAGACTTCCAAACTTGTATCACAACACTGACTTCAACCTAAAGAACTTGATGAGGGGTAGTTTGGTAGGATGTATAAGATGAAATAATATATGTATTAGTTACGGTATTGTTAGTTATACACTATATTTGAGTCAAGAAAGGCTCTTTCATCTTTGATTCAGGCTGAGTACTTAGTTTACTACTAAGGGGGCTTAGTAGCCTCTCTTTTTGTGAGCTTAGTTGTTAAAAGAAGAGATTCTCCTAGTTTATTTTGTGCTTAGATCAAATTATACGAGTGTTCTACACTCGAGCTTTGTAATTCTTGAGGTTTAAGGATATTCCATTTCTTTTTACTCCTTTTGATCTGTCATAAAATTAAAAAGAAAATCATACACTTATTCAATATTATAGGTTGTGGATGTGGAAAAATTTTGAGGGGCAATTGTGTTTTAGCCATGCTAATGCATGCATTAAAATCCCTTGCATTATTAATACTATGAATTTTTATGTATTTGGTTCAATCATAAAGCCACTAAAGCAATTGCTTGGGGTCAATTTCTTTGGGGCCCTATTTTTTCTCAAAATACGTTATACATGGTATTTTTATTTTTTTCATGTATTATTAATTTGGCTTACGTCATCGATAGCCCCTTAAACTTATTTCAAAATTTTAGCCCCTTAAACTTATTTCAAAATTTCACTTGGATTCTTCAACTGATTTATTTTTCTATTAGACACTTCAATAATAAGAAATGTTTGCCTATTAAATGCAAAATGACCATGAAACCAAAAACTATAATGAGTAAGACTCACACGCAGGTCTTATAACAAAAATAATAAATAAACTTATGACATGTGGCGTGTAGACCCAAATAATTATTAAAAATAAATTTTAAGCTATTTTTTCTTAGAAAATATCTTTTAAATATATTTACCTAATTTTAATTAAAAAAATCTTAATTTTATGCCCACCCACACCCAGCTTCCCACGCCAACCCGCTCGAACCCACCTACTCCCAATCCCCTTTATTCCTCCTTGGAAATCCCTGTAATTACACACCTCCATTTTTCCTATCCATCTTTTCCCAGATTCTCCTTCTTTTTCCTTTTTTTTTTCTTCCCCCATTTAAAATTCAATAATTCCTCCTTCACAAACCACTGTAGAAAGTTTAGCAACAACAATAATCGCTCCTTCTTGGTAATTTTTTTTTTTAATTTAGCAGTAACAATATATTTCCTCAGTTCTGATTTTTCGATGAATCTCGCCGAAAAATGCATTCCTTGAAAAATTCCTCAAGAATGCACCCCGTAGAACAACCAATACAAGCTATGAAAATTGTTCAAGTGCCCAAAAAAGAACAAACTTATTTCTAAATTTAAAATGATGAAACATTTGAATCAACACATGAAATCGCAAGAAATGTTCAACTGAAAATTGTATCTGAACAAAAGAAACAAGGCTTCCCTAAGAATGAAATTTAAAGGAACTTTTCTTTTTTTTTTTTACGGAATTTTGAAGGAAGAAGATGATGGAGGGGGGCAGTTATTTTTCTTACGAAGAAGAGGACGACTAAGGAGGTGGGGGTGGGGGGAGGATTGGTGGTTTGCTCTTCTTTTTCTTGCGAAGAAGATACGACTAAGGAGTGGGGGTTGAGGTAGAGAAAAATGAGTCAAAAGAGCCTCAAGTTTTCAATTAAGAAAAGGAGATAATGGGTTCAACAAATTTGTTAAAAAAAATTAAGTTTTTTTTAATAATTGGAATAGTTGTTGGATAATTACATTAATTGTCTGAACAATTTCGTGTAGTTGTTGAACAACTTGTTGCAGTTGTCGAACAACTGCGTCTAGTTGTTGAACAATTTACGCAGTTATGAACAACTTTGATAGTTGTTGAATAATTTCGCAAAGTTGTTCTACAACTGAAACAAGTTGTTGAGATGAAAAAACTTTAAAAAAATATATAAAAAAAAAATTATCCCTCCCACCTAATTTAAAAAACTTGGAGGACTCCACTTAATTGAACAATTTGGAAGCCCTTTTTAATCCAAAGTCCCGCTGAGGTTTGTGTGGCGGTGTGCTCTTTATCATAGATTCTGATTGAACAATTTTTGATGTCCTTCACTTTATCATAGCTCATCAAAAATTGCACCGATCATTGCCTTAATTTTATTTAATTTCGAAGAAAATTGTTGAGAAAACGAAAAAAAATCCTACCTTCGACATTGGAGATGAAACCTTCAACAATGGAGATGAAAATGGGAGAAGAGTAGAAGAAAGGAGGTAAAGAATTTAATGAAAAAAATAGAAAATAAATTGAGGGGATGTCTGACCAAAAAATAAAGTTTATAAATTTTTTTTTTATCACTATCGCGCGCCCAAAGTCGGTGATTACAAGCACATGTAAAAGTTGGCAGATATATGCCATTACAATACAAAAAAAAAGTTTAGGGGGGTAATAGGACCCCCGCAAAGTTCAGTATGCTCAACTGAAAATCCGGTCAAAGTTCAGGTATTTTCGTGGGTATTATCCCAAGATAATATGATTCTAATTTATTTTTACATATTGATAATAGGATGTAAGTATGGGGCGTGAAATGCACATAAGATGCACGTACATCACACCAGATGCACATATGACACAAGAAATACACATAAGATGCACGTATATCGCATGAAATGCACGTATAACACACAAGATACACGTGTGATGCACACAGAAACTAACATTATTGAATATACTTTAAACTTTTTTATTAAGAAAATTGACTCCAAACCATCAAATTTGTTGAGACGCCTTCAAGTAAATTAAAACATTATTCACTTATTCATCACCTATTAGCATCCCAAATGTACCTACTCCTAGTGTTTTCTAGATTTTCAAATTTACTTTTTAATATTGGATTACAAATATTTTTTCGAGACAATCTTGTGAGTATGACATATGGGAGTGGGGGTCCGTGTAGGAGTGCTTTGGTGGTCGGATAAGCCGTATCCCCTAATGTTGCCTGTCGCACTGCAGCACAATATTTTGACAGACAATTCATAGCGTCTGATAAGCTGGACTGCCAGAATATCTGCAACTGCCTCAATGAAGCTGAATATACTTTAGTCCTTACCTATAAATCTTTGCGACGCAACAATGTTCTCTGCCTTATGCAAACTTGCTATAATATCTTTCAACCCTAACATTGATCGCTCCACGTAACTAATTCTTCTTCTTATTACTATAGTTTAAAAAAAAAATTGGAGAAATTGGGCTTAGTAGGGAGTGGGGTTAGGAGTCGGAGGGGTGAGGTAAGATAAAATTTTTGAAAATTTTCAAAAAATAATTTTTGTAAAAAAATTTTGGAGGGTGGGGGTAGGATGGGAGGATAGCTGGTAGAGAGTTAGGGTTGGAGTAAAGGTGGTAGTGCATAAGATTTTTTTTGGGGGGAGGGGGGAGGGGGGAGGGTTGGGAGTGGGGTGATGATTTAAAAAAAAAAAATTGGAGGTGGGCGGAGGGTAAAAAAACTCAGTTGATATGCATGTAGAAGTTCTGAAATTTTAAGGCTTTACGAGTTAAACTGAATTTTAATCATTTTTCTAAAAATTACACAAAGCCACAAGTTAAGTATCACTTATTACATAAAATTCAACTCTCAAAACATATTACAAAATTCTCACTTTTTCAATTTCTCTCTCTAAAAGTACATATACATTTTACTAATTTTTGTACAACTTGTTTTTTTTGGAAGAAACCTAAAATCAAGAATTCATTATGTAGCGATTTTCATTTTTGAATTCATTACCATGTTTGATTCAAACTTTTACTCAATTGCATTCAATGCTAACAAAAACGTTATTTTCATCATTCTGTAATTTTTAAGATCTGAGGTTGGTTATTTTTTTCGACTTTACCAAAAAATAATAGATTCTGATTGAACAATTTCTTCCATGTTGTTCATTCAATAGAATAAGTCAAACTTTTTTTTTCGATTTTGAGTAAGATTTTCTTTTTCTATTTTACCAAAATTTAAAATTCTATATATAGAATAAGTTCTTTCATGTACTCCATTTACTCATTATTATTTAGTAAATGAATGATACTCGTCATTTAGTTTAGAATTAACTCAGTTAGACCATTGTGAACCAACAAATTGGGTTATTGGGTTCGTTTTCGGAGAATTTGATTACGAGGATCCTAGTTTTGTTGAAAACACATCAAAATATCGTAAAGACCCCATTAACATGAAGAAGCTCGAGAAAGCTGCTGATCGAAATTCAAAAATTAAATCGGAGGAGTATTATTTGATTTTTTTTAATTTATTGACTTTTTTATTTTTTTCATCAATGTGAGTTTTTTTTTGTATTTTTCAGTTTTGAATATGATTGTTAGTTTTGCAGTATTATGTGGGTTTTTTCATGATTTTGAGGGTGCATTAGTAGTTGTCAGTGTATGTACTTATCAATACTTATGTATATGATAGACATATTCTTAACTGCTGATACGTATTTAAAATATAATGAGATGATTGTTTATTGTACTGGGATATAGTGTTTTTCCATCAACTTAAGGTTTTTTGATTTTCAATTTTTGAATATGGTTGTTAGTTTTGCATTATTATGTTGGGTTTTTCATGAATTTGATGATGCATTAGTAGTTGTCAGTATATATACATATCAGTACTTATATACATAACTACTGGTACGTATTTGAAATATAATGATATGTTGTTCATATACATCACAAACTTTATGTATTGTGTTTTTATAATTTTTGTAGGAATTATTTGATTTTGTTATACCAATATACATATCAGAAGTTATGCATATATGATATTGATATGCATATTCAATAATTTATGACAAAAAGGTCTATGGAATTAAGTTGTTTTGGAGTATGCTTTGACTGATTTTTTTTGACGCAATATGCATATTAACGTTTTTTCAGTAATGTGAAGTTTTTTATTTTTTTTATTTTTATGTTTGAATATGATTGTTGGACAACGTTATTTGTGTTTTTTCATTAATGTGACTGTGCTTTAATAGTGGTCAGTCTATATACATAACATTAAATATGTATGTATATTGTTTGCATGCATGGGACTGTGGAGTGTTTGTTGTTGGGTATGCAGAATACTTAAGAGAAGGAATTATTGTGCCTTCACTTAATTTTGAAGCAGAATAACATCGTATGTGATACGCGTCACTTCTTCAAAACTACGATTTATAAAAAGTGAAAAAATATTATGTTACCAAGACCAAGGACAAAATTTGTCCCCATACCCGATGAAACAAGAACAGTTAGCATTGAATAGTCTTAAAGATGCTTATGGTGAAGATTTTTTTTCTTCTGTGGATTTGTTAGAATTTTGGATTATTAAACTAATTTAGGTGTTTTGTATGTACAAAGTTATTAGAACATATTAACTTATGTTTTTGGATTATTAGTTAAACTGTTTTTCTGCATAATCTTGTGTGTTGTGCCTATTACTTTTTGTTATAACGTACGTATATGTGTTATAAAAGTTAGTATATGTTAATCTTATAGAAATGATAACAATATATACAAAATGTTTATGTAATTATATATATAATTGATTTATGGATATTCTCTTTTCAAGTTATTAATCTAATTCAACCTATTATATTAGCTTATGCATTTTCATATTTTAACTATTCAATGTAATGAAAGCACGAATTTATCACAAAAATATAAAATCACACCACCATATTTATATTTCAAATAATGACAATAGCAAATTCAACTTCTTGAGCAACCTAAATCAGTATGTTTAGGTTCATTGCAACATACATATAGCAGACGTAAAGACAAGAAATCTGTATATTTTATGTATATATTTATACCTTGAAGTTAAAAATATCATATACCTACTTTTTGATTAACATAATTATTGTATGATTATCAATACATAAGTATATTTGTTCATGAATAACTAATTCATATAACAATACACATGAGCAGTCATAATTTCAACATATTTCTTGTCATATACATAGAATTACAATGTAGATGTCGTCATATACATAGAATTATTATGTTTAACTAGTCATATATATACATAGGATTACTATGTATATGTAGTCATGAACATAGACTTACAATGTATGTATAGTCATGTACATAGAATGACAATGTATACGTATTCACATACATAATGATTGAAATTATACGTAACAACACCATACTGATAAATTTATGGTATATAATAGTTATATAAGAATTTCATAAGATTATCTAATAGGTTGAATCAGGTAAGACTAATACATACACTTTCATATACATAAGTATAGGACTTCATATTCATTGAAGTTATGTATAAGAGTGAATATCCAAACTATTTGTGAATACATACATTGAAGTAACGCATAGCAATTGTATATTGTTATATGTATGTGTAACACATGCACATACATACCTACTTGAAAAAGAAACTGAGAAACAAAACTCTTTAATTTACATAAGTTTGCGGTTAAAGACACTAGTTAAATTAAGAATAACGTAGTAGAACATTAGCGATTTACACATTAAAAAAATATCAAAAATAATAAAACGGTAAACTAAATAAAAATGATATTCAACTGTTTGTAGTAAAAAACAACTAAAACAATTCAAAAAAGAAATACAAATAATTACTAAATGATAAACGAGTGAATAAAAATTGTATGTAGAGTCATTTATAGCTCATTTCTCCTTTGAAAAAAAGTTTAAAAAAAAACGCCTATTGTGACCGGCATGTCTGCATCATCCACATCAATTTATGCTTGATGACAGTGTTTCGCTTGATTGTAACATCAATTTTATTGATGAAGGTTTTTTGCCCCCGAATGATAAAAACATCAGTTTTCATATAAGTAGATGCTTCCAACGTTCATTTACAATCCTCATTATAACATCGGAGTATATAACTGAAAAATAAAAATGTAATATGATTAATATATCCAAAAATTTGAAGTATGTCGTAAAGTCGTTAAGCAGATTAATACGTATGTATATTACGGATACAACTTTTTAAAAATAGAATATATACATATCAATTATTATTTCGGATACGACTGGATGATTCATTACCTAATATGAATAGATGATTCAACTCGACATACAAATTAGCGCTATTATCATTCTGAATACGAATAGATGATTCATTATCGTCGACACCATAACGTACATCAATTGATTTTCAAGCTTCGTCAATGTCTAATTCAGCAGGAACTGTCGAAATCAACCTCAAATACGTTACTAATTATGCGACAACAATTCCTTCACTTTTGTACTTAACATATTTTGTTTCGAATTTTCATTCACCAGAGTGTCTCAAAAGAATCGCAATATTCATCTTCTTGAATAAAAATAAATTCATTTTTTTAAAGAGATCATAAATAAATGATTACATTGTTTGTGATTTCTATGATTTGATTGATTTTTTTTTTAATGTATTGTTGTTTTAAAAATTTGAAATAGTATAGTTGTTACAGAAATTAAGAAAAACAGTAATTCATCATTAATATTGTTGTCTTAACTATGTGCTAAATAGAAGGAAGATCAGTTAATTTCCTATTAAAACGTCCTAATTAGATTTTCATATACATAGTCTTATGCATATAACGGCTGGGTTATATATATTAATCGGGAGAGAGAACAAATTAATTAAGAAGATGGGAGAGAAGGTAATTATGTTTAATAGGGTTGAAATTTATGTTATTTATACATCATTTCTATCTAATTCATATTTAATAAAATCCATATTTATCCATATAATATATGAATGGATGCAATCATCCATTTAAGTCATATTCAATCAATTCAAATTCAATCTAATCCGTCTATTTGCCACCTCTAATCACATATTTAATTTTACATTGATGACTGTAACATCCTGCTATATTTTCTTTTTCCATATAAGAAATATCTTTGATATTACTTAAATAGAGCATAGGAGGAAATCAAGATAAGACCCGTGAGTTAGCCTACGACAAATTTCTCCTGAAATTTGGCATTTGATTTTTGTCCATCCTACAATGTCTCTTAGACTTTTGAAGGCAACTCCAGAAATCATCACAGGAATATGAAAACACTATGAATATTCTATATATTTGGCCAAAGAATATTGGCTTTCCTGTTATAGTGTTAACTCTGAAACTATTATCTCTAAAACAACTCTTCAATTTATTTCTACAGTTTTCATGAAATAACTTCTGCATTCTTATGTCTACGAATGTCGTTGGAACTCCAGCATTACCGAATGATATGTACATAGAAATTTAGAGATACATATTTTATAGTGCTTATTACTTGCAATTGAACTGACTCGCTAAACAGTTAATTAATTTTAGATAACTGAATATCTTCTTTTATCCTTGATAATAGGTTCTCCTTCCTCGTTTGTATTATACATAATGTGATCATTAGTGACAGATTCAAGATTTTTCCTTCTACGGGGTTTGCAAAAAGGAAAAGGGTTTTAAGTTTTATACGCCTATACTTGTAGCAGAGAATTTAAAAAAATTGATAAAAATTCAGTTATAGGTAAATTTTAGTCCATAATTACAAGGCATGATCAAAATTTGTATAATTACAAAACCTAAGATATACCTTAAATCCCTCCCTTTCTCTCCCTCTTTCTCGCCTATCTCCTCCTTTTCTCTCCCATCTCTCTCCCCTTCCTCCATTCCCATCCCTCTATCTCGCTCCCCCTCTTTCTCATTCTTTTATTTTTTAATAATTTCAAGAATCGTATTTTTATATGTACGTTGTGCAAAATGCATATGTACACACTCAATATACATTCTGCAAATGTATATATACAGATATATAGTTATTTAATATATACTATGATAATATACAAACATTCAAATATATAATTGAAAAAAATAAATTAAATGTACATATACAATCAACAACTTATACATATATGACTTATATAATTGACATATACAATTGACGTATATGACTTATACATATACGACTTATACAATTACATCATATATATATATATATATATATATATATATATATATATATAAATAAATAAATAAATAATACAATTGATAAATATTTTGTTGTATTAAGAAAATAACGATTGAATTAAATAAAATAATTTGTATATTTGTATATACACTATGCAAAATATATATGTATACACTCAATATACATTCTGCAAAATGTATATATACAGATATATAGTTATTTAATATACACTATGATAATATACAAACATTCAAATATACAAAAAAAAAAAAAAATTAGATGTACATATACAGTTAACAACTTATACATATATGACTTATATAATTGACATATACAATTGACATGTATGACTTATACATATACGACTTATATAATTGACTTATACATATACAACTTATACAATTACATCATATATACAATTAATATACAACTTATACATCTATGCATATATAATTGACATATAATATACAATTGATAACAATTTAGTTGAATTAAGAAAATTTTCTATGAAAAATATAACGAATGTATAGAGTTTAACACAACTATCAGAAAATTTGGAAGAAGAAATAGAAAGAAAAATATTCTTTGATATATGTTAGAATAAACGTTGAGATCTGTTGGATTAGGAGGAATACATACTGCTGCTAAAACGTCCAATAAAAGAATGGTCTATTGCCGCTAAACACTCCAATCAGCCAAGAGATAAAATCAAAAATTAATTATGAGAGAGAAAGTTTTAGTTGCCTTTGATATATACATTAACCATACCATGTATTAAAAATTATTAACTATGAATTGTAATTTTTAAAACATTAACCATATCATGTAATTATTAAATTATTTTATCTATAATGGGTAATTTTTTCAAAAAAAAATAAGCAATCTGTGCACGCTCAGTGAGGATTGAACCTGGGAAGTGGGCTAGTACTTGTGGCTGAAGTTGGGCGGCCCAGTACTAATAGGTCGGCTCATATATTTGCTTCAGGTGGTTCAAAATTAATATATGTACAAATATATAGATTTTTTACTCTATAACGTAATTTTTTGTCGAAGGGATTCGAATGAACTCCCTGGCACCCACGTAGGTTCACCCCTGATAATCATATCCCACAACTAATTAATTAGCCAATTTTGTTGAGTTGGAGTAGTGATTCTCTGCTCTAATAGTTGTGATGATTTGCATAAAAAGGGTGTACGGTCTCTACTTTTGAATTGCATATGCTAATTCTAGATGTTCAATCTTATATTTCTTGAGGATAATGTAGGTGCACTTAATCACAGCTAGTGATAGCTGTCAAGTAGTTAATGGAGTTGTTAGCTGTTAGTTATTAAATTGTTATAGTCAATTAGTGGAGTTAGAGGTAGCTTTGATTACTGAGTCAGCTTAGCATTATGTGTGTATACTAGTTGCGAGATGCCCATGCAAGACATGAATCCAATAATATGAAATCGGATAGGAGAAATGTTTTTTTAAGAGTACAATGTTAATAGTATTTGTAAAGAGAAAATGGCCAAATACCCCCCAACCTTTACTTCAAATACCAACTACACACTTATACTTTGTGGGGGTTTTATGACTCCTTCCTGAATTATTTTAAAGTGAAATATTTACCTCCCTGAACGCTGACATGGCAAGAGAGTGTGTTTCACTCTCTTTAAAGAGAGTGAGAACGCTGACATGATCAAATATTTTTTTATTTTCTTTATTCATTTTTAATTATTATTCTTCTTTATTCATTTTCTTCTTCTTCTCCTCCTCCTCCTCCTCCTCCTTCTTCTTCTTCAAGAACTCAATAATGGCATCTTCAAGAATTTTTAATTCTTCTTCTTCTTCTTCTTCTTCTTCAAGAACTCAATAATGACTTCTTCTTCAAGAATTCAACAATGACATCTTCAAGAATTCAACAATGACATCCAATTCAAAATTAATTTATCAAACTTACATACTCATTAAGCGAATTACCATACCAAAAATCATCGTTCTCATGAAATGAAACATAAACTTTCAATAATGCTCTATACACATTTTGTGGAATCTTAAAATCTGTTAACTTTACATCGATTAAATTTTCAATTTCAAACTATAAACCATCATTCAAATCCACATTTCTTGAAATTGAAACAATCAAATCAACACCATAATCAAAATCAACACCAAATTTTTTTCACAATCATAAATTCAACATCAATTTTCATAATTGAGAAATTAAAAAAAAAAAAAAAGAATGCTCTACCAGTCGAGCAACACAGATATGATACATGCAGTAAATCCTCCCAAAAGCCATCTTTTCCTATCCAGGTCACCGCAATTTACTAGCTACTGCATCTATTAAAACTGCTGCTTCAACAACTGAATGGATTGCAGTTGAAAATATTAATTTTAGTAAAGTTAAAATCATAGCCAAAAATTAAAGAAAAAACAATAGATAAGAAGATATCAACACGAGCTATGCGTTTACGAGAATTTGGCTGAAAAGAAAAATCTATAATGAACTTTGCAATTTTCCTTCTTCCCCGTAAAATTGACCAAAACAACGTAAAACCTTCTCTTTCCTTTTCAATTGATCACTGGAAAGGAAAAGCACGAAAAAATTTCCAAAAAGAAGCAATTTGCCCAGCATCATCCACTGCAGATTAACATTTTTCTAATTTTCGTCAGATGAGGTCACCATGACTGAGTGGTCCATTTTGAAGTTCTGAAACTAGCAAGAGTGGAAAGTGAAGAAATGGGTGGAAAACAAAGTGAAATGAAAATTAAAGAAAAGAGTAAAACAAAGTGAAATGAAAATTAAAGAAAAGAACTTTTTGAGAAAGAATAGCCATAGAAGTGGTGCAATGAAAGAGAAAAGGAAATGAAAAAAGTTAAATAATTAATTTTTTAGAGTAAAAAAAGAAAAAATAACGTGGCAAGAAAAAATGATGTGACGATGACGTGGCAGCGAGTGCAGCTCACTGCTTGAAACAATGTCTGGACATGAACTTTTAGGGTGGTAAATATTTCACTTTAAAATAGTGCAAAGTATAAGTGTTTAGTTGGGATTTGTCCAATTTATGTGACACCTTTCAAATTTTGTGATTTTATCAAGTTTCTCTTCGATCATAATTTTTTATATATCTTTTAATAGTTTGAATTGTTAATTATTCTTGTTGTATTTTTTTTTTATGTAGTTTCAAATATAGAGATGTTATTTTAAAAAATTAAAAGATTTCATGTTCAAATTTCAAGTGAAAATACACTTATTTAACTTTGAGGTTTAAACTGTGCCACAAAAATTAGAACAAAGAAATTACGTTACTTTGTACATTAATTTACGTGAAACAAGTGAAATCTTGACAGTCAAACAACTTTTTTTTAATTGGAATTTTTTAAATTATTAATTATTATGATTTAGAGTAATTTTTACAGTATTTTCAAATTTATAAACTATTTGAAAAAGATTTTTGACTATTGAAATATTTATAAAAATAAAAACTTTAGAGAGTCATAATATGCATAAATAAATTAAAACTAAAAAAAATAAAATTTAATGGATTCAATTTTTAGAAGAGTGCAAAATTTAAAGGAGTATAAAAAGTTGCTGCAATTGTGGCTCAATCACGAGACCTTATACATGTAATGTCAAGCGTCAGACCATCAGGCAAAGCAACTACTACATTGTATAAGTATATAACTGAAGTACACATGTTGACGATCAGTTGTGTGCTTCTCTTTCTTTCCTCTTTTCCTCTTATTAGTATATATATCTTAGAGTAGACGAGATATTTTTAGTTTTGTAAATCAACAATTTCTTTTTCTTATTCATCTTTTTCCTGCTTTCTCTCTATTTTCTCCTACTCTCTAAAGGTTCCATAGCAATGGAACAGGAGTGAATCAATGAACAATACTTGTTTTCATGGTATCAGAGTTAGTATCAAGTGAATTTTGATGTTTATAGTCGATCGCGATTCACCAATTGTTATGTGTTTGAGGAAATTTTTTTATCTATGGGGAGCACTCATCACCGATTTTAAGATGAAGCCTCTAAAGCAAAGGCTTTAGGCATTCGATTATTTGGGACTCATTTTTTTTAATAGTAATTATAGGTTTAGAGTTAAAATTTTTCTTTTAGAAAATACTGAGTAATACTTTTGAATATTTTCTTCGTCTCAAATTAATGGTGTTAGCTCAAAAAAAAATTATTATTTGAAAAATTCAAAAAGAATTTTGACAATTATTTTTAATTATACCATTAGTATTAACGAAGATTTCTTTTTAATAGTGATCTAACCCTAAAAAAATATCTAATCAGTAGGAATGACTTACTAGTAAACTATACCTTGTATTTATTATTTTTCTTAATGAATATGAAATAATTAAAATAGTAATTAAAGTGAAAAGGAGGGAGTCGAAAAGTAAGAAATATTTCAGTCGAAGAAACTTTTTTTTTTTAAATGCATATATTGCTTATAGAGTTCTTATAACAATTGTCTCAGTTGGCAAAAGTTTTTGAAATTACAATTGATGAAATCTTAACTAAGATCAACAAAGTCTCAAGAAAAACTGAATGAAATTATTGAAAAAAATCGATTATAAAATAAAATTAATTATCACTTTTTATCTCAAAAAATTATAAAACTAGACTTCAAATAAAACATCTATATGTTATGAAATATAACGTAAGTACAAGAAAAAAAGAGAGAGATATTATTATTTCTTATGAGGATTCTTGATGGGTTAATTACAATAAAGGAAACCCCTTTATTTATAGGGGAAAATTAATCTTAGAGTTTCTAACTTTTTCATAAATAGACATTCACTATATATGGTAAAGTAGACAATTCACTATATATGGTAAAGTAGACAATTCACTAGATATGGTAAAGTAGACATTCACTATATATGGTAATATATTTATAACACCCCCCTTGAATGTCTAATTGATAGAAAATGTGCCTCGTTAAATCTTCCTAGAAAACATTCAGTGAAAAAAATCTAGTAAAGAAAAAAGAGTACACATCTCTAACAATACGCGTTTAGGCTGCCTCATTAAAAATCTTATAAAGAAAATTTAGTGGGACAGAACCTCGTAAGGGAAAAAAAGTACAACGCGTATTAACCCCCCCAATGAGAACATCCTTGAACTTTTGCATCTCGACCTTGTGCACCATCTTCTTAAAAGTTATAATTGAAGGAGACTTGGTGAATAAATTAGCCACATTGTCACTTGAATGAATCTGTTATCACCGTTCTTTTTGAGCTCAAGTATGTAGAAAAGCTTTGATGAAGTGTGCTTCGTTCTATCTACTTTTATGAATCCTCCCTTAAGTTGTGCTATGCATACTGCATTATCTCCGTATAAATTTGTGGGTACATTATCACATTTCACACCACATTTTTCTCAAATGAGATGTATCATGAATCTCAACCATACTCATTCTCGGCTTGCTTCATGAATAGCTATTATCTCAGCATGATTCGATAAAGTGGCTGGATAGACTACTTTGTATATCTCCAAGATATGACAGTATCCCACATGTGAACACATTACATATTTGAGACCGAGACTTATGCGGGTTAAATAAATACCCATCATTAGCATAATCAACAAGATCGGAACCGCAAGCTTTAGAATAAACTAAGCTCATGTCTTTTGTCCCATTTCGATGTCTCCTTGTAGGAGTAGAAATATACCTTAATAATAAATTGATTGACAAGGCTATATCGGGCCTTGTAATATTTGCAAAATACATTTGTGTTGTGCACCAATTGCATTAAGATATATTTCTCATTTCAGCAAATCATTTATTGCTTTTGAAAACTCTCAAGAGTTTCAACAATTTTCAGGCTATAAGTTTCTACAATATAAGGATTATAAATAAGTTTTCCAGAAACTTTTAAATGCTTCAAACATTTTGAATCCTTAAAAAAATTTCATGTAAATTTTATCAAGTGATAATATTCAACATTACATGAGTGACATCTTCAAGTGTCTGGACTACAAATCAAATAAGATTTATGCTTAGCAAGATGCATCCTTTCATAGTACTTGATAAATATTTCTATGTCAACATGCTTAAATAAACATAGAATTTAGATCCTCGTAATTTTTTACACTATTGCGCCAATATTGTATCAAAGAAATTATCGATGATATATCATTTTGTATCGGTTCACAATGTGATACAACATTTTGAGATCTCATCACTTCATTATTTTCAGGTACCTGAACCTCTCCTAAGGTTTCATGAAGTGTTATGTCTTAGGCTCTTCAAGAGCACATTGCCTTCTTATTATGATTATTTGCTCCTTATTTTTCAAGATTATTTAATTTGAAACCGATTAGTCTACCACGCTTCATGCATGCTTAAACTTTGTTCTTTAAGAATGCAAAATAGGAGCACTTGTAGCTTAAATATGATACTAAATTTGAGTCAACAGATGCTTTCGATATTTGAATTGAATCATTTTTTGAATGAGGATCTGATGATAATTCCTAACATATTTCATAGCTACTTATAATCTCCCCCTTATATTAGGAAAACTAACATTCATCCTACATTTTTTTTGAGAAATCCATCTTTGTACATCATGATATATTCATGAATCGTATACCGCACATCAAATTATTAGATGGAATAGTTGGTTCCTGACCTTGAACCAATTGAGAGGAAAAAAATAATTATAATTTATTGGTCTAATGCATACAAGTGCTATTGTATGCAACATATCATATTTTGGACCAACACATAAAATTTTACTTTCATTAACAATGGTTTAACTATTTATCAAAGGTATTCAATGCCAAACCATCATCGTCAAGATGAATTGTCTTGATTACACAATCTGAAAATTATGCTCTTAACTCAATTTTATTGAGCAAGCAACTTTATGAATGCCAAACTATAGGTTGACAATAAACTTACATGTGATCCTCTTATATCGATGCATCTTAATAGATCACATGAAAGATGAACGGGCCTATATTCACCTTTTATATTTTTCAGATTTTGAGGGATCAAATCCCAACATTAGTTGGTCCAATCAACTTGTCATGAGAACAAGCAACATAAACACACTACTAGAAAATATTAAATTTCCGACGGCCAATGAAGTCGGAATGTGGTCGAAAGATAAGGTAGTTCCGACTACTTTCCGACTACTTTCCGACTACTTGATGGTAGTCAGAATATAGCTTGTCGGAAAAATATTTCCGACTACAGTATTCTTCTATTTCTTCAACAAATGTCTAATACTCAATATGCACATTTTTGGAATGTAGCAATCGTTCATGTCAATTTATGAACCTTTATACTAGTAAACTTCAAGTTTACCATGACATGTGTCTTTTTACTTTAGCAAATTTCAGATTTACCATTACATGAATCAATTTTCAAATTTACTACTTCAGAAGTAGATTTCAAAATAACTCTTCTCAATTATTTTGCTTCTTTTGAAGGTGAGTTATGATACTACCACAATCAAGTGCACGTTTGTATTGAAACAATCAAAATTCTCATCCCCCAGAAATAGAATATAATCGCACCTTAAGTCTATCAAATTTTGTTAGCTTATAACCTCTTTCATGATATTGCTACTCCAGGAGAAAATCGAGGCATTCGTTATAAAAAGCAGATTTAATATAGCTCACCTAGTAGAAACCAAACATCCATCGACAATTGACTTACCTTAGATGTAATATTGCTTACCTTAGAGATGGTGATTAGAGACTCGTACTGATAACGTGTTATGAAATATAAAGTAAGTACAAGAAGAAAAGAGAAAGAATAGCGAGATATTATTATTTCTCATGAGGATTGTTGATGGGTTAATTACAATGAAAGAAACTCCTTTATTTATAGGGGAAAACTAACCTTTGGTTTCTAACTTTTCCATAAATAGACATTTACTATATGGTAAAGTAGACATTCGCTATATATGGTAAAGTGTAATATATTTATAACAATATATACTATATAATCTTTTTTTCCTTGAAAAACAAAATTAAGATTTCGTTTTGAAGTTTGGTTTTAGGCCATCAATTATATTAAACCACCTTCATTAATACCTAATAGAATGTATAACTATATCAAATACATTGAAAAGTATACTAAATAAGATAACGTACTAGTAACACAAAACTAATACTCACAATTTACCAAACAAACAGGTGTATACTATACAAGGCTTTATTAAAAATAATTACAACATTACTTATCCTTCCGTCCAACAATATTGTCTATTATTGACTTGACACACATATTTAGAAGTACTAAATAATCGAGATAATATTATTATAACACCCTTTAAAATATAATAAATTTAATATTGTAGGAAATGCATTGAGTGATTATTAGTATTTAATAGCATGGATAGAATGGGTAGAAAATGATAAATTATTCATTGATGTTTCAAATTGGACAACTATTATCGGACATCTACTTTTAGAATAGAGGACAAGTATTATTGAACGCAAGAATGGCTCAAGGGTAAGACTAGTGAAGCGTTTGCTTTAGACCTCAAAATTTTAAAGCCTCAAAAAAATTAATAGTAAATTTCATGATTTCAATTTCACTTGAAATAATAATAAAGAATGTGAAATACGTTTAAAAAAATATCCTAAAAAATACAAAAAGAAAGAGATACCTAATTTTTACTAAAAATATTTTAGAATTTCGAATTAAACAATTCAAACTTTAAATTAATAATTAATGTTTAAACAACAACATCCAAGTTAATGTATTTCAAACAAATGGCTAACATCTTATTAACTAGAATGAATCTTTCTTTTATTATAAATCATGTTATATGTGAAGTTAAAGATTGTCTTTTAAAATATTACACCAAAAAAAATTAATATATAATAACAAAAAAATAATTCTAAATTATTATAATATTATTTTTGTATGTATATTTATATATCCAAGGCCTCTTATTTAAGTTTGCCTTTAGACCATTAATTTTATTGAAACGAGCTGTGTGAATCAATGTCTCAACTTCACTAAATCTTTTTGTTAATCTAACTGCACATCAAACATATGTTACCATCTTAACACTTAAAAATATACTTATAGAACAGTAGTTAAGAATCTAAACACTTAAAAAAAAATATACTTATAGAACAATAGTTAAGATACAAGTTCAACTTATTGTGCCCTCCATTGCATTCTTCTCGCATTAATCTAATTTCCAATCGTTCTCTAGATTTAGAAAACTTATTCAGGTGTAACTCAAATCTTCCCGGCCTACAATCACATTAGTGTATTAAAGTTAAACTAAAACACATTGATATCGTCCCTCTAGATTTACGTCCCTCTAGATTTAGAAAACTTATTCAAGTGTAACTCAAATTTTTCCAGCCTACAATCATGTATTAAAATTAAACTAAAAACACATTGATATATAGAAAAGTAGAGGATTAACTAAAGTCAAGAAGTTACTTTTCCACTTCAAACTAACAGTTTGAGAGGTAAATTGAAAGCATTTCTCAATAATGCCTTATCAATCAATTCTCTCTTATTTGTTGTCCCGATAAGCAAGATGTTGTAGACACATAATTTTGTCCTTCCCCAAAAGCATTCTTACCATTTTATCCTCGTCTTAGTGTGTGCCCTCACCCGTGTGATAACCCCTTCACAAAAAGACAAAAATAACAATTCCTAACTAATTTTATCTTATTCTAACAACCCCTCCCTATTAAAAATGACACATCACCATCACCATCCTAACTATCCATGTGATCCCCCCCTCCTTTTTCTTGTCCACAAAGAAAGAATATATGGGGGACCTACCAAAATTCCCACATTATAACAAATCCATGCCCATTATAAAAGAAAAATTCTAAGAGGGAAAAAAGGAGCTCATTCTTTGATCATCATCTTCTCCACAATAACAACAATCACAAAATAATCTTCCTCACAACAACAACAAAAAAAAAAAAAAAAAAGGGCGCCGGTGAACAGTAACCGGTGAATAATACCGATGAACAGTAACTGGTGAACAGTACCAGTGAACAGTACCGGTGAACAGTAACGGCGTGAAAAGTGACGGTGAACGGGTCATTATTTGTTGAGTTGGATTGTTGGTGTTAAGGTTCGGCTCGAGGTTTTCGGGTGCGGACTCTCTTTATTCGAATAACATTGAGTTTGAAAGCTTCAAATTTAAGGTCCAATTCTTTCTTCTCTTTCATTTAATTCTTATGTGATTGTGATTGTGTGTGATTCGATACCATGGTTTGTTTGTTGATGTGAACTGTTGGTGACATTTGGGTGTGTGATGTGCTAAGCATGATTGGTAAATTTTCGCTATTCTCGATTGGTGGATTGTGTATTGAAATGGGTTAATCACGTGGTTGAGAATGAATTAGGGTGGAGATTAAAAATGGAGGAAAATGAATATTGATTAAGTTTGATGTATTGATAATGTTGAACATGATAGAATTGTGATACGTTGAACTTGGTAGGCAAACGTAGGCCAGGTAGGCAAATTTAGGAATAACGATTTGTTGGAGTGTTTGAATATGTGCGTGAATGGTACTTTCTACTTTATTGCACGAAAAATTTAAATTGTACTCATTTGGCCGGGGAATGCCCCGAAGGATTTGTATTGATTTATTCGGGGAATGCCCCGAAGTAGCATGTACGCAAAGGAGGCTCGTGTCAAGGCCCAGAATATCGGGTGGAGTTTAGTTTAGGATTAGTTTAGAATAGAATATGTTTTATATTTCAGCACCTCTTTTATTTTGGATTGTATAATTTGGACTGAACATTATTTTGGTTTGTTTTGAATTTCGTGTGATTTATTTGTTTTCTTGTTTTGTGTGTTTATGTGGTTTGTACATTTGTAATGTCAAATTAGCCGATACGCTCCACCAAGCGACCGTGGTCGAACCACGGGATCGAGGGGTGCCTAACACCTTCCCCTCGGTCAACAGAATTCCTTAGCTGGAATCTTTGTTCGCGGATCAGTTTTTAGAGTCAAATCGTTTCAAAAAGGATTTTTCAAAGGTGACTTAGCACACCGGATTATGCCAAGTGACGACTCTGAATAAAAAAAAATAATGTAAATAATCTTTTTTTTTTGAAGCAATTTTTTTTTCATTTTTGTCACCTTAATAATAAAATCCTTTCGAACTTAAAATACATATCTTTTTTTTTGGTCAAAAAGGGGTGTGATAGCTCTGGCGACTCTGCTGGGGAGAATTTCAAAATCCGAGCTTTTTTGGAGTCGTATTGGCTTTGTTTGGCATTACGAGTGTATAAGCATTGTTTGTGATTTTGTTTGTGTTTTCATTTTTTTTGTATTTTGTGCTCTTTGTTTACAGTATTTATCCTATGTGTTACCGCTTTTATATCTGACATCATGTGCATAACCCAAGTTATTCTTTTTGCAACAAGTCTCGGAGTGCCCAAACTCTAGTTGAGTCACCTTTATTTTAGGGGGGAGCCGTTGGATGTATGGATTAGGTGGAAAGCTAAGCATCCACTATCGACCATATGCTCCCCCGAACAGCCTTGTTAGTGAACCCCAACGTAGGTCAGCCTTTAGGTTATACTTATATGCATCATATTGAAGACCTAGCAGGGCCCACTTGGCCCTTTGTAGGAGACTCACCTCTAAGGCATTTCTACGTGCTAAATGTTGCATCTTTGAGGGTAACGAGGTTATTTGACTGACTGGTTTGGGAAAAAACATGAGTTAGAAGCAAAGTGTGTAGGCAAGAAATTGTTGAAAAAAAAGAAGAAAAAAAGAGTGAAGAAAAAAAAAGATTTGGTAGTTTTTAGGGTTCTTTACGACTTTTGTTCTTCACAATTCAAAAATTTTTAAAAAATAATATTTTTTTACTTTTTGCACTCATTTCCCACAAAATCAAAAACGTTAAAAAATTTTCCTTTTATTTTCTTTAGTAAGCATTCATAATTCAAAAAATCCAAAAATATTTTTTCCTTTCAATAGGAGCTTTGTACATTCTTATATAGTGAAAATGCCAAAAAGATTTTCCTTCGTAATTGTTGGTGTCAGTTTTAGTTGAAGTGTCTAATTAAAAATCCAAAAGAAGATTTTATTTGTTTATCTTTGGTTGTGTCTCTTAAGTTAGGGTCAATCTATTAGTTAATCATTAATTGTCCAATCTGGACGAACTACGCACCCCTAATTCTCCTCTTTCGGGAGTGAGATACGTAGGCAGTCTATTGTTGGTTCGGGGATCTTATTTGAAAAATTCAAAAATATTTCTTCACTCTCCATTTAGAGTAGGCATTTCATATACGTCTTTAAGAGAAAACTACAAAAAGATTTTTCATTTAATAGGTTCAAGTTTCGTTTTCATATGAAATTCAAAATCAAAAATCCAAAAAGATTTTCTTTGGTAATCATAGGTTTCATTTTGTATAGGGATGTTAAAGCCGAAGAATTCAAAAATATTTTCGTCATTTCTTTTGAAAATTTTTTATTTTTCTTTTCTTTTTAAAGTTTCAAGAAAAAGGAAAAAAAGAAAGAAAAAGAGTTTAATCGGCCATTTTGGCAAGAATTCACGAACTACGCACACCTGATTCTCCTCTTTCGGGAGTGAGATATGTAGGCGCCCTTCTTGGGTTCGGTGATCTTTTCAAGAAAAAAAAAGAGGTTTTGAAAAACTGTTGAACTCTAACCATTTACTATCTCTTGTCCAGTTAGTTTAAGGTGGTTGGTTTGTGGCATTTTGGTTGGTCTTCCATATTGCTCCAAGTCACAGAGAAAGTTATGGCCAACAAGGATACCGAGTTAGTTGTCACTAATCAGATAGGGAGTTCGGAGAATGAGAATGTAGGAGATAATGAAGAGATTTGGAAATTAAGACGGCAAATAATAGAAATGCATCGAGCTTGGGCTAATGGGTTGCCGCCTCCTCCAATTCTCACTGATAATCTAGAAAATCTTTCTAGCTTGCCTCCCGTGTCACATGCACAATTTCCCATTTTTGTTGATATGCCACAACATGCATCAGGATCAACTCCAGGGCAACAATATCCAACCACTTTCAATGTTCATTTCCTCACTCCCCAATCCAAGACTACCACATATTCGGCTCCAGCTGCTGTTTATGCTTTTACGGCGCCACCCCCACCTGAAGCTCCTACTTTTGATGTTCATCCACAAGTTGTGCCTCCCTACTCTACAAGAGAGCCTGCATTGAATATTTTTAGTGATCAACATTATACTCTCGAGCCTACATGAGTGTATATGCAGTTTATACTCGTGCCTTAAGGAGTGTCATCTTCCTTCAAGGATAGTACTTCTTCAAGAACTTGGCGTTGATGGGGCTAACCTCCATGCCATCTGCATCGACAAGCTTTAAGCACCATTTGAATATGCCTCTTGTACGACATATGGTCCATCCCACTTTGAGCTGAATTTCCCCCTAGACTTATGAGAAGTGATAATGGGCCTTCTTACTGCAAGGACTTGATCTCCAGCTTGGAAGTACCTTAAGCGAACCCTTTTGTTGAAAGAACGAGATAGCCGGGCTTGATAGCATTCAAGATTTTGTTGAGACTCCAGCCTCTTCTCATTAAGAGCTTATAACTCCGCAAGATGCAACTTAGCATTTTTTTCATCGGTGAGCCCTTCTTGAATAGTCAGTCTCAAAAAAGGTATTTGACGCTCAAGTGGCAGGACTGCTTCAACTCCAAAAGCAAGTGAGTATGGAGTTGCTTGCATCGGTGTATGGTAAGTTGTCCTATACGCCCATAAAGCTTCTTCCATTCGCTCATGCCAGTCTCGTTTGGATTTGGAGACGACTTTTTTCAACAAGTTGCATAAAGTCTTATTGAAGGATTCAGCTAGACCGTTGGCAGCAGCATGGTACATAGAAGACTTGCGCTTCTTGAAGCCAAAGAGATCACAAATCTTATTCATCAGTTTGTTATCAAACGGTTTGCCATTGTCAGTTATTATATATTGAGAAATTATAAATCGGTAGACGATATTCACTCGGATGAAGTTTGCAACATTTTCTTTCTTTATTTCCTTGAGAGCAACAGCTTCGGCCCATTTTGAGAAGTAATTTGTCACGACCAAGATGTATAAGTGTCCACCTGAAGACTTTGGTAGTGGACCAACAACATCCATTCCCCAAGCATTGAATGGCCAAGACGCTACAGTTAGATGTAGTACTTCTGGAGGTTGATGTATGAAATTTGCATGGAATTGACAAGCCTTGTATTTTTTATCATAGTCCAAGAAATCTTTCACCATCGTTGGCCAATAATATCTCATCCTTTTAATATGAAAATGGAGCTTCGGTCCAGACCGATGTGATCCACAAACTCCCGAGTGTGCTTCTTGCAAAGTTTGAATTGATTCTTTCTCTCCCAAACACCGTAAGAGTACTCCTTCAAATGATCTTCTATACAGTGTGTCTTTGTAGTAAAGGAAGCAAGGTGAACGATGACGAATGTCAGTCTTTCTCTTTGGATTTTCTGGAATTATCCCATAACATAAGTAATCAATGATAGGTTGTCGCCAATCTTCTTTTACAGCTTCAGACATGACAACGAGGTATTCAACTTTGTTTTCCACATCCTCATCTGACGGTGGTACTACCCATTCTTGGCGGACAATAACTTGGGTCTGATTTGGAAGAGTCAGGGTTGAGGCCAGAGTAGCTAGGGCATCAACTTGCTTATTTTCTCTCATTGGCACATGTTGGAGGGTTACTCCTCTAATCCACCTCATTAAATTTTGTGCATAATCATGATATAGTCGTAGCTCAGGCTTTCTGACTTCATAGCTTCCCAAAAGCTGCTTGATCACCAATTGGAAATCACCAAAGACTCGTAATTGCGGTTGTTTTGTGTCAACTGCCATCTCAAGTCCAAGTATTAAAGCTTGATATTCAGCAGCATTATTAGAGCAATGATTTGTTAGGGTAAAAGAGTATGAGATGACCTCTTCTTGTGGAGTAACGAACACCAAACCGGCACCAGCTCCATCTCGATATGCGGCACCATCAAAGTACATCTTCCATGGGGGTCTAGCTTCAATGAACATTGCATCTTCATCAGGAAGTTCATCGCTTAGTTCCCAATCATCAGGTATCGGGTGGTCTGCCAAAAAGTCAGCCAATGCTTGTCCCTTTAAAACCTTTTGGGGAACATACACAATCTCAAACTATTGAAATTGAAGGTACCATCTTGCAAGTCGGTCACTAAGGACTGGTTTCGACATTACAAACTTGATAGGATTTGGCCTAAAGAT
Organism: Capsicum annuum; assembly: GCF_002878395.1. NCBI lineage: Eukaryota > Viridiplantae > Streptophyta > Magnoliopsida > Solanales > Solanaceae > Capsicum > Capsicum annuum. The sequence continues at coordinate 216,853,490 of NC_061114.1, read as the reverse complement.
AAGCCGAACAACATGAGCCTTAAAGTAGTGCTTCATCTTTTGAATCGAGAAGGCTAATGCCAAACATAACTTTTCAACTGGAGAATACTTTAGCTCATTCGCGTCATCATTCTGCTCAAATAGTAAAGAGAGTTTTCCTGGCCTTTACTATTTTCTTGAGACAGTAGTGCTCCAACTGACCTCTCTTATGCCACGATGTAGAGTATCAATGGTTTCCCAGGTATGGGTGCCACAAGAACTGGTGACTTCATTAAGTATGATTTGATACTATCAAAGGCATTACTACAAGCTTGGTCCCATTCTAAGGGAGTGTCCTTCTTCATGAGTCGACTAAATGGTTGACATTTTTCGACCAGTTTTGAGATGAACCTCCTTAAATATGCTAACCTTCCTTGAAGGCTTTTTAACTCATGAATATCTCAAGGCTCGGGGATCTTTAAAATTGCATCAACCTTAGCTTGATCAATTTCAATTCCTCGGTGTCACACAATGAAGCTAAGAAATTTTCCCGAAGTAACTCCAAAGGCACACTTCAAAGGATTTATCCTAAGTTGATATCTTGCTTACCGTGGTGTGCCAGGGTTGGGGGTTCGAAACGCCCCTCCAGCGAAGTTGGGGTGAGGGCACGTAGGTTAGGCCCGAAGTGGTCCCCCCCTCCCCGACACCTACGGAGTAGGTATGAACCGGGTCGTCCCTTCCCTTCCCTTCTTGATATCTTCGAAGCAACTCGAATACCATTCTTAGGTCTTTTATGTGGTCGCATCTCTTTATTGACTTCACTACTAGATCATCTATATAACATTCAACATTTTTATGGATCACGCCATCAAAGATGTTCTGCATAGCCCTTTGATAAGTGGCGCCAACGTTCTTCACCTTATAGTAATAAATACCTTTGAGCGTATAAAATACAGTGAGTTCTTTATTCTTTAGTGCCATGCGTATTTAATTATAGCCGGATGAACCATCCATAAAGGTCATTGCCTCATAACCAGTAGTGGCATCAACCATCAACTCTGTTATGGGAATTGGAAAGTCATCCTTAGGGCAGGCATTGTTGAGGTCTCAAAAGTCGACACAAACTCGAATTTGGCCATTCTTCTTTCTTACTGGAACAATACTTGAAATCCACGTGGGATATTTGACTTCGCGAATAAAGCCAGCTTCAATGAGTTTTCTAACTTCATTTTTAATTAATGGAACCAACTCTGGCCTAAAGCGTCTTTGGGCTTTCTTAACAGGATTGAGCACCATTCTTGACCGCCAACTGATGGACCGCTACTTTTGGATCTAAGCCAGGCATTTCCTTATAGCTCTAGGAGAAGACATCCATATATTCTTTGAGTATGTTCATATAAGCGATTTCCTCCTCTACTTTTAGAAACGTACTCAGGTAAGTTGGTCTTGGTTCTTCATCGGTTCCAAGATTAACTTCCTTCAAGAGATCTATTGTGGCCTTTACTCCTTCTTCAAGTTGCGATGGATCATCTTCAGTATCTTCTTCCTCTTGGGGATCATCGTCATTGGCGGATATATGATAACACTAGAAGGCATCTTCTATCTCATCATCAATCTTTATTTGAGACAAGACATCTTTCTCATTTTGGGTCGCAATATGATATGAGGAGCCAACACTCTCTTTATCTTCTTCGCGTTGCGTAGTATCAACCATAGTATGCGTCTTTGCTTTTAACACCTCATTGTATGAAACTACCAGTTCCGTCTGGCGCTTCATTTTAGAAGGTATCAAACTTTAAAAATCCTTCTGGATTTTAAATGAAGAGTGCAGCATCGTGCTTTGACGACTTCTTTGACGTTTGTTGTTTTTTTTCTTATTTATAGGACCCAACCTTTCGAACACAGAAGTTTTTGTGGTTGATTCTCCAAGTTGATCAAATACGGAGGGTCTTTTATTAGCTGCAGTGGATTCTTCTTCCACGTTGATGTAATTACTGACTGCCCTTCTTATGAAGATACGAATTCGAGGTGGCTGTGTGTATCCTAGTCCTTCACGTGCTTGCCTGGTGTTACCCTCCGATGGAAGTTTACCCAACCTTGATGGCTCATTAGGATTGTATCCAGCTTTTACAAATAGCTTGTATGCATTTGGATCAAAGCCCTCTTTTGTAAGCTTCGTAGGGAGTGCCATAACTGGTGGCAGATTTTGAGCCACAGATTCCCAAGTGGCCTTGAGGATGGATTTATTGCGTCAATCTTCCTGACAGGTAAAGTTATCCCCTTTAGCATATTATCTTGGGCATCAGGTGAGTGATCTTCTTCTTTCTTTAGCTTTGGCACGTAACGAAGAACATGAGCTACTTTTTTCTTCGTATGAGCGATGCTTTCTTTATTTAAAGTGAAGAAAGGCTTCCTGTTGATGAATTTTTTGATAGTCACCGCGGCTTTCTTAGATGCAAGATCGTCACACTTGGTCTTGGTGACATCTTCAATCCTTTTCTCATCTATAATATGATTCTTTAAGTATAATTTTACATCAGCAAAATGTGACTCAACTTCAGTGAATGGCTTGTCATCGACGACTATCATTTTTTCCACTCCATTTTGAGATACTTCCAGCATTGATAGTAAGAGGACGAGATAATTTTATTCCCGTGCACCCAAGGCCTACCAAGCAATACATTGTATGAAGTTTTGGCATCGATCACATGCATCAATGGGTTTGATTGAAAATCATCCATACTAATATCCAACTTGATACATCCCATGGCCCTTTACCCCCCTTGGTTGAAGCCTTGGATCATTATATGACTTTTGTCCAGTCCGCTAGTAGCGATACCAAGCTCCTTCATTGTATGATAGGTAGGATATTGACTCCAGATCCTTCATCTATCAAGATTCTATTGATCTTCTTTCCTATAATTTGACCCACCATATATAAGGGATAGTTATGTGGGGTCTCACCAAGCATAAGATAGTTATTTGTGAATGTGATTTTTGTATCACACACATGTGCCTCTTCGCCAAGAGTTTTAGCCAATCTTTCGGAAGATGAAGGAACTTCCATGGGTAGATTCTCACCTTTTTCCCCCTCTTTGGCGGTATTAAAACAAGATGCTTCAAGATTGACTTGGGCAGTCTTATTGTGGAACCAACTCGGTAAGAATTCCTCTAAAGTTACCGGATGCCGAGGTTTCTGACGGTGAAGCTCCTTCACCCTTGTGTTTTTTTGGAAGTGCAACCAACTTCTGTTTCCTTAGTTTCTTCACCACTTTCCTTCTGGTTGGCTGCTCGTACGTCTCCTTTCACAGACTTATCTTCTTGCGTTTGCGTCTAGCCACTAGAGTCCAACCTTTATCATCGTCTTCATCAACCGAAGACCTATCAGGCTCTAATATCTCTTTATTATGCTCCTTGACACAAATTTTAATCGGGTCGAGTGAGCCAAAAGTGATAGAAATTTGATGAGAACTGGCTGTCTCATCGTCGAAGAAGATTTTCTTCTCTTTTGCCAGTTGCATAACTTTATCTTTAAAGACAAAGCATTTCTCCAGAGGGTGACTTATGAGCCTATGATATTTGCAATAATTAGGGTCATTGGTCCTTCCGGCTTCATTGGGACGCTTCATCTCTGGGAGTTCGATGAGCTTATGCTGAAGGAGTTCATAAAAAATCTCAGCAACATCAGAATCAAGGAAGGGATATTCCTTTTCTTGCATCTCCTTTAACATTTTCTGATTTGGATGTGCTTCAGAAGTTATCTTTACACTTTGCTTCTTGCTCACCTTTGTGATGACTTTCACAGGAGACACATCAACATTTATGGATTCTTTATTATCATTTTTGGTGACAAACTTACCCTATCTCTTAGGTTCTTGCTTATCCTTTCCCCTTCGAGGGTCATGGATAAGCGCTCCTTCCTTTCCAGCAGAAGACATGCTCAACTCCATGTCGTGAGCACGAGTAGCTAACTCTTCAAAAGATTTTGGCTTAATGCCTTGCAAGATATAGATAAGCCCCTAGTGCATTCCTTGGATGCACATCTCTATCGCAGAAGCTTCGCTGAGTATATCTTTACAGTTTAGGCTAGCATTTCTCCATCGATTAATTCAGTCAATGACTGGTTCGTCCTTTCTTTGCCTAGTATTTGTGAGCTCTACCATGCACACTATACGCCTTGTGCTATAAAAGCGATTCAGGAACTCATGTTCCAATTGCTCCCAATTATCGATGGAATTAGGCTCAAGGTCCGTATACCAATCAAAGGCATTTCCCTTTAGGGAACGAACAAACTGTTTGACAAGATAGTCACCGTAAGTTCCAGCATTATTATATGTCTCGACAAAGTGTGCGACATGTTGTTTCGGATTACCTTTGCCCTCAAATTGTTAAAATTTGGGGGGTTGATAACCGGCAGGCATTTTGAGGCTATCTATTCTTGCAGTGTAAGGCTTGACATATGCAAGGGAAGGCTTGGTGACAACATCATACTTGTCTTTGAGGGTCCCTTCAATAAATTCCCTCAATTGCCCAATCGGGATCATTCCCTCAGCAGAAACTTGCACCTGTTTAGTCGATGGTGTTTGTTTCACAGGATTTTTTATCTCATGAACCTCTGGAGCTTTTACCAGCACATGGCTAGATTCTCCGTCTATCAAGCCTTCCACCCTATCCAGTATCTTATCAATCCTAGCCTCTTGATTCTGAACATAGTTGGTTAGGCCTTCAATTGCCTTTGTTAGATTCGCAAGCTGCTCCTCCACAGACGAGGCATCAGTTACCATTGCTTGCATGATCACCGAAGATGTTGGAGAGTAACATGAATTATCACATAAGTTGATCTTTGATATACTTAGCTTATGTGGTGTAAGTGGAGATGACGCATTTGTTGAACGACCATCGCTCTTTGCGCCAGAGTATTTGGAACCAGAATGATCAAGCAGAGCAAGAGTCTTCTTAAGCGATTCCGCAACACTGCTTCCTCCTTTCGAAGCACTTGTTTGGGACTTCGTTCCTTTTGGGGTTGAAGATCTAAAAACTAGAGTTGGCGCGGATGACACTAGATGTGTTTGTTGTCCTACCAAGCCTGCCTTGCTCCTTGTGACAACTCCTCAACTTCCAAAAGTAACACCAAGGATGTTTTCCACTTCGGCAGAGAACCTTGAATCAGCAACCTTGGAAGCAGTTGATTTAGAATTGATCTTCTTGGAAGTCATTTCGTTATTCTTAAACTTTGAAGTATGAAAATTTGAGATGAGAAGTAGAGATCGTCCCACTGGGCATGCCAGAATTTGTTGGACAATAAAATTCTCAAGATCGAAAAATAAATAATTTGAGACAAGAAAATATTGCAACAATCGATTTTTTTTTATTTCACTAAGTGAGTGTTACAATCTCTATGAATCCTCTGATTCGCCTTTTCGAATATAAATTCAAGGGCTTAAAACTTAGTCTTGAATTTGAATTTGATTTGATGGACTTGAGGGACTTGATCTTGACTTGTGCTTGAATTCAAGAGCTTTTGAGCTTGTTCTTGAATATTGCGGTCTTGATCTTGAAATTTGATGAACTTGATTTGAATGTTTGAGCTTTTTAGAGAAATTACGGCGTTTGATCCATGAGCTTTCTCTTGCTACTTGTTAGAGTTCTGGGGTCTCTCTTCTGAATTATGAGACCCCTATTTATAGTTGTAGGAAAGGAAAAGTCATGATGAATATGGACTTCCTTTGACCAATCAGATTTAAGTGATGTGGCGCCTTTTATGGGCTTTTATTTCATGGGTCTGCTGCATTAGTTTGACACGTGACACGGTCCTATTGGCTGCTTCACTTGACTTGGCATGCCACGTCATTTGACACGTGGCACTTATTTGGGCCTCTAGAATATGAAAATATTCTTGGGCTTAGCAAAGTGGGCTCATTATTTATAGCCCAAATTAATGGGCTAGCCCAATAAAAATTAAACCTATATATGTTTGGACTTAAATAATTAATCTAATACATTAATCCACAATATTTATTTAGGACTAATATATTTTGAATTTAATATAATCCAAATTTTGTACGGATTTAAATTTAATAAAATTACATCGCCCACAATATCTCAACAGGCGGGCTTCAATTTAGGGGTCCACAATCAGCTAGTATACCGAGAATTACATTAAGACTCATGTTTTCTGTTATTTACATCTAATCATATTCATTTATTTATCATAATTTAATAAGATGAAAATATATGTTGAAGAGATTTTTATGCACATATACATACAACGCAATTTCTACTCATTTCACTTCCCCATTCTAAAAACAGAAACTTCTCCCATTTTTATTGTTCCAAAGGTCAGCTAACGTAATTTCTTCCCCATTACTTTCAATGTTATTTTCTTCCAACTTATAATGTCCAAGACATAATTAATACAATAAGTTAGAAGTACTCTTTTTTGGTTCTTTAATTTGATATTCGACAACGAATAAGTATAAAGTATTATTCCTAATATAAAATAATACTTCATTCAATTTAAATTATATGTTGTAATTCTCTTTTACATGTCTTCTTAATTAGGAGTTTTGTTTTAATATCTATCTTACCATTATTTGTCTTTGAACAATCTAACATCATAGCATCCCATAATTGAGGTACTTCAATTTTCAAAATAGTTAGTGCTATTAAGTATTAAAGATATTAATTTATCTTAAACTTTTGAAACCATAAATTATTTGAGATAACTATAGCAGGAGGGTTAAAACTTATACGCATTCGGTATATAAATCGAGTCATGTGTTTGAATTTAAAATTTATATTACTTAACCATAATTAATTAATATTATTTTACTTAATTTAATTATTTAATTATGATTAAAAAAAATTAACTTGGTATGTACATACCGGGAGGGAGTAATAATACTATCCAACCACAAAGGAAAGAAGGAAAGAGAAACTATAAAATCCCAAATGAAAAAGGTATTCCTGTTTCACACAGTTGACATCAGTAACCAACTCCAATACTTTCGTTCAAATTCAACATCATTTTCTCCCAAAAAATTCCCAACACAGATATGATTATATTCGTTTATTCATATGTTCAACAAAACACAAATTTCCTATAAAACAAACAGATATACTATCTTCATAATTTTGTTTAGAGGATCTAACAAAAAAGAAAAGAAAATTAAAGGGGAAAATTTTATTTTTGCCGATAGAGAAACATAGACAATAAACTTGATTCATTTGCCGGCGGCAATTCAGCACATTGAATACCACATGACTGATTAATGTTTTCTCTGGTAGATTTTACACTGTTTCTTTGTTAGTTGTTATATTTTCTTCACTATTTTCCCCGAGACACTTGCGCCGAGGTCTTCCGAAAACAACCAATCTACCTCTCTGAGATAGTGGTAAGTTCTATGTACACTTAATACAATCAGACCTCATTTGTGAGATTTTAGTAATGTGTTGTTTCATGTTGTTGTTGCAGAAATTCAAGAGAAAACTACTTTGGGTACATACAGTACAAAGGATGGGTTATGGGCGTAGTGTCAAACGCATGATGAAATGCTTATTATGCGCGTGTGATGGACAAATAGGTACGACTTCTTATATTCGTGACACGTTTTCCCAAAACATTAGGAGGTGCTTATTACATTTGTCTGGCTATGGAACCACTCACTAGAGATACGGTGTATTTGTTTAGTTGGGAATAGAAAGTATTTATTTCATTAAAGAATATTTTAATTTAGGTTGTAGAGATGTTTGGGTGGCAATAGAAGTTAGTACTTTTTATTAGTACTATGAATTGTATCTTGGAATGTTTTGAATTCCTTTGTCCATAATTAAAAGTTTCAGGTTCAAATTTTTGAAAATGAAGAAAAATATATTGGGAGTGTCATCTCAAAAATAGACTTCAGTACATGAATTCAAATTTAGTTGAGTCTTACACATGTACCAAACACCGGAAATGTAGGACAAAAAAAATTGTTTTTCAGAAGTACTTGGATGGTGGTGCTAAAATCGCGTATTTGTGCACCTCGGCCAAAGAAAATGAGCAATGGCAATCTAGCCCAAATAAGGTCCATTGCAATATTTGGACCCTCCATTCGTCACAATTTTCTTTTTTAGAGTTAGGTAATACTTCATACAATAAATTACGGGTAACTTACATAAATCTCAGAATGTTTAAGAGTTATAACACTTTATTTCAATAATCTGTTAAATTACATCATATTTCGAATTTTTAAATTTATGATATATATTTTTAGCCTTGATACATATGCATTGTGATACATTTGTAATTTAGTGGTTAGTTAAATAATGAAGTAACCAATTTTCAATTATTACGGGGAGTAAAATTAAGCACAAATCGTGGAAATGATACATCTGGTTCCAGATGTATCACAATAATACATTTCGTAAAATTACTCAGTAGCCATTGAAAATTCAATCTCACACCAAAATGAATAATTTATATTTGTTAAACATATGTTAAATATATCAAACATTTATAAATAAATTAAAAATATGAATCACTATCACAAAGTATATGTCACTATCACATTGTTTAATTTCTCCTCTTTTCCTTAATGAATTCTAACTTAAAAGTTGAAAAAGAATTCAAAGTTGATAAAAGAAAAGTTGATAAAAATATATAAAAAATACAATGAAAATGGTGAAGAAGTTGCAGTACAGGAGATGGAAGTTGTATCATTTGATGATAATTTGGGAGAGATTTTAGGAGAAGAAATATCTGAAAAATAAATCTTCAAAGAAAAATAGATTGCATGCATTAATTGTAGAGTAAAAGTAGGGTGGAGTTTTTATTCATATGTATCAAGAGTAAAATGTAAAATTTGAGATTTTAAGTAATCGTTTAAAAGGTAAGGGATTTTGGGTGATAAGATCTCTTAGGTTGTGGTTTTGTATAAATTTATTCATAAATTATTATGGTTCGATATTTCCCGAACTCTGTGCTAGGACTGTACAAAAATCGAACCGATCGATAAACCGAACCGATAAAAATGTTATTGGGTTATTGGTATTGGGTTATCGGGTTAATCGTTTTTTATTGGTTTTATAAAAAAATTTATTGGGTAAACGGTTCGGTATCGGTTTTAGCTTATTGGGTTATCGGTTAAACCGATAACCCAATAAGGATACACTAAATTATTGTTTTATCCCTATTTATGTTATATATTTAAATCTCTCTCTCTTTAACTATATATGTGTGTGTGTGTATAGATATGTGTATGTATATAGATTATATGCACTGCTAATTCATAATTCAGTGATTCACAAAGTATTAACCTATTTAGGGCAATAAAGGCACAATATAAAGTTCGACTATTATCGTAATAAAAAGCTTGAAGCATTTATAGCTTCCAACAATTGAGATTCAATTTTTTTTCTAACTAACATTCAGTTCAAGTTTGAAGATTCTTCTAAACTAAAATACATTGCGTAGGTTTTGGTGGTATTAAGATTTCATTTTTTTATGTTAGTTGTTACTATTTCTATTTTATAAGTATTTTCTTATTGGTTAAACCGAAAACCGAACCGTTAAGGACCAAAAATCGATAAACCGAAACCGATAAGAAAATATCGTATCGGTTGTTATTGGTTTTACATATTTAAAAATCGAAAATCGATAAACCGAACCAATAACACGTAAAATCGAACCGAACCGACCGATGCACACCCTTACTCTGTGCATATGGAAATCTTTAGTGCATCGTGTTGCCCTTTTTTGAGCATCGTGTTGCCCTTTTTTGAATCTTCTTTTTTAGAGACAAATGATATGAATTTTAACTAATATTTTAAGATGTATTTTTTAATCTTGATTTGAGAAAAATTGTAACTTACATTGTATAATTTTTGAACATCTAAATTTTAATTTTAAAATCGTAAATTTGTCTAATCTAGTTTACTCTCAAAATTAATCAAACTGATTCTTAAAAAAAAAACGAGACAGCTCTTTTGGAACAAACGGAGATGCACAGGAATGTTGGTCAAAAGTAATACCAATAATTGTGACATTATACTTTGCTTTGTTCGCGACTTTGCTACCTTCTATATAATTGTGATCTTTACTCGTCAATTTCAAATTAAAATGGTATTATTAGAAAAACAAAAAGATTAAATTTGAATGCTTACAAATTTCTTTACTATGAATGTACATTTTACATATATCCATAATTACTTGATTTATTCAATTCGTCGTCTTAACTTCCAAGCTATTTCTAATTTCACCAAACGATAGTGGCGCAATAGCAAAAGTGGATTATTAAAGCTAAAGTCAGTAAAATAAAAGAATTTCTTTACCTGTACTTAAAGTTAAATCTAATTACGAATATTGACAATATTGTTATATATATGTGTGCTATAACTATTGATGTAGTATGCGTATCTCTACTACAACCAACATATATGCAAATTGGTTAGTAATACAAGAACAAGTTTCTTCTTTACATCATTTTCTAGCTTGTGACATATCCTAGCTAGTTAGCACAGGACGAGTTCACGGTATAGAATTAGTGGAGTCTCAGAATAAGTATGACTTTAAAAAAAAATATGGCCCGAGGAATGTTGCACCCGAGGGGTGTGACTCGTTTGATGTAGGTAGCCTACTCTGATGTAAACATCGATGGCTAATTTCACGCCTCGAACTCGTGGCCTATATAGGTCGCATGGAGGCACCTTTACTGTCGCTCCAAGGCTCTCCTTCCTGATTTTACTGTTTCACATGAATTATAACTTTTTTTGGCATATGTATGCATAACATGAGCTGAAAATAAATGAGTTCAATTGGACCCGTGGCACCTGCCTTAGATCCGCCTCTGCTACTAGGATAGTGAGCTAACTTGACATAGTTTTTCCTTGTTTTGTATGTTACAGGAGCTTGTTGTCATAGTGGATGTCCTGGAACAATGTCCCCAATTGGAGTGAGATTGTACATTCAGGATCGCCATGTAAGGAATAAAGAACAGTATGAACGTCTATATATTTGTTCCCTTTAATTGTATGCTTTAATTCAGGATCATATCGTTTTTTTCTTGCTACCAAGCATTAGAACTGTCTCTTTGCTAAACTATATTTGGAAAAAGACATAAACAAAGGAATATGAAAACTATCCGTTATTTATGTACTGCACTTCACCCCATTTTATTATGCTATGTGAAAACGAATAAGGATGTGAGTATGTTTGTACATCATGAACACAGATGAAAGGAAGTAGATGGCGCTTACCTTTGCAATGAAGTTTCCTCTACACAAATAAAATCGTAACAACACTAGCCTTTTTGCAGGTGATGATGGATAATGGCCTAGTCCAAGTCACTTTATCAAATCCAGATGGAATCGTCACTGGAATACGCTATAATGACATTGATAATCTACTTGAAGGCCTTAACGATGAATCAAATAGAGGGTAATTGGCTTCAATTTACATGTTTCTTGCATATTCCTTAGGTTGAGCTCATGAAAGTGTAATTTTTATTTAAATAAGTGCAAAGAAGAACTGGTAACAAAAGCTTTAGAAATTAAGACAAACAACCTACCACATGTACATTACATTTTTAGAAGATTGTAAAGGTTGATTGTTTTTTTTACCCGTATATATGTATGCATGTTGTTCTTTATGATACAGAACTGGTGACCTTAAGCTATGAATGTAATGTCAGGTATTGGGACGTCGTCTGGAATTCTCCCGATGGTGGAAAAAGTGGAGTATTCGAAGTGTATGGTTTTCTATATTACTATTACTTATTTACAATTGAGCAATGAAAATTTGGCTAATTTTAAACACAATCACGACCAATCACTTTAGGATCAAGGGTACTGATTTCAAGGTTATAAAGGAGACAGATGATCAAGTAGAGATATCATTTTCACGACCATGGGATCCCTCTCTCCAAGGCAAACTTGTTCCGCTAAATATTGACAAAAGGTTCTCTTTCCTAAATACTTCATATGGGGAAAACGATAATGTGCCTACTGCTAATGTTGCATTACTGATAATCAAACTAATGATGGTGTAACAGGTTTATTTTGCTCCGTGGCTGCTCTGGTTTCTACTCTTATGCCATTTATGAGCATGTTGGTTCACCTGAGTGGCCTGCTTTTAGCATCGGTGAAACTAGAATAGCATTCAAGCTCCGGAAAGATAAGTATGAAGAATTTTTTCCTCCTTTTTCTACCCTAATGCTTATGTAGTGGTTGGTAAGAAGAAGTAGTTGCATCCGATGACCCATCGGAGGCAAAATACTTGGTGATTCTTCCCATCTGTCCTAGCCTTGGTGGTCGCTGGACAGATTTATCCGGTATCTGTGTTGATGGTAGGTAGTAGATAACTCATGGAAGTAGTCGAGGTACAAGTTGTCCAGGACACCACGATTATAAGATAAAGAAAAAACTAGTTGGATAAATTCATTTTGGCAGACATACTCAATAGAATTTTCACTTAGACATCAATTGCTCTTTGGTCCATGTGTCAAATATTTATCAGCTCTGTAATCACAAGTTCATGATAATTTTGGTACTTTCACTGGATAGGTTTCACTACATGGCTGTGGCAGACAATAGGCAAAGATTCATGCCTCTACCAGATGACCGAATGCCTGCAAGATGCCAACGCCTTGCCTTTGCAGAAGCGGTCTTTCTGAGCAATCCTGTGGAGCCAGAGTTAAGAGGAGAGGTAACTCTCGTTTTTTTGATTGTTTGGTTTCTTCAACTTCACTAGAAAATAAATATTCCACATAAGGATAAAAGGGATGTCTGGTGCATGAATCAGTCCCGAGTTCACTCAGGGTTCGGGGTAGGGACGCACCCTAATGGATCGGATATCGGCAACCTACCTGAAGCAAGCTTAGTGGCTGGTTCACGGCTCCCTTCATATCCCACATAAAGATCTGGATTCAAGTTTCCTAAACCATACTTGTAATGTTGTATGTTTATTACCAACCCATTGATACTTGATTGAATAGCTGAACACATGGGGAATATCTGTTCTTTTTGATATTCAGTTTCCTAAAAGGTTTCTTGGTATAGAATTTCATAGATTCGTCAACGAGATTTATATTTTCATGAGAAAGAATAATCAATCTGATGAAATTCCTTAGTAGTTAATACAGATGACAGGTTAAAAGTTTATTCATGTACCAATTGAGAACTTTTTAACATTAATTCATGTTGACATATATAGATCCTCGAGAACTATTAGACTGCTATAGAAAAATAAACAGTGCTTTGATTCATCCCCTGCACACAGGTCGATGACAAATACCAGTATTCATGTGATAACAAGGACAACAAGGTCCACGGCTGGATATCTATGGATCCACCAGTGGGATTCTGGCAAATTACTCCGAGTGATGAATTTCGATCTGGTGGACCTGTCAAACAGAACCTCACATCCCATGTTGGTCCAACTACCTTAGCTGTAAGAGCTTACTTCTAACTCATTAGTTTTAGTCTTTTACCATGAACATTTTTAACAAGATGGATGAATTCACAAATAGGATATGTTTCCGTGGTTATTCATTTAGTCATTTAAAGGGAAAATTGTGATGTTCTCAGATGTTTCTAAGCTCTCATTACGCTGGGGATGATCTGACACCAAATTTTGCTCAAGGAGAAGCCTGGAGGAAAGTTTTTGGCCCCGTGTTTATATATGTTAATTCTGTTATGCCTGGGGAAGATCCTGTTGCTCTATGGGATGATGCCAAGATACAGGTTTGGCAGTGAAATGATCTGAAATTTACTTCAATTTTTGTGTGTGCTTGATGTCAAAGTACTTATATCGGCTACTGATGCAGATGCAGCATGAAGTTCAAAGCTGGCCTTACAGTTTTCCAGCTTCAGAAGATTTTCCATCAGCAGATCAAAGGGGCAATGTTAGTGGTAGACTTTTGGTTCAAGACAAGTAAGGACATCACGAATTCCTCGTTGGATTTATATTTAGCTTTGTATTCAAGCAAAAAGTTAATATGGTTTTCTAAAGTTTTTAAACTACTTTTGACAGGTACATTAGTGATGATCATATACCTGCAAATGGCGCTTATGTCGGCCTTGCTCCACCAGGAGAAGCTGGCTCCTGGCAAAGAGAATGCAAGGCATTTTCTCCAACCTAATAACTCCGATTCATCAACAAATTAAACATGCTTCCAAAATATTTGCATAAAAGGAGGACTTAAACAAGCTGGCATACCCAGCTCTAAATGATCTTACATATCGGTGTAAATTGTTTAGCTAACTTGAAAATTGAAGTCGCGGTATCTTCTGTTTCAGAACTACCAATTTTGGGCTAAATCAGACGATAATGGATACTTCTCCATAAACAATATACGTGTTGGTGACTACAATCTTTATGCATGGGTACCTGGATTCATTGGGGACTATCTATATGAGACTCCCATTTCCATAACTCCAGGTTTTGACTCCAAGTTTACTTCTCAATACTACTCCTATTCCTTGACCAAACACACTGAATTTCATGGATTGTGCGGTAAATAAGAACAGGTTGTAATATTGACGTGGACGAAATTGTATATCAGCCTCCAAGAGACGGCCCCACATTATGGGAAATAGGCATTCCCGATCGTACTGCTGCAGAATTTTTTGTTCCTGAACCCAATCCAAAATTTATTAACAAGCTTTTCGTCAATCATCCTGACAAGTTAGTGACTTACCTTTTTGGATAGGCCTTATTTTTCGGTTTGTCTGGAGTACAATAAACTCCTTTCTCTTTCACAAAATTCCTCACATCTGTCCAGTAAATATACACATTGAGATTTAAGAATAGCGTCTTCATTATTGTCTTTACAGGTTTAGGCAATACGGATTGTGGGATAGGTACTCTGAGTTATATCCAAAGGATGACCTTGTGTATGTAGCTGGAGAAAGTAACTATAGCAAAGACTGGTTTTTCGCTCAGGTTCCAAGGTCAGCTATTCAGCAATCTGATGAGTTGAAAACTGAAATACTATGCTAAGTTCCTCGTTTTCACCAACATTTACCTGGATATTTTAGTACTTCACCGTCAAATATATTGCAACTTTTCAAAAGAGTGTCATATAAATTGGTCGCTCAACAGCTACAAAGCAGAATTGAGTAGAAAACATCTTCTGCATAAATTATGGCGAAGTACAGTGTCACATACTGTTCTCTCTTTTATAATTACCAGCTAATATGGTTCTTTGCAGGAGAAAAGAGGACGGCTCATATCAAGGAACAACATGGCAGATCCGGTTTAAACTTGATTCAGTCAATCAAGGAGGAACGTATAAATTGCGCATCGCAATTGCATCTGCAACTTTAGCTGAAGTGCAGGTACACCAATCCCTATTGATGACCACATTTCTCCTATTTGGTTTGAGTATATAACTCAAATTTAATCAGAATCGCACTTCTACAACCAGAATTAGTCTTTGATTCGTGTACATAAATCGCTTTTTGGCAAATAACTAACTTTTCTTCAATTGAAATTGCGTAATTTGTACTCAATTACTCCCTTTGTTTCATTTTATATGTCTTAGTTTGACTGAACACGGAGTTTTAACAAAAGTAATTATGGAAGACTTTTGAATGTTGTGATCTTTAAGTAAATGTGTAGAACGTACCAAAATGTCTTCGACACTTGTGATCTTAAACATGCCATGTGGAATGCTGGAATTAAATAATTACTACATATAGGAAGTAGCATTCTTTTTGCAACAGATTAAAACGAGAAGTAAGACACATAAATTGAAACAAATAGAGTATATACTTTCTAAATGGTCAAGAACATAATCAGAGTTCAAGCCAGAAAGTCCCTTACTGTGTTCTGTATTTGCAGGTTCGGGTGAACAATCCGAGCACAAATCGACCTCTATTTACAACTGGATTGATTGGAAGAGACAACTCAATTGCTAGGCATGGAATTCATGGCTTATATTGGCTGTACATTATAGACATACAGGGAAATCAGCTAGTGCAAGGGGACAACACCATTTACTTAGGCCAACCAAGGAACCAAAGTCCTTTCCAGGGGATAATGTATGACTATATTCGTCTCGAAGCTCCACCAAACTAACCAATGTTTCAGAATTCCACTTCTTGTACAGAGCTCAAATAATTCGAATCCAAAGTAAAGAATTTAGTATTATTGTTAACTGTTTGACTTGTATTATCAGGTTAGTATTAACTTCTGGTTTGAGAAGCAATAAAATTCCACGTTTTGTTCATACATAGAATTGTTCCAGTTACTTATGTACTAAAGCTTGCATCTGCAAATAAGAAAAGTTTCCTTCACAAAATTGTTCAGATATCGTAAACGAATTAATACAAATTTCAAATCAAAACTTAAAATTTGAAGTCTAAATTGCATGGCCAAACAGGCCCCAAGTCTATCTCAGGAATCTCCTTACGATGAATTTGGAATATTTGAGGATGACATGATTCAATATTCAAGTTTTCTTCTTTATTGAGTACTAGAAAAAAAATAAAATTAAGCATGTCCATTGTAAAGTAAATAAATTAACTATAATACTCCCACCGTCCCAAAATAAGGGTCGCTTTATGTAATTTCACTGTCATTAAAAAATGGGGCAGCCGGCGCACTAAAGCCCCTGATATGCGTACCGAACGACAAGGTTCTATTGTAGGTAGCTTCACCTTACATTTCCGCAAGGGGGTATTTCCATGCTTGAATCCATGACCTTCTGAACGCATGACAACAATTTTATAGTTACTCCAAGGCTCCCCTCGTTTCACTGCCATTAATAAACGTAAGGGCTATTTCCACACTTGAATCCATGACCTTTTGAACACATGGCAACAACTTTACCAGTTACTCCAATTCTCCCCTTCGTTTCACTGCCATTAATAAATACACAGTATAGTTTACTAAGTTGCCCCTTAGATGTTTTCTTGAGCATTGAGCACTATTGAGTTGAAATAGTTCTTTAATATATGTGCAACAGTATAGTTTACTAAGTTGCCCCTTAGATGTTTTCTTGAGCATTGAGCACTATTGAGTTGAAATAGTTCTTTAATATATGTGCAATACTATATTTTGTTTTGATTTCCAAAAATACACTTATTTTGGGATTTTATTTTTTTAACTAAAGCAACACTTAGTTGGGATGGAAGGAGTACTAGTTTTCTGAAATTTCACTATTGTCCCACACATTAGTCATGAAGTCATGAACACTTTTTACACGCTACAAAATATGTCAAATTGTAACAAACGGCAAGATGAGGTAAACAGTCTCACTTGTTTTTTCCCTCTTTCTATGTCATACTTTTTGGACTTATATCATATCTTAGGGGAGTAAAGGTTAGGAAATTTCATTTTTGCAGTTGTTAACAAGACATCCATACAACAATTGATCAATTATGGCTCCAGGAGTACAGCTTCACATTCAGGACGATCTCCACGTAAGCTATACATAACCCATGCTATCATTTTGTAGAATATATATGTTCTTTCATATGACTATGTGCCCGTGAACAAAAGTGGAGCCACGATTTGAAGCTTATGGATTTTGGATTCTAATCTTTTAAGTATAGTTAAGCGTATTAAGTACTAATATGTACTTGATATTCTTCAGATGGTGATCGACAATGGCATTCTCCAAGTGACTTTAGCAGTACCAGATGGCATTGTAACTGGAATCACATACTATGGCATCGACAATTTGCTTGAGGTTCGAAATAATGAAACAAACAGAGGGTAACTAACTCCATCTGCAATTTCTTTAGCTCAAGTTTTCTATAATCACTATCGGATCCAGAATTTTGAGTTTAAGGGTTCTGAATTTTAGGAAAAACCGTTTACCAGATTCTGAAATGTGGAGTTGATTTGTGCGTGTAACTAGAACTCTAGCTCTACTACCCGGACTGCAATGAAATAAAATAGCCACTATAAGTTACATACTGGTGAAGGGAAAAAAAGAGATCATATACTAACTTCCCTTTTTTATCATGAAAATGAATCAACTAATTTCTCCTTGTGAATGTGAAAATGTGTAATGTTTTTCTTTAGATATTGGGACGTTGTCTGGAACTCGACAGGAACTAAAGGAAAATTTGAAAGGTATATAGATAGGGAAAAAGAACCTCGAAGAAAAATCTTATTTTGTCAACCTCGAAATTGTTTGAGCAATGAAATTGTGTCACTTTAATAATGTAGGCTCAAATGCACAACCTATAAGGTCATACTGGAAACAGATGATCAAATAGAGCTGTCCTTCTCAAGGACATGGGATGTGTCGCTTCAGGGCAAACTTATTCCCCTGAATATAGACAAAAGGTTCGGTTTTTTCTTTTGCTTCTTTAAATATATCTTCCTGTTTGTTATATATATATATGTGTGTGTGTGTGTGTGTGTGTGTGTGATGATTAATCAGATGGATGGTGTTCAGGTTTATAATGCTCAAAGGTTCCTCAGGCTTCTATTCTTATGCAATTTATGAACATTTAGAAGGATGGCCTGGTTTCAACCTTCATGAGACTTAGATTGCATTCAAGCTCCGAAAAGACAAGTAATACTCACTTTCTCTTTGTCCATGTACTTTTTATCCGGTTGTCATATCTTATGTAGAACTTCATTTGCAACTTTTAAGAGGGATATTTATTGTCTAATCTTGAACGCCGACCAGGTTTCATTACATGGCCATGGCAGATAACAGGCAGAGATGTATGCCTTTACCTGATGATAGGTTACCACATAGAGGACAACCACTTGCTTATAAAGAAGCAGTACTACTTGTCAATCTCATCGAGCCTGAGTTCAAAGATGTGCCTTTTTTCTTCAGTCATTTGTTGAAATATTATTTAACTAAGTAAAAAGTGTGCTCTATCTAGCAACATTAGGTTTAGATGAGATGGTTTTACATGCTTCGGCATGGTATCAGAGCATACATAGAACAATACTTATAAATTGCTATAGCAAAATGGTCAGTGTTTTGATTTATCCCATGCACACAGGTTGATGATAAATACCAGTACTCATGTGATAATAAAGACAACAAGGTCCACGGCTGGATATCTATGGATCCACCTGTGGGATTCTGGCAAATTACTCCGAGTGATGAATTCCGATCGGGTGGACCGGTCAAGCAGGACCTCACATCCCATGTTGGTCCAACTACCTTAGCTGTAATGTGCTTTCTTCTAACTCATTAGTTTTAGTCTTTTTTCATGAACATTTTCAACAAGATGTATAAATTCACAACGATAGGATACTTTTCCATGGTTATACATTTAGTCGTTTAAAGGTGAAATTCTGTTACTCTCAGATTTTTCTAAGTCCCCATTATGCTGGACGTGATTTAATTCCGAGGTTTGCTCACGGCGAGACCTGGAAGAAAGTTTTTGGCCCCGTGTTTATATATGTTAATTCGGGTATGCAAGGGGAGGATCCTGTTGCTCTATGGAATGATGCCAAGATACAGGTTTAGCTGTGAAATGATCTGAAATTTACTCCAAATTTTTTTGTGTGCATATGAAGTCTAATTACTTATATCGGCTACTGATGCAGATGCAACATGAAGTTCAAAGCTGGCCTTACAGTTTTCCAGCGTCAGAAGATTTTCCATCAGCAGATCAAAGAGGCAGTGTTAGCGGTAAACTTTTGGTTCAAGACAAGTAAGGACATAACGCCTTTCCTCTTGAAAATCGTATTCAAACTAAAAGTTAATACGATTTTCTAAAACTTTTTAACTATTTTTGATAGGTACATTATTGATGAACATATACCAGCAAATGGAGCTTATGTTGGGCTTGCTCCACCAGGAAAAGCTGGTTCCTGGCAAAGAGAATGCAAGGTTATTTTTGCTAACCTAGTTATTTGTCAACAAATTAAACATGTTTCCAGAATGTTTGCATAAAACTGCTAAGCAACAGGACTTCCAGTACAGTGCTCCTGGATGATTTCAAGATAATTGTGAACTTGAATTAAGATCAAAGAACAAGCTGGGAAATCCTGTCATAACGTTGGAAGCTCTATTTCGGTGTAAATGATTTAGCTAACTCCAAAATTTGAAAAGGAAGTGTTTTCTATTTCAGGACTACCAATTTTGGGCTAAATCAGACGACAATGTATGCTTCTCCATAAACAATATACGTCCTGGTGACTACAATCTTTATGCATGGGTCCCTGGATTCATTGGGGACTATCTATATGAGACTCCCATTTGCATAACTCCAGGTCCTAACTCCATGTTTACTTTTCAATTCAACTCTTACTAATCAAACAAAAGCTCTGAATCTTGTCTATGGAAACAGGTTGTAATATTGATGTGGACGAAATCGTATATCAGCCTCCAAGAGATGGCCCGACACTATGGGAAATAGGAATTCCTGATCGTACTGCTGCAGAATTTTTTGTTCCTGAACCCAATCCAAAATTTATCAACAAGCTTTTCGTCAATCATCCTGACAGGTTATTTAATGCCTTTATGTATTGGCCTTATTTTTCGTTTCCTTTAGAGTTGGATACGGAATTATCAATTAACTCCACATAGTTAATACAATTTCGTTCTCTTTATTAAATGTCATTACATCACATCTATCGTCTTCATTATTGTCTTTACAGGTTTAGGCAATATGGATTGTGGCATAGGTACTCCGAGTTATATCCAATGGATGACCTTGTGTATGTAACTGGAGAAAGTGACTATAGCAAGGATTGGTTTTTTGCCCAGGTTCCAAGGTAAGCTATTCAGCAATCTGATAAGTTGAGAACCGAAATACTATGTTGAGTTTCTCGTTTTCACCAACATTTCAAACGAGTGTCTAAACGCCTCCTCCTCCTTCTCATCCCTACAGCCACATAGCAGAATTAAGCAGAAAACATCTTATGCATCAATTCTTTGTAGGATAAAAGAGGATGGCACATATCAAGGAACGACATGGCAAATCAGATTTAAACTTGATTCAGTCAATCAAGGAGGGACATATAAATTGCGCATTGCAATTGCATCTGCAACTTTAGCTGAAGTGCAGGTACACTTATCCCTATTGAATTATACTACTTGAATTAATCAGAAAAGCACTTCTATAACTATAGTCTTTGATTAGTGCATAAAATTCAAACCAGAAAGTCCCTTACAATGTTCTTGTACTTGCAGGTTTGGGTGAATAATCCAAGCACAAGTCGACCTCTATTTACAACCGGATTGATTGGAAGAGACAACTCAATTGCTAGGCATGGAATTCATGGCTTATATTGGCTGTACAATATAGACATAGGGGGGAATCAGCTAGTACAAGGGGACAACACCATTTACTTAGGCCAACCAAGAAACCAAAGTCCTTTCCAGGGGATTATGTATGACTATATTCGTCTCGAAGCTCCACCAAACTAAGCATTGTTTCAGATTTCACTTTTTGTACATGCTCAAATAATTCAAATCCAACGTAAATAAGGTAGTGATTGTTAACTGTTTGATTTGTACTACCAGGCCAGCGTTAACTTCTGGTTTGCAAAAGAAAAAAATTCCATTTATGCAACATCATGATTGTATTCTTAAGCTTGCATCTGCCAATAAGAAACTTTCCTATCACAAATAGTTGAACGAGGATAAAGGGCAGCCCGGTGCACTAAAGCTCCTACTATGCGCAGGGTTCGGAAAAGAGCTCGACCACAAGGATCTATTGTATACAGTTTCACCTTGCATTTCGTCAAGGGTTTTTCCAAAGCTTAACCCGGGACCATAGCAACAACTTTACCAGTTAATCCCTTAACTAAATAGTCATTATCTCTGAATATTATGTTATAGTTTGAACAGCCAATATTGGGTAGTAGCACACAAAAAATCACAAGCAGCGTGTCTAATTAGTCTATCATTTTTGTCGTTTTCTCTAAATGTATAGAGGATTTTGAAATGGATAGAATATGGAAATTTGGATAATTTTAGGTGCTTTATTTTCATTGAAGCAAAACGAAATATTTGACTATTGAATGTAAACCGTAAATAGGCGATTATTCGTAGGGGAAAAGACGGAAGTAGCTACTCGGGTGAAAAAAAGATACAAAATGGCCAAGGAATTTCAAAACCCCATTTCTAGCCATTTGGCTATTGGCTGAGACCTTTTCTCCTTTTTTTTTTTTTTGCGGCTACAATATTTTTTTTAAATAGATCGTTATATTTTTTGACAGAGCCAGCTGCTTCATTCTTTTTTTTATTATAAAATTTCATAGTTTTTTTTTCTTTTTAACCATTAAATATATAATATTGTAATTGCTACTTTTTTCTTATTAATTAGATATAAAACAATGTATATTTATTTGTTATATAAAAATTCATTCCTTTACCTTTTCCGATAGTCCAATTTATCTTCTCATTTTACAAATTTTATATAAAATCTCCAAAAATATGAATTCAATTAGCCTCCTATAGTTTTTTTTTTTAATTGTAAATTTACTCAAAATTGATACAAAATAATGGCTTCAACTTCAATTTTAGATTCAATAATGATAAAATACGGAGTTGTATGAATGTGCTATATGTACAAAAAAACATGCACAAATTTCTCTCTATCCATTTGAAAAGGTGTAAGAATCTGCTATATGTACTATATTAATTTGGTCTAGCTACTGTATATACTTGCACAAATTTTCTCCGTAAAAGGTGTATTTATGTGGTATATATACTGTATCAACGCGGTATAAAAGTGTATCAATCAAGTATCAATGCGGTATAAAAGTGTATCAATCTCGTATAAAAGTGTATCATTGTGGTATAAAAGTGTATCAATTGGGTATAGAGACTGCATGCGACCGCCGGACAAAATGACTAAAAAGAGAAATAAATTAGGCCGACTAACTCCAAATACACATTTTAAAATTGTGGCTCATTTCTTTTCAAAATGGCCAGCCCATGTCCTTTTCCCCTTATTCGTATAAGTGACTCTTTTCAAAGTGTCCTAAATATTTAGTCGTTTTCCCCTTATTCGTATAAGTGACTCTTTTCAAAGTGTCCTAAATATTTAGTCGTTGAACTCTCCACTTATTTTATTATTTTTAACTTTTTAATACCTAATAAAACTTTTATTCTTTATTATGCCTATATATATAACATATCAAATAAAATTTGTGATGTACATCAACATAACTTTTAATGGACTGAAATGAGTTGAGTTAATAAATAAGCGAACCAATAACCAGTGGTGGACTAGGGATTTAGGGTAGTCGGTGGCAGGTAGGTTCGAACACACATATTGACACCCAAAGCTTTAAGGTTTCACCTGGAAATCGAAGCACTTGACTATCTTCTTGGTTTCAAGGGTGCTCTTTACATCCTATATAAATTTTTATACATTTCTTTTATAATTATACTTAGTTTACATTGAATTTGGGTGCCGGAGCACCACAAAATTGCATATAGGTCGGCCACAGTCAATAACATGTTCTAATTTAAATGAATTAGGCTAATTATGTCTACATGGGATAATTTACACTTGAAATATATGTGAATAGAATTTAAGTTCCTTCCAGCATACTAACATCACAATATTACATGCAATTCTTAGTGACCTTAGTTATTCTCCCCTTGACAATTTTGTTCAACTTTGACCAAGTTATTTTTTAGGCTATGTTTTTATTGAGAAGTAGAGATATTTTTAACAGATCTTCAAATAGTTGCATCAATGCATAAATTTCTTGATTGCTTCCTTGATCGTGTGGAATATGGATTAGCATTATGTCATTCTTACAAGTGATGACCCACCCAGGATTGTTACGTACCGATTTAGAGATCAAATATAACATGTTTTTTTTTGAGATAATTTAACCAAGTGGTGAAATTCGGTATCAAAAAATGGCAGTCCGATGCACTAAAGCTTCCACTATGCACATGGTCCGGGGAAGGGCCCGGCCACAAGAATCTATTGTATGCAGCCTTACCTTGCATTTCTGCCGGAGGCTGTTTCCAAAGCTTGGACCCATGACCTTCCGGTTACATGGCAGCAACTTTACCGGTCATTCCGAGGCCAATAAAAATCCAGTTAATTTAGTCATCAAAATGGTTGCCTTTCACACTTCTCTAAAGTGCAACAAAAGTAACAATTGATTATTGGTCCCTTCGTTCAACTTTACTTGTCTACTATACTAAAAATAAATGTTCAACAATATTTATCCAATTTAGAAAACCAATGCATAATTTACTCATTTCTACCCATTTTACCCTTATTTATTAATTACCAACTATTGATAGGCGGAGGGAGTAATACATATATTTTCAGGGTGTTACATATTCTGAGAATCAAGGAAGCTTGGAATTAAGTTTTCCCTCATTGAGTACTACGAGACAATCTTTAAGCATGTCCATTGGAAAAGTAAATTAACTACTACTATTGTGAGATTCTCAGTATTGTCGCACATGATCAGTTGGCATACTTCAGCATGGCAACTCTTACACGCTAAAAAAATAAATAAGTGTAGTTGTACCAAACCAGTGTTCACGAGTAAGCTAAGTGAGATCATAAAAAATAACTTGCTTTCTTTTCTTTTTTTCCTTTTTAACATTTCACCTTTTAGGTGAGTCTTGGAGAATGGTAAAGTTGTCGATTGTGACAACAACCACTAATGCTTGTAGTAGAATAGGTTGTCTATGTCACGCCCGTGATGCTGCCCCTTCCCGGGCCCTGTATGAATGCACGAAGTTTTATGCAGCGGGCTGCCCTGAACCTTTCAAGGAAAGGAAAGCATAGATTAAGACATATGCATATTAACACATACCTAACATGCTTCCACTTCTTGCTAAACTGCAAGAAGAGCTAAGCAATCTCTCCTGTTTCTTCTTTTCTATGTCATACTTACTGGATTTTCGTATCTCGAGGATATAAATAAAGCAAAGAAATTTCATTTTTAGTAAAGATAAACTAGATCAATTATGGCTCCCGGAGTACAGCTTTACCTTCCCGACGACCACCATGTAATATAATCTATTCGTAACTGTATCATTTTGCAGGAAATATGTTTTTTTTTTCATATATATGACTATGTTCTAGCTAGTGGAAGCATATAACTTGTACTTGAAAAAAGAAGCTTAATAGAGTATCTAGATTAGTGTGTTCAAGTATATGATCAAAGCTATTAAGTTTGTTCATTAAGAAATACACATATGATGGGGTTTAATAATAATGAAGATTCTTGTATAATTACGTGCACTAATTAATTCTAAGGTACTTAAAATTCTTCAGGTGGTGATGGACAATGGTATTCTCCAAGTGACTTTATCAGTACCGGATGGCATTGTAACCAGAATCACATACAACAGCGTCGACAATTTGCTTGAGTTTCTAAATGATGAAACAAACAGAGGGTAACTCCTCTGCCAACTCTTTAGCTCAAGTTTCCTACAATGAGATAAAATAGCTCTGATATTTTTAAAGCAAAAACTAGGAAGAAGAAGAGATCAAATACTTAAAGTTCTCTTTTGTTTCTAGATACTGGGATGTTGTGTGGAGTTCAGCAGGGACTACAGGAACTACAGGAATATTTGAAAGGTACTTTTATCCTTAGCCAAATCCTTGACCATAGGCTTTCCAAAAACTATTTGTCAGCCAAAAACGTTTTCAGCAATAAATAATGTAGGGTCATATGCACAAACTATAAGGTCATATTGGAAACAGATGATCAAATAGAGCTGTCCTTCTCAAGGACATGGGATGTGTCTCTACAGGACGAACTCATTCCCCTGAATATAGACAAGAGGTTGGGTTTTTTCCTTCATTAAATATTTGTTTTGCATTTTTTGATGAGAAAATGAGATTATATATACTTATGACTAATCAGAAGGATATGATGTTCAGGTTTATAATGCTTAAAGGTTCCTCAGGCTTCTATTCATATGCAATTTATGAACATTTAGAAGGATGGCCTGGTTTCAACCTTGACGAGACTAGGATTGCATTCAAGCTCAGAAAAGACAAGTAAGTTTCACTTTTTCCTCATCCATCTACTTTTTATCTAGTTGTCATGATCAGTGACGGGCAGTATTTTCACCAATGGGGTTAAATGTTATATATATACTGTGATTTTCATGCGAAGGAGATTCAAATGAATCTGCTACCAGCTACCACCCTCTATAGACCTATTCGCTAACAGTTTTTTAATGGCACATTCTTTTATAGTTCTCATACTTACGAAATGATACATAAATATAAGTGATTAATGGTTTGTGTACATCAAAGACACATTGTCAATCTCTTATGTATAGCTTCATTCACAATAATTAAGAAGGATGGTTTATTGTCTAATCATGAACGTCGACCAGGTTTCATTACATGGCTATGGCAGATAACAGGCAGAGATACATGCCCTTACCTGATGACAGGTTACCAGATAGAGGACAACCACTTGCTTATCCAGAAGCAGTCCTGCTCGTCAATCCCATCGAGCCTGAATTCAAAGGCGAGGTGCCTATTTTCTACCAGTCATTTCTTGGGATATAATTTAATTTAAGTAATTTAAAATGTGCTCTAGCTAAGTCTATATTTATCGATTTCATATGGAGTCTTGAATGATAACGCCATCAGGTTGATGACAAGTATCAGTACTCAAGTGAGGACAAAGATCTCAAGGTCCATGGATGGATTTGTATGGATCCATCACTAGGATTCTGGATTATTGTTCCCAGTGACGAATTTCGATCTGGTGGACCCCTTAAACAAAACCTCACTTCTCATGTTGGTCCAACTGCTCTTTCTGTGAGTAAACACAAGCCTTGTATTTGTATTAAGAAATTCACTAAATATGTACAAAAATGATATTCAGAACTCAAGTGCTAACACCTGACGTCGCTGTTCTAGAATTTAAAATTCAATAAGTTTATATCCTGACTCCACTTCTGTTTGCAGGTGTTTCTCAGTGCTCATTATGCAGGAGAAGATTTGGTTCCAAAGTTTGGACAAGGGGAGCCCTGGAAAAAAGTATTTGGACCAGTTTTTATATATCTGAATTCTGTCACTTCAGGGGAGGATCCCCTTACTCTATGGGAGGATGCTAAAAAACAGGTATAATTAACCAAACCCGTCTTTTTAATACAACAAAGCGAACATACATGATATATTTAAGCACTGAATGCAAAAACCAGATGCTGACAGAAGTTCAAAGCTGGCCTTACAGTTTTCCATGCTCTGAGGATTTTCCATCATCGTCTCACCGTGGTAATATAAGTGGAAGGATGTTAGTCCTTGACAGGTATTACTTGCATATTTGTTTTACTGTTACTCAGGGAAGGGGCTAGTAGGTCACCTATAGGTTCGGAAACCCTAATAACTTCAATCCAAAGCACAATATTTGTATAACATCAATCCAAACACAATATTTGTATTAAATAACCACAGAATATGTATACAATTTAAATTCAGAACTCAATTACTAGAACCTGATGTGGCTATCCTAGAATTTACAACCTATAATCCTGGCTACGCCTCTGCTGTTACCAAATTTTCATTGTTCTTTTGGAGGATCTATTTACTCTATGGTCATTAGCTCTACTTATATTTCTCCTTTGTGTGCTAAGATACTTCAAGGATGATAAGATACCGGCTTCTGGTGCATATGTCGGCTTGGCTCCACCAGGAGAAGCCGGTTCGTGGCAAAGAGAATGCAAGGTGATTCAGGGGAACATTGAAGCTCGCTCACTCGAAAACTACTTACTTTTTTCTTTCTTTTTAACAATTTCAATAGTTGATGTTAATCAGGACTACCAATTCTGGACAAGAGCAGATGAGGAAGGCAAATATGTAATAAGTAATATACGAGCAGGCGACTACAACTTGTATGCATTTGTCCCTGGATTCATTGGAGATTATAAATGTGACACCATAATCACAATTACCTCAGGTACTTAATTTCCATTTTTTTTCAAGCTTTTCAAGATTACGAGCTAAATGTGATAAATCAGGCTGCAGCATTGAGATGGATGATCTCGTTTTTGAACCCCCGAGAAATGGACCTACACTTTGGGAAATTGGCATTCCTGATCGTTCTGCTCGCGAATTTTACATTCCTGATCCTGATCCAAAATATGTTAACAAACTCTTTATTAATCATCCTGATAGGTAATTAGCTTTCTTCTTCTTCATTGATAGTTAACTTTTTTTTTTTCTTTTTATTTCATTGTTCATCAACGCCATCATCCTCAGATTTAGACAGTACGGGCTATGGGAGAGATACGCCGATTTGTATCCAAATGGGGATATAGTTTTTACAATTGGAGAGAGTGACTACAAGAAAGATTGGTTCTTTGTTCAAGTCACTAGGTAAGTAACAGCTAAATCACTAATTGCACATAATATTCGCTGTCTTCATTGAATTGGAATGTGAATTTCCTTCCTTTTTTCGTGTTTTTTGGGTATGTTAGGAAAAAGGATGAGAAGACGTATCAAGGAACAACATGGCAAATAAAGTTCAAACTCGAAAATATTAATCAAGACGAAATTTATACACTAAGATTGGCACTTGCATCTGCAGCTCAAGCTGAACTACAGGTACATTATAGCACAATAATGTTAATTTTACATCATTTCGATCATCATTATAGTACTATCGAGTCAACGATAAAGGAAATCACAAATGTAAATTGTAGGTACGCGTTAATGATTCAAGCACGAATACACCTTTGTTCTCAAGTGGAGTGATAGGAAAGGACAACGCGATAGCGAGGCATGGAATTCATGGACTCTACTGGCTGTTCAATGTGAATTTGCAGGGTTCTGTACTTATCGAAGGAGAAAATACTATATATTTAACACAAGCAAATGCAACTAGTCCTTTTCAAGGGATCATGTATGATTATATTCGTCTAGAAGGACCTCCTTCTCGTTACTAAGTCAAATTGTTTGAGAATTCTTTGTATAAATATCTTTTTATTTTTGTTATATATGTCCAAAAAAATATCTCTTTTCTAAGAGTTTAAATGAACACATTGGACGGATCATATTTTCATTGTGGTTAATTCTTACCATCACTAATTGGTTGTGTATAATAAGTCTATCTATACGAGATCAATAGAGCTGAACAAGACACAAGCATCTCAGCCCTACATCTATGTAGTCATCATTTAATAATAGGGTAGTATCGGAAGAAAATGATAAATACAAACTTATTTTGATTTCATAAATTGAAAAAGTATATTGAAACAACTATTTTTTTAACTTAATTAACCTGACATCATCGGCCCGCCCACCATCATGGGTGTTACATAGTCTGAGAATCAAGGTAGCTTGGAATTAAGTTTTCCCTATTTGTGTATTACGAAACTGTTGGTTTTTAACTTTGAAATTGAAGAAATAACAGAGAAAGAGTTGGAGAAAAATAAAATACGGCAATAGTATTATCAAAGGGAATTATTTTATTAATAACTCAAAACATATGTTTATAGCTAAATTTCTAACTACAGTTCAATTTAAATTGGGATAACTAATTCCTATTTAAATAATAAAGGGACAACTGATTCCTTAGTCACATAGGACTCTAATAATTTTAAATTACTAAAATTATCTACTCCTACTTTATTTCTGAGACATATCTTCAACACTCCTCCTTGGATCAGAAATTGTCTTGGCTTTGGCTGAATTTGACCTCTTGAATAAATCTGCCAATTCATCTTTGTTCTCGCATGACTTATGTGCATCTTCTCTTAGATTAAATAAGAAACCTTTGCTTCTCATATCAATTTGTAAAATCTCAAGATTAATGGAATCAAAGACTCGACAATAGTTATCTCCAAACAATAGTTTAAATCCTTCTTCTTGACCAACACTTAACAAAGTTTTATCAATATCGGACACGTAAAGGATATTTGAAATTATTTTTGTACCTGAAACTATTTTGATTGCAACATTCCCTTTTCCTTCTGTAGGAATATAGTCACCATTCCCAATTTTGATTTTCTTATTTTTCAAAGGTAAAAACTCTTTAAAAAGAGTTTTGTCATATGTCATGTGGTGTGTACAACCACTATCAATCATCCAAAAATTAGATTTTTTGGTTGAAGATGTTGCCACAAATAAGTGATCTTCTTCTTCTTCTTCTTTGGTGACTTGGGCTTCTGCTTCATATTTTTGAGATATATTTTTGCAAATCACAGCTTCATGGCCAAGTTGATTGCAGATCTTACATTCTGCATCTAGTTTATTCCAACATTTAAATAGAGAATGACCTATTTTGCCACAGTGCTGGCAAGATGGGTAATTATTACCCTTGCTTTGAGTCTTGTGGTTGGCCGCCGAAGCTCCTTCAACCAGACCACTTGTCTCATAAGCCTCCTTTGCTCTTGCGCCTGCAACGTATATAACAATTCTGCCAAGGTAATCTTGGACAGGTCTTTTGTGTTTTTCAAGGTAATTATTGATACTTCGTGTCTTTCAGGCACAGTAACAAGAATTTTTTCAACAATTCTTGAATCTTTAAATTTTGTGCCAAACAATCTTATCTTGTTAAAAATGCTAAGAAGTTGGTCTGAGTACTCTTTGACAGTCTCAGATTCCTTCATCTTTTGCAATTCGAATTCCCTTATTAGATTCAACACCTTCATGCCTCGTATTATTTCATCTCAGGTATATTCTTCCTTCAGATAATCCCAAATTTCTTTTTGTGATTTAAGAGTCATAATTCTCATGAAAATTATTGGAGACAGACTAGCAAACAAAGTTGCTTTTGCCTGTGATTTTCTGATTTTCTTTTCCATTTGGCTTTTGATCTGGACCACCGTGGGATTATCGGGCAGCGGAATAACATCATAATCCTCCTCCACGGTCTCCCAAAGATCTAAAGCCTCAAGATAAGTCTCCATTCTTATTGCCCAAAGATGGTAATTCTCACCATCAAAGATAGGAGGAGCTATTTAGGAAAAGTTTACAGAATTGATCTTTCTCACAGATCCCTCAAGAAACTGGCTCTTGATACCAATTGTTGGTTTTTAGCTTTGAAATTGGAGAAATTACAGAGAAAGAGTTGGGAAAAAATAAAATACGGCAATAGTATTGTCAAAGGAAATTATTTTATTAATAACTCAAAATATATATTTATAGCTAAATTTCTATCCACACTCCAATTTAAATTGGATAACTAATTCCTATTTAAATAATAAAGGGATAGCTAATTCCTAAGTCACATAAGACTTTAATAATTTAAAATTACTAAAATTATCTACTCCTAATCCTACGAAACAATCTTTAAGCATGTCCATTTGAAAAGTAAATTAACTAATATTATGAAATTCTCAGTGTTGTCCCACATTAGTCAGGATGATTTCATGATCATTTGCAATACTGAATTCAGCATGGCAACTCTTACACGCTAAAAAAATATATTTAGCTGTACCAAACCAGTTTTCACGAGTAAGCTAAGTGAGATTTATAATTTGCTCGAAAAAAAAAAGCAGCTCGGTGGACTAAGTTCTCCAATTCAAAAAGGGTCAGATCATAAGGATTTATTTGTACAAAGCTTTACCCTAATATACATTTCTACAAGAGGGAGACGATTGCTGAACAAAGAAAAGGAGAATTTATTAAGTGAGATCCCTAAGTATATAATTCATATCCAACCAAGTGCACCATTTAGCCTCCTAGGTGCTAGCAATACCAATTTTAAAAAAATATATACAGAAAATAGTTAATTTTATAGGGAGACCACGGGTTCACGTGCTTACATGACAAACAACTTTACCAGTTACTCAAGACTCTCC
This sequence comes from Capsicum annuum, assembly GCF_002878395.1. NCBI lineage: Eukaryota > Viridiplantae > Streptophyta > Magnoliopsida > Solanales > Solanaceae > Capsicum > Capsicum annuum. The sequence continues at coordinate 216,821,862 of NC_061114.1, read as the reverse complement.
TTCTGCCAATTTGTTGAAATCAACAGAAAACACTTTCTTTCTTTTCCTTTTTTTCTTTAATTCTTAGCATTTCACCTTTCAAGGAAAGCATAGATTAAAACATATGCATACTAACTGACACATAACTTATATGCTTCCACTTCTTGCTAAACAATCTCTCTTGTTTCTTCTTTCTTATGTCATACTTATTGAACATTCATATCTTGTGGATATAATGAAGCAAAGAAATTTCATTTTGAGTTAAGAAGACGTTCAGTAAACAAGATCAATTATGGCTCCCGGAGTACAGCTTTACCTTCCCGACGATCACCATGTAATGTAATCTATTAGTAATTATGTCATTTTGCGGGAAATATGCTTTTTTTCCCATATATATGATTATGTGCTGTGGAAGCATATCACTTGTACATGAAAAAAGAAGGTTAATTTTTAGATTAGTGTGTTCAAGTACATGATCAAAACCATTAAGTTAAGCTTAAAGATGTTGAAGATTCTTGTATAATTACGCGTACTAATTAATACTATGGTGCTTAAAATTCTTCAGGTGGTGATGGACAATGGTACTCTCCAAGTGACTCTATCAGTACCAGATGGCATTGTAACCGGAATCACATACAACGGCGTCGACAATTTGCTGGAGTTTCTAAACGATGAAACAAACAGAGGGTAACTCCTTTGCCTTTAGCTCAAGTTTCCTACAATTAGATAAAATTGCTACTGTATAAGTCGAATGCTTCCGATTTTCCCCGCGAAAAATAGGTAGAAGAAGAGGTCAAATACTGAAAGTTCTCTTGTTCTTTCTTAGATACTGGGATGTTGTGTGGAGTTCAGCAGGGACTACAGGAACTACAGGATCATTTGAAAGGTACTTTTGCGAGTACTTTAACCATAACTATTTGTCGAAAAAAAAATGTTTAACCAATGTATAATGTAGGCTCAGATGCACAAACTATAAGGTCATATTGGAAACAGATGATCAAATAGAGCTGTCCTTCTCAAGGAAATGGGACGCGTCGCTTCAGGGCAAACTTATTCCCCTGAATATAGACAAAAGGTTGGGTTTTTTCTTTAAATATCTGTTTGCATTTTTTATTAGTAAATGGATTTGAGATGATACTTGATGACTAACCAGAAGTATATATGATATTCAGGTTTATAATGCTTAAAGGTTCTTCAGGCTTCTATTCTTATGCAATTTATGAACATTTAGAGGGATGGCCTGGTTTCAACCTTGATGAGACTAGGATTGTATTCAAGCTCAGAAAAGACAAGTAAGTTTCGCTACAATTTCATCCGTTAGTAGGTTTATACTTTACAAACCAATCTGTCGACATTTTTTCAATGGCATACCTATTTATAGTCGAACTTACAAAGTGATGCATATAATAGAAGTCAATAATTGATGGCATACATCATTGACACATTGTCGACTGTTCCAACTTGTTTGGGACTGAGGCATAAGTTGTTGTAAACATTACAGACACATCAAATGTCAAATCTCTTGTTTATAGCTTCATTGACAATATTGACAAGGTTGTTTTATTGTATATTCTTGAACCTCGACCAGGTTTCATTACATGGCTATGGCAGATAATAGGCAGAGATACATGCCACTACCTGATGATAGGTTACCAGATAGAGGACAACCACTTGCTTATCCAGAAGCAGTCCTGCTTGTCAATCCCATCGAGCCTGAATTCAAAGGCGAGGTGCCTATTTTCAACCAGTCATTTCTTGAGATATAATTTAATCAAGTAATTTAGAATGTGCTCTAGCTAAGTCTATATTTATCGATTTCATATGGAGTCTTGATTGATAATGCTATCAGGTTGATGACAAGTATCAGTACTCATGCGAGGACAAAGATCTCAAGGTCCATGGTTGGATTTGTATGGATCCATCAATAGGATTCTGGATTATTATTCCCAGTGACGAATTTCGATCTGGTGGACCCCTTAAACAAAACCTCACTTCCCATGTTGGTCCAACTGCTCTTTCTGTGAGTAAATTATCTCAAGCCTTAACACATTCCTGTTCCTGTTTCAACTGTTTCTCAATAAGGTCCCCATACATTACTTTAGAGAAAAACAAGCAAATATCTCCATACTGATGGCAAAATGAATACTGTTATAAATGAATTTACATTATAGCATCAAGATCTAGTTGATATCTATCAGGATTTGAAGTATATTTCTTTTAGTCAGAAACTAGTAGTATTTCCCCTATAAATAAAGGAGTTTTGTTCATTGTATTAAGAATCTTATGATCTCTCATTCCTCATGAGAAATAAAGAAGTCTCCTCTCTTCTCTCTCTATTTATTCTTATTATTCTTTCTTTATATTTTATACTTGTATTTTACTAATTATTGTTGGATTTGATGGATCTGAGAAAAAATAATTGGTTTGGAACCATTTATGTTTTAAATTCATTCCTCAAGAACAATATTATCAAAAGTGATGATAATATGTTGGGTTTAAGTCCCATTGATTTATGCCTAAGACGCCTCTAAGACGCCTTTATAGGGATAAGACATTGAGTTTGAATCTCAATGCAGCATGTTAATGATATAATGATGGCTAAGGCAAAATAATGTGTATTTCATGAAAAGTCATGAAACATGTATCCTATTGAACATGCTCCATTCCTGAAGTGAATGTGGTAGTAGTACATAACATATGTCTGAAAGAAAACAAGTGGTTGAATGAATGCACATAAACATAAAAAAGGGACAAAAATATTTTCACATGCTTGCATGCCTCGATCTTGAAAGAGGTTATAAGCTATCATAATTTGATAGACTTAAGGTACAACTATATTTCATTCCTGGGGAATGAGAAACTTACTAATGAAAACGTGCACTTGATTGTGATGGTATCACAACTCACCTCCGGATGAGGCAGAATAACAGAAAAGAGTTATTTTGAAATCTACTTCTAAAGTAGTAAATCTGAAATTTATTCATGTAATAGTAAATCTAAAAATTAATAAAGTAAAAGGTTCATGTCATGGTAAACTTGGAGTTTGCTAGAATAAAAGTTCATAAATTGACATGAACAATCGACATACTACAAATGTGCATACTAAATATTGAACATATATTGAAGAATTCAAAAATTCTTCATGAACTTTAATGTTGCTTGTTCTCGTGATAAGTTGGTTGGACTAACTAATTTTGGGATTGGATCCTTTAAAATCTGAAAAGTATAAAAGGTGAATAAGAGTTCGTTCACATATCATGTGATATGTTGAAAAGATGCATCAATAGGATGATCACATGTACATTAATTGTTGATACAAGTACAACTAGATCAAGACCATTCACACGTAGCCAAGCTCGGGAGTTACAAAAACTTCAAGTCACATTCATGAAAATGAACGTGTGTGAGTGTGTAATTAATTCATCTAAGGGATTTTATGTTATGAAGTATGAAGAGGGGCTTTGAAGTGTAAGTTTACTACACTCCAAAAAGTGTAGTAACACTTTTTTTTAATTACACTCCAAAGCCACACAAGACAAAGGCTAGAATGATCATTTTCCGTTTATTTTGTGGAGTACTATAAATAGACAATAATAGGGCTATTTCTTGGACTTAGTTCATTATTGATATTTTCACTACACAAGTCTTGTAATATTTGAGAACTTCTCTCTCTTGTTCTTGAGAGTGAACCCAAAACTAGACAACAAAGTGTAGTAACACTTTTGTTGTTCTTTGGCTAGAAACTTGGGGTCTTGAGGGTCATGAGTTCCTCTTGATTCAAGTAAGAATTTGATGTAAATATCTTTTAGTCTTAGGGTCCTAATCTTCATGTTAGGGTTCTTAGATTTAGGATATTTTGTGTCAAATTACTATCCATTATTTTATAATCTTGTTGTTTGTATCTTGATATAGTGAAGCCGTGTGGGGCTCTTTCGATTCACTATAGTTATTGCAATCTTGTGTTATTTATCTATCTTGTTGAAAATTGTTGTTGTTGCCTTGAAAACCTAGAGAAGCCGTGTGGGGCCTTTGATTCTCTAGTGATGTTGTTCTTGTTGTTCTCTTGATTCCTTGTTCTAAGTTTGAACTTGTATCATTTGGTATCAGAGCCATCTTTGATTTTTTTCTAATAAGATCAATCTTGGGCTTAGGACTTGAAAACTAAAAAAAAAAAAAAAAAACTGAAAACTGAAAAATTTCAGAAACAGTCAAATCTGTCCGTTGTTGTGTTTTTGGCCGAAAATTGTATTCTTGTTGTGTCTTGGCTAAGATTTTTACTTGTCTTAAATGTTGTTTCTAGTGTTATCTCTCTTGTTCACTAACACTTTGAGTCGATCTAGATTTGAGCTCTAAAAGAATTGATGTTGTTATTGGGAACTTGAACTTGGTTGTCCATTGTTGAACATTGTTGTTGTGGTGGAATGTTTTGGCTATTGGTTGTTGTTGGTTGTTCTTGGTGTTGTTATTGTGTTCTTGTTGTTATTCACCCTTTTCATATTTGTTAAAACAAAAAAGTGAATATTAGATCCACAAAAGGTGAAACACAAAGTTGTAGTATTTGTTGATGAAAGACTTGATCACATCACTCAAAATACTTGACAACCACTTTTCACCTACTTTCCTTGATTTAAGGATCTTGTTTCAAGGAGAAAGTACCAAAAGGGTCAAGTCTTGTTTTGAACTTGAAAAAAAAGAAGCTTCAAGACCAAATTTCCCTCCATTAACCAATTCAACCATTTCCAAATTGTAGATTGGTCAAGACTTGAAATTGGAGAGTAAAATTTTGACAAAATCGAGGCCAATAGTGGACTGCCACATCACTAAATTACTGTTCATGCAATATTTTGAGTTCAAATTTTAGATTTCTTAGTTTCATTTTATTGTTTCTTAGTTTCGTTTGTTGGTTCGAACACTAATTGACGACCTAGTACATTCCTACTAGCTTGTTAATTAGTCCTTTGAAGCTTAGTGTTCGTGCCAACGTTTGTTTGTGTGCTTTTGTCGTTTGAATACGTTGTAAGTCTTGGATCTAGTCCGACGAGAATTCTTTGAGTTTCCAACAAGAATCCATTTTGTACAAGAGCATACTCATACCTTAAGGATTCACGGGTTACTAGCCAATCTACAACACTTGTGGAGCTCGAGTGTGAGTGAACCGAAAGAGTGTAAGTGAGGAGAGGGATTCTTAACTATGTAAGTGAGGAGAGGGATTTTTAACTAACTTGTTTGTTGTTTGTGTAGGTGATACCTTGACAATGGAGGGAAACACATCTCAAACCGTGGATTTTAATGAAATGGAGAATATGAGGGTTACTCTTGAGGCTATGACCCGAACTCTTGAAAGGTTGAGTACGGAGGTGGGAGCCAAAAAGGGGGAAGTGACGACTATTAGTGGTAGGTTAGAACAAGTGGAGAGTCAAAGGAACTCTCGCCCTTATACTCCTCGACATGTTTCGTCAAGTGGACATGATAGAAATTCCTCCGCTACCATTACTACCGAAACATAGCCTCAATTACCAAATCCTTCCCTAGCTTCTCTAAATACCGCAAGCCAAACCACCCATAACCCCCTAACCCAAGACTCCAATAGAATAACCCATTCCCAAAATCCTCAAGTTCTACAAGAGGGACTTGGACACCCAATACTTTCACTAAATCCAAACCCTCCCTTCCAAGCTCCACTAAACCGAAGACCACCACCTCCACAAAATCCAATTCTTTCAAATCAAGTTCCAAACGTTCAAAATCGTCCCGTCCACTTTGAGGAATATGGTAGAGAGGATTATGAAGGGTATGGAGCCTTTGATAATGCTTACATGAGGGAGGAGGAGATGAGAGGAGGACGTGTGGATCCAAGGAGATACAGAGGGCATGAAGAAAGGGGAAACCGACACCAAGAGAGAGACGTAGGCATCAATACCATCAAATTGAGCCTACCTATCTTTAAGGGTGAAAGTGACCCTGAGGTGTATCTTGCTTGGGAGTCGGCGTGTGATAAATTATTCCAAGTGAATGATATCTCGGAGGAGAAGAAGAGTTGTTACGCCATAGCTCACTTTGAAGGCTATGCTAACACATGGTGGGAATACATCAAACGGTTTGGCAATGAGTTGATTGATGGGAAACAACCACCTTGGTTTTGGTTGAGGTACCTAATGAGACAACGGTACCTTCCCGAGAGTTATTGACATGAGTTGCTTGCTAGATTGTACAACTTGTGGCAAGGGAATCAAAGTGTGATGGCATATTATGATGAGTTTCAACAACTTATGTTGAATCTTAATCATCGTGGAAAACACATTAGCCATGACATCAGTCGGTTCAAGTGTGGGTTGAACAAAGAGATCTCCACTCATTTGATACTTCACAAGTTTGATGCCGTTGAAGGTATTTTCCAAGCGACTTTTGAGATTGAAAGGGAACTTAGAGAGAGGTCGTCGTTCAAAGCAAAGGGATAATCAACCTCAGGTTGGCCGAGGGGTAAGGATATGGTTCAATCCTCTTCGGGTTGGCCCCAAAACAAGGACCAACCCGCCACCACTAGGCTGCCTGAGCCCAAAATAGCCCACAAAATCCCTCCGAGGCAAGAAATTCACAAGTATCCTAATCCTAAAGGGTTCCAATGCTTCAAGTGCCAAGGTTGGGGGCATAAAGCCAATGAATGCCTTAACCGACGTAATGTAATCCTAAGGGAAGGTAGGTCGTATTTTCTTGGAGAAGAAGTGGGTATTGAGGGTGATGAGAGTAAGGACGAGCCTTAAGATGGAGAGACGACCGAGAGGGAGCCACATGATGATGATGATGATTGTGAGGATGCTTATCCGCAAGAAGGAGAGTGCGTGATTCCAAACTTTGTAGTGAGGTGTGCCATGATTAGTAAGGCGATAGATGATCCTAGCCAACGGGAGAATTTATTCCATACTAAATGTCTTGTAAAGGGAAGTGTGTGCACTATGGTGATATATAGTGGAAGTTGTGATAATATGGTTAGTGTTGCAATGGTGAACTTCTCGAAATTGCTGACTACACCTCACACTAGTCCTTACAAGTTTCAATGGTTGAATAAATGTGGTGAGTTAAAGGTCACAAGGCAATGTGTGATACGTTTTAAGGTTGCCAACTACCATGACGAGGTGCTTTGTAATGTGATACCAATGCAAGCCTATCACTTGTTGTTAGGAAGGCCTTGGCAATATGATAGGTCGACCAAACATGATAGAAGGTACAATCGGTATACACTTGAGAAGGATGGCTAAAAGGTTGCTCTTCATCCCTTATTGCCTTCCTAAGTGAATGAATTACAAAGATACGAGAATTGAGGGAAAAGGGAAAGAAGGCCGAGAGTGAGGGGAAAAGAGGGGAATCCGAGAGTGAGGAAGTAGGGGAAGACGAGGTGTCCCTAAATTCTAAGGGGTACGGGAGCATGGTGATGATGGCTAGGAGAAAAGAACTATTTGTGGATTATGATAAGGACACTCTGATGCTCCTCTTGGCTCATTGTTTTAATACTAACCCCGTTAATGTTTTTATTTCTCCTCCTATTTCTCATGTTTTGCTGGATTATGAGGATGTCTTCCCAAAGAAATTGCCGAAAGGATTGCCTCCACTTTGCGGCATTGAGCACCAAATTGATTTTGTGTTGGGCAATATAGACGCAACCCGACAGATACCAAGGAATTGCAATGCCAAGTTAAGAAACTTCTCAACAAAGGGTACATCAAAGAGAGCATGAGTCCTTGTGAGATTTCGATGCTACTAGTTTCCAAGAAAGATGGGACTTGGCATATGTGCGTTGATTGCCGAGCCATCAACAAGATAACTGTAAAATATCGTCACCCTATTCCTAGGCTAGATGATATGCTTGATGAATTGAGTGGTTCGTGTTTGTTTTCTAAAATTGATTTGAGGAGTGGCTATCACCAAATCCGTATACAATCGGGTGATGAATGGAAAACCGTCTTCAAGTCTAAATTCGGTCTCTATGAATGGATGGTTATGCCATTCAGCCTAACAAATGCTCCAAGTACTTTTATGAGGCTAATGAATCATGTGATGAGGCCATTTATTGGAAAATTTGTTGTTGTTTACTTTGATGATGTGTTGGTGTATAGTAAGTCCTTAGATGAGCATATAAAACATTTGCAATGTGCGTTTGATGTCCTTCAAAAGGAGAAGTTATATGCTAATCTAGAAAAGTGTTCTTTTGGTGTCCATGAGGTTGTATTTCTTGGGTTTTTGGTGAGCTGAAGAGGGGTCGAAGTGGATGAATCTAAGATTGACGTTATTAAAAATTGGCCAACTCCCAAAACCGTAGGAGAAGTGAGAAGGTTCCACGGGTTGGATAGTTTTTATAGACGTTTTGTCAAAGGATTTAGCACCATTGCCGCTCTCTTGACCGAAGTGATTAAAAAGGATCGGCCTTTCAAGTGGGGAGATGAACAAGCTAAGGCCTTCGAGGACTTGAAAGCTATGCTCATCTCGGCCCCTTTGCTACAATTGTCGAATTTTGACAAGACTTTTGAGGTTGAATGTGATGCTAGCAAAGTTGGCATAGGCGCTGTTTTAATGCAAGAATTAAAGCCTATTGCCTACTTTAGAGAAAATCTCAAAGGAGTAACTCTAAACTACTCTACGTAGATTTAGAGTTGTATGCCTTGATTAGAGCCTTGGCCACTTAGCAACATTATTTGTGGCCTAAAGAATTCGTGATCCGAACGGATCATGAATCCTTGAAGCATCTACGGGCACAAGACAAGCTTAACCAGCGGCATGCCAAATGGATTGAATTTCTTGAAACCTTTCCTTATTTTATTCAATACAAGAAGGGTAAGGACAATATGGTTGCCGATGCCTTGTCTAGAAAACATGTACTTGTGTCCACTTTGTCTTCAAAGTTAATGGGTTTCGAGAGCCTAAAGGCATTGTATCCCGAGGACCCTCACTTTGATCCTATCTTTAGGGAATGCAAAGAATTGGGTAGGGACAAGTGGATTTTGGACAGGTGTTCAAATCCCTATGCCAAATTTGATGGTCACTTGTTTAAAGGTAGATGATTGTGTGTACCTTCTAGCTCTTGGAGAGAGTTGTTTGTGAGGGAAGCACACGATGGCGGTCCAATGGGTCATTTTGGGATTGGCAAGACCTTGGGATATTGGAGGAGCAATTCTATTAGCCTAGAATGCACAAGGATGTAGCTAGGATTTGCGGCCAATGTTTAGATTGCAAGGGAGCCAAGTCTCGGCTCCTCCTTCATGGGTTGTATACCCCGTTTTCCACTCTTTTACTTCCTTGGCTTGATATATCTATGGATTTTGTGTTAGGATTACCGAGGACTAGACAAGGTAGGGATGGCATTTTTGTAGTAGTTGATTAGTTTTCTAAGATGGCACACTTCATTCCTTGTTCAAAAAGTGAAGATGCATCAAGTATAGCGTCTTTATTTGTTGAAAATATTGTTAAATTGCATGGTGTTCCGAGGACCATTGTAAGTGATAGGGACTCTAAGTTCCTTAGTCACTTTTAGAAGTCAATGTGGGGTAGGTTTGGCACTAGATTGCTATTCTCTACATCTTGCCACCCACAAACCGATGGCCAAACCGAAGTTGTAAATAGGACTTTGGGTTTTATGTTACGATAAATGGTTAAAGGCAAAATGACTTCATGGGAGGACCACCTACCTTTGGTGGAATTTGCATACAATTGGGTTATACACTCAAGTACAGGAACGACTCCCTTTGAGTGTGTATATGACATCAACCCCCTCACCCCTTTGGATTTAACTCCTTTTCTAAGTGATCTTATAATTAGCTTAGATGGAAGCAAGAAGGCCGAAGCCATGAAGAAATTGCATGAGAAAGTGAGGCAAAAGCATGAGAAGAAAAATCAAGAGATTGCTAAGAGAGCAAACAAGGGGAGAAGAAGCCTTATTCTTGAACCGGGTGATTGGGTTTGGGTGCACCTTAGAAAACACCGTTTTCCTTCACAAAGGAAAACCAAGTTGATTCCAAGGGGTGATGGTCCCTTTCAAGTACTTGAAAGAATCAATGATAATGCCTACAAAATTGACCTTCCTCCAGAATATCAAGTGCACAACACCTTCAATATGTGTGACCTCTCTCCTATTGCCACGGTTGAGGATGAACATCCACCAAATTTGAGGACAAATTCCCTTCAATATGGAGAGGAGGATACAAGTACAACTAGCTCAAGACCATTCACACGTAGCCAAGTTCGGGAGTTACAAAAACTTCAAGTCATGTTCATGCAAATGGCCGTGTGTGAGTGTGTAATTAATTCATCTAAGGGATTTTATGTTATGAAGTATGAAGAGGGGCTTTGAAGTGTAAGTTTATTACACTCCAAAAAGTGTAGTAACACTTTTTTTTAATTACACTTCAAAGCCACACAAGACAAAAGCTAGAATGATCATTTTTCTTTTATTTTGTGGAGTACTATAATTAGACAATAATAGGGCTATTTCTTGGACTTAGTTCATTATTGATATTTTCACTACACAAGTCTTGTAATATTTGAGAACTTCTATCTCTTGTTCTTGAGAGTGAACCCAAAACTAGACAACAAAGTGTAGTAACACTTTTGTTGTTCTTTGGCTAGAAACTTGGGGTCTTGAGGGTCATGAGTTCCTCTTGATTCAAGTAAGAATTTGGTGTAAATATCTTTTAGTCTTAGGGTCCTAATCTTCATGTTAGGGTTCTTAGATTTAGGATATTTTGTGTCAAATTACTATCCATCATTTTGTAATCTTGTTGTTTGTATCTTGATATAGTGAAGCCGTGTGGGGCTCTTTCGATTCACTATAGTTATTGCAATCTTGTGTTATTTATCTATCTTGTTAAAAATTGTTGTTGTTGCATTGAAAACCTAGAGAAACCGAGTAGGGCCTTTGATTCTCTATTGATGTTGTTCTTGTTGTTCTCTTGATTCTTTGTTGTAAGTTTGAACTTGTATCAATTGTCAACCTACGTTTGACATTCATAAAGTTGTTTGCTCAATAAAATTGAGTTAAGAAGATAATTTTTAGATTGTGTAATCAAAACAATTCATCTTGATGATGATGATTTGGCATTGAATGCCTTTAATAAATAGTTAAACCATTACTAATGAGAACAAAGCTTCATGTATTGGTTTGAGATATGATATGTTGCACACAATAGCACTTGTATGCATTAGACCAATAAATTATGATTATTTCTTCCCCCTCAATTGGTTCAAGGTTAGGAACCAACTATTCCATCTAATAGTTTTGATGTGCGGTATACAATTAATGAATCTACTATGATGCACAAAGATGGAGGATGTATGTTAGTTTTCCTAACATAAGGGGGAGATTATAAGAAGCTATGACATATATTAGGAATTATCATCATATCCTCATTCAAAAGATAATTCAAGTCGAATACCGAAAGCATATCCTATTTAAGTTGCAAGTGCTCCTATTTGGTGTTCCTAAAGGACAAAGTCTATGCATATGTGAAGCGTCGTAGACTAATTGGTTCCAAATGAAATAATCTTTGAAAAGGATAAGGAGCAAATAATCATAATAAGAAGGCAATGTGCTCTTGAAGAGCCTATGACATAACACTTCATGAAACCTTATGAGAGGTTCAGGTACCTGAAAATAATGAAGTGATGAGGTCTAAAAATGTCATGTCACACTGTGAACCGATATGAAATGATATATCATCAATATCTTTGATACAATATTGTGAGAAATTATGAGGATTTGGATTCTACGTTTATTTAAGCATGCTGACGTAGAAATATTTATTAAGTGACATGAAAGGATACATCTTGGTAAGTGTAAAACTTATTTGATTTGCAGTCCAGACACTTGAAGATGTCGCATATGAAATGTTGAATATTGTTACATGACAAAATTTAAAAGAACACTTTCTAAGGATTCAAAATGTTTGAAGCATATAAAAGTTTCTGGGAAACTTATTTAGAATCCTTATATTGTATAAGCTTATAGCTTGAAAATTATTGGAACTCTTGGAGAGTTTTCAAAAGCAATAGATTGCCATATCCTAATGCAAGTGGTGCACTAGTGTATCTTGCAAATACTACAAGGCCTGATATAGCCTTTTCAGTCAATTTGTTAAGCACATATTTCTGCTCCTACTAGGAGACATCAAAATGGGATAAAATACATGAGTTTATTTTATTTTAAAGATTGTAGTCCTAATCTTATTGGTCATGCTGATATTGGGTACTTATTTGACCCGCATAAATCTCGGTCTCAAACATGCAATGTGTTCACATGTGGGGACACAGTCATATCTTGGAGATATACAAAGCAGTATATCTAGCCACTTCATTGAACCATGATGAGATAATAGCTATTCATGAAGATAGTCGAGAATGTGTGTGATTGAGGTCCATGATATATCTCATTCGAGAAAAATGTGATTTGAAATGTGACAATGTACCTACAGTTTTATACAGAGATAATGCAGCATGCATATCACATCTTAAGGGAGGATTCATAAAAGGAGATAGAACGAAGCACACTTCGTCAAAGTTTTTCTACATACGTGAGCTACAAAAGAATGGTGATATTAACGTGCAACAGATTCATTCAAGTGACAATGTGGCTGATTTATTCACTAAATCTTCTCCAATTGCAACTTTCAAGAAGATGGTGCACAAGATCAGGATGCAAAAGTTCAAGGATGTTCTCATTAGGGGAGTTAATACGCGTTGTACTCTTTTTTCCTTCCAAGTTTTTGTCCCACCGAATTTTCCTTGTAAGATTTTTAATGAGGCAGCCGAAATGCGTATTGTTAGAGATGTAAACTCTTTTCCCTTCACTAGATTTTTTTTCCACTGGGTTTTTTCTAGTAAGGTTTTAACGAGGCACATTATCTATCTAGACATTCAAGGGGAGTGTTATAAATGAGTTTACATTCTAGTGATGTCTAAGATCTAGTTGATATCTATTAGGATTTGAAGTATTTGTCTTTTAGTCAGAAAATAGGAGTTTTTCCTGTATAAATAGAGGAGTTTTTATTCATTGTATTCTCAATTCTGATGATGTCTCATCTCTCAAGAGAAATAAAGAAGTCCCCTCTCTTCTTTCTATTTATTCTTATTATTCTTTCTTTATATTTTATAACAAATACACCTTTTTTTTCCCCTTTATTCATTAGTGCCTAGAGATGCTATTTTGCAGATGTTCCACAGTGCTCATTATGCAGGAGAAGATTTGGTTTCAAAGTTTGGACTAGGGGAGCCATGGAAAAAAGTCTTTGGACCAGTTTTTATATATCTGAACTCCGTCACTTCAGAGAAGGATCCCCTAACTCTATGGGAGGATGCAAAAGAACAGGTTTGTTAATAAAACAAGGTGAACATAAATGATATCTTTGAGATTGTTCTTAAGCATGATTATCTAAGAACTTTCTGCAAAAAGCAGATGCAGATACAAGTTCAAAGCTGGCCTTACAGTTTTCCCTGCTCTGAGGATTTTCCCTCATCGTCTCAACACGGTAATATCAGTGGAAGACTGTTAGTCCTAGACAGGTATTATTTGCTTGTTTTGTTGTACTGTTACCCATGGGCGGCACTAGAAGGTTGCTACAAGTTTAATGGAGCCCAAAAGTTTTAGTCAAATCCTGTATTTGTATTAAGAAATCCACCAAGTATGTATAAAGATCAAATTCAGAACCTAATTACTAACACCTAATGTCACTATCGTAGAATTTACAACCTATAAAGTTCAAATCCTGACTTCGCCTTTGCTTTTACCTAATTTTCATTTTCTTTTGGAGGATTCATTTACTCTATGGTCATTAGCTCTACTTACATTTCTCATTTTTGTACTAGGATACTTCAAGGATGATAAAATATCTGCTTCTGGTGCATATGTTGGCTTGGCTCCACCAGGAGAAGCCGGTTCGTGGCAAAGAGAATGCAAGGTGATTCAGGGGAACATTGAAGCTCGCTCACTCGAAAACTACTTACTTTTTTCTTTCTTTTTAACAATTTCAATAGTTGATGTTAATCAGGACTACCAATTCTGGACAAGAGCAGATGAGGAAGGCAAATATGTAATAAGTAATATACGAGCAGGCGACTACAACTTGTATGCATTTGTCCCTGGATTCATTGGAGATTATAAATGTGACACCATAATCACAATTACCTCAGGTACTTAATTTCCATTTTTTTTCAAGCTTTTCAAGATTACGAGCTAAATGTGATAAATCAGGCTGCAGCATTGAGATGGATGATCTCGTTTTTGAACCCCCGAGAAATGGACCTACACTTTGGGAAATTGGCATTCCTGATCGTTCTGCTCGCGAATTTTACATTCCTGATCCTGATCCAAAATATGTTAACAAACTCTTTATTAATCATCCTGATAGGTAATTAGCTTTCTTCTTCTTCATTGATAGTTTACTTTTTTTTTTTTCTTTTTATTTCATTGTTCATCAACGCCATCATCCTCAGATTTAGACAGTACGGGCTATGGGAGAGATACGCCGATTTGTATCCAAATGGGGATATAGTTTTTACAATTGGAGAGAGTGACTACAAGAAAGATTGGTTCTTTGTTCAAGTCACTAGGTAAGTAACAGCTAAATCACTAATTGCACATAATATTCGCTGTCTTCATTGAATTGGAATGTGAATTTCCTTCCTTTTTTCGTGTTTTTTGGGTATGTTAGGAAAAAGGATGAGAAGACGTATCAAGGAACAACATGGCAAATAAAGTTCAAACTCGAAAATATTAATCAAGACGAAATTTATACACTAAGATTGGCACTTGCATCTGCAGCTCAAGCTGAACTACAGGTACATTATAGCACAATAATGTTAATTTTACATCATTTCGATCATCGTTATAGTACTATCGAGTCAACGATAAAGGAAATCACAAATGTAAATTGTAGGTACGCGTTAATGATTCAAGCACGAATACACCTTTGTTCTCAAGTGGAGTGATAGGAAAGGACAACGCGATAGCGAGGCATGGAATTCATGGACTCTACTGGCTGTTCAATGTGAATTTGCAGGGTTCTGTACTTATCGAAGGAGAAAATACTATATATTTAACACAAGCAAATGCAACTAGTCCTTTTCAAGGGATCATGTATGATTATATTCGTCTAGAAGGACCTCCTTTCTATAACTGAAGCGTGTACTTTTGATTCCTTTGCTCGTAGATATTCATAAATTTTCATGAGCATTAATCATTCCATCATTAACTACCCATTTGTTATGTTTAACTTGTAGTGTTACTTCATACTCCCTCTGTCCCAAATTAAGATGACATAGTTGTTAAGAAAACAATGATTGGTAATATAACTTTACCATTTTGTCCCTATTAATTGTGTCATGTTGTTAGTTCCAATATTGACGTAGTTATTATATAGCTGACATTAAAGCACTTTTTGCATGGATAATTAGGATTATAGGATTACCAAAGTCTTTGCAATATTTTTCAAGATTTGATAATTCAATGCTAGTAACAAGCAGTAATCAATTATTAAGGGTATAATGGGAAAAAAAATTGTCTTGATTAATGGAAAAATACAAGTAAAATGAGAAATCAAATTAGGAAATTTGGGACGGAAAGAGTATTTAACAATAATATAATTCTAATAGTAGTTAAATTACAACATACTTATTAGGACTAAAAACACCACATTTTAGTTGAAGTTAAATGTGCTTCATTAAATATCACAAAGACCAAAAACATATTCAAAATCGAGGGACTAAAAGCATTATTATCCCCTATAAATACTACTCCTAATCAACTTTCGAGGAATGTATGTGTCAAATTAAACTTTTCTAATTCGACTTTAGAAGTCAGACTATCTCAATCTCGATGATTTTGTATTTAAACTCTCCAAAATGTTTTTTTTGTAATTGTATTTTCTTCTCTCCTAGGGTAAATTTCACATATTTATGGTCATGTAACTACTATCACCGTTTTCATAAAAGTCATTTAATTCTCATTTCTAACACAAAAATTACTAAACTTTGAGTATATACTAAGACAAAAATCACACAACCTAAAAACACTAATTTTCCAATGAGAATTACAAAATCTAACAAATAAAATTATAATAAAAAAAGCTGTGGATATGAACATTATAGCAGGTGGAAATATACTAGGTATATTATTGCTAATGTACTTAACAAATTCTAACGTTTGCTTATAAAGCAAAGCTTTGATCAATTGAATAAATTCGCTATCTTGAAATATCCTCAATGTTTGTCTTATGGTTTTTTTTTTTTTTTTTTAAATCTAACAAATAAAAATTTAATTTAAAAAGCTCTGCATATAATTTTTTCTTTCTTCCCTATGGCATTCATGTGTCTTTCTTTTTTAAAAAAAAAAAAAAAAATTCTCTTTCTGATATTCTTACTGTATAGTCCTTGTCTTCAAACAGAACTTTACTTCTTGGGCTGAGGATGCTGTCAGAATGACAAGAGTTGATGTTGCTTGCTTTAAGATACAGACTAGGAAATATAGTCAATAATCAAAATGATCGTGGAGGATTGGTGAGATTGTTTAGCTACTTTTAATTAGAAGTCTTGATTTGAGTCCTCGGAGAACATCATGTTGGTGCGTCATCCACCCTTAAAAATTTAGAATAAGTCTTGTACTGCGCGATTTGAATTAATGGCGAAGCTAAAATCGGATACTGAGTCGGAAAACAACGAAAAAAAAAAGGCAAGGAAACACTCTCTTCAATGCTCATTAGTTTGATGTATTATTCAACCATTTGCAAAGATTAATTTACAGACTGATTTTAAGCAGAACTGAATTATAAATTAATAATTATAACTGCATGTACCAAGTGAAATTTCAAGGAAAAAACGCAGCTTTTATTTGCCAGTTACTCTGTATATGTATTTTTCTTTTTAAAAAATAAAAGAATCACAGAAGAAGATTGTATAAACGTCCTAACTCCTAATGCACATGTCTTTTGTCGATTGAATAAGTTGGTATTAGAGGCGAATTCAAAATTTAAACATTTTAAATGCCCCACTATTTTAGCGTATCAATATTTTACGTAAATGGAGTCAATATTACATAGAAAAAGCAATAAGAAATACTCATTATTGATTTTGTAAACAAAGAAGAGTCTAAGATAAGGAAGGTCATGGGTTCTGTTCTACTTAACCACAATCTTTTATTCTTTTAATAATAAAGACTCACTTAAATATTTTCCAAAAGATTGTTAAAGATAGGATGGCAGGATTAATATTTGTACAATTTCTAATACATATATATACAATAAATATTTTATTTCAGATGCCTGAGTATAGACCACCCTACTACCTGCTCCATCCTATTTAATTTTCAAAAATAAACTTTTTTACGTGCCCCGCCCCTTGCTCTTCGACGTTTAAGCATTGCCCTGCCTCATCCTGCTCCAATTGTCATCCTTATCAATGGTTTAAAAGACAGTTTTGAGACTCTTTTCGAGGCAAAGCACTAGCAAAACATCTTGACGCACAGTTGTACGCCTCAAGCGTCTGATTGTACGCACTAAGCACGTCTAACGTCCAATCTTTGAGGCTTGGCTAACAGATTTTAGGTAAATTATGGATTGATTTCTTAATTAATATTGTTGACGCTTATAATCCTATAACTAATAAATGATGTTTCATAATTTTTTTCATCTATATGAATAAGAAGATTGAGAATAACTCAAATAGCAAGTCATTGCATTGCATATCTACTATTTGAAAGCACCGTAAGGATGAATATCACATTTTATAAAAAAAAAATACTTAATTAGCCAAATTTACATCTTTACTTATCATTGGTCTTTCTATTATTGTCATACATTTCAAAATTATTATGTTTTATCATTTGTCGTACATCTCAAAATAATAGCTATTTGAAATGATAATTATCACAAAATATGAAATACTCATTCTAATCTAGGTAGTCATCCACTTCAAATCTAATAGTAAGTAAATTATGTTTTATTATCTCAAAATTATCATGAGGATACTAATAAAGTTTATTGTTTATTTTCTTTTAGAGATATAAATTACATAGTACGATAATAATATATTTTACAATAATGTAACTCATTTGTTATTTGAAGTATAAATATTAGAGTTGAATTTCATATCATAGTAGATATTATAACATTTCTTTATTTATACTTATAAAATTATATTAAAAATTTTATTTTTTATGAGTTCGTTTAACCATGTTTTTAATTGTTTACAAATTTTACTTTACAACATTATTTTACTATATTATAAATTAAAAATTAAAAAATTTATAAAATTTACCCCTCATCGCCCCGTGGTAATTAAAATGCCCCATGCCCCCATCCCACTCCTCCGCCAAAAACACTGATCCCTACTTGTAACTTGTGACCATCGAATTTGTGAAGACACGATTGGACCTTTCCTTTCTTGCAATTAAAAAAAAGAGCAACTTTGGCGTAAAGACATTCAAACGTGACCAAATTAAGGAAAAGAAAAAAGAATCCTTTATTGGGAGTTGGGTAATATTGTAATGAGACAGCTGATAATCCCTGTTTTTTATACTCCCTCGGTACCTTTTTATTTCTCATAATTTGATCGAACACAAAATTTAATATTTTTTACCAAATTATTTTTTGTTAAGATAACATATTATTATTATTATTATTATTATTATTATTATTATTTTTAATTATTCTTGAAAAATATTTTTCTGAAAAATAAGTTGGTTTTCTATTTATTTTCTCATGTTTGGTTGATGAGTAAAAAATATTTTTCGAAAAATATTTTATGGTGTTTGGTTGGTGAGTAGAGAATATTTTTTTGAAAAATATGTTTTAGTGTTTGATTGGTGAGTGAAAAAATATTTTTTAGAAAATACTACTAACTGTTAACAAGTATATCAGTGCCTCTAACAACTCAACAATTTGTAAGAAATAATTTAAGCATGACAAATAATATCAATACCGAATTCTAAAATACTACAATCACTAAATTAAAGCAACTATTCATTAGCAAATATAGGAGACACTTCAACATTTTGTCAGGACAATCTTAAGATACTACAATCAATAGAAATATTATGAAACGACAAGCTTATTCAACATCATGAAAACAAGTTACATCGATGACAAGATGAAATATGCAATTAGCAAAAGTAACATAGGTAAGTCTTTCTCTATGAATATAAAAATAACAATACATTCAACGAACATTGGAAATGGAAAAAATTCGAGTTTCACTTTTTTTTATATCAAGCAGTGAAAAATTGAAGCAAAGCACAGTGAAAAATATTTTCGAGTAATGTAAATTTTTGAGAAATATAAATTTTTTGAGTCATATGAATATGAGTATTATTGGGATGGGGAAAAGGAATGGGGGTAGGGTCCTAAGTCTCATTTGTCATTTTCTGAAAAATGACTTCCCTTGACTCATGAGGGAAGTCATTTTCCATCAAATGAAGGAAAATGATTTGTTGTGGAAAATATTTTCCCAACATTTTCATCACAACCAAACAAGGAAAAATTGAAAAACATTTTTCAGAAAACATTTTCCATCATACCAAACACACCCTAAGTGGGGCCTTATAAGTGAAATCAATAGGGATAAAAGTGGAATTGTTTGTTTAAATAGTTAACAAATAAGGAAAGATGATATTCTTTTTGAGATGGACAAAAAAGGAAATAATGACAAATAAAATGAGACGGAGGAAGTATGAGTAAAGCATCTAGTACTTTCGAATTATGAAAAAATTTGCTACAACACACTCCTACTTCACAGGGGTTCTATTATTTCCTGAACTCAATTTCAGTGTATTTTTGTCACCCTTTTAGTTGATGTGACACCTTTTTAGTTAACGTGACACTTTTGACGTGAGTCCTATTTTATATAATAAAGATGTCATGTCAGCTAAAAATAATGACAAAAAATGCTCAAATTAAGTTTAAAAGGATTGTAACAAATTTAGCTATAGTTTGAGGAAATAATGAATGCTTATCTTTTTTGATATAGTACTAAATTTAAAATACTTAAATTTTAATATTTAGTCTAATAAAGTGGCAAAGTAAGAATTTATTTCCGCCCATAAAATTCTACCAAAAATATTTTCAAATACTCACGATGATAATGGCCAAAATGTACTACTCCACAATCCGTATAACAAAGGTGAAAGGTTAAAACAGTAGTGCTTATGTTTGTTCAAAAATTCTATAATTACTATAGAAAAGTATTGTTATATATGTATACTGATATTTGACATTCGAAATTCATTTAGCTATAATAATTAAAATTATACAAAATTAGAAAAAATATGAATATAAAAAGGCAAATATTAGTACATTTTTTCCTCGTGAAATTATGAAATAATTAATGTGTACTATTTCAATTAAATATTTTTTCTTAAAATTTACTGTGCATGATATTAAAGATGATTATCATAAATATTTTAATATTTTATTTTGTACATAATATATTTCTTACAAAAATTATTACGTAATATTTGAGTATGCTATTATAAAGAAGTAATTTTATAAAGACTGTAACGCTAAATAAATATCATTGTTGTTATAGGTAAAATATCATTATAGAGAAGTAAACTATAAGATGAAAAATAATTTCCAAGAAAATCAACCTACTTAAATAAAATATTGTTATAATAAAGTAACATTATAAAGAGTTTTGACCTTATATTATTGTTCTTTATACTATACACGGTGGGACTTAAGTACTTGCCATGTCAAATAAGGAAAATGGGTTCCCACTGTGACAGAAGAAATAATGAATAGGCAAAGCAACCTTTCCTTGTGTAGTAGTTGGCATAACATAGCATGCCCAAACTTTCCTTAGGTAATGGATAAAATTGTGAAAGAAGAAAAAAAACTTCTCCAATTTTGTCAAATGACTGAAGTGCCCTTGAAATGCCAAACAACCTGCTTTATAATCTGTCAATTTCAAAAAAAATACTTACGTTTCTTTTTAATACGTTCAAAAAACTTTTTTTTTTTGGACAACACTTTACTACCAACTTTCCAGGCATTTAAGGTCACAAAATAAAAGTTATTATGATACATTTAACATAACTTTAATTTAATTTTTTTTCTTAAATTTTGTTTTAGGTCAAAACATAACTTTTTTTTTTATAAATGGAGGGAGTAATAATTAAAATATAAAATATGCTCCATTCATCTCATTTTATGTGGCATGCGGTATTTAAAGAAAAAAACTTTTAAAACTTGTGAGTTGTGGCCTAAAATAATCCTTAGCTATTTGTGTGGCTAGGAATTATTTTGTTAAGTGTGCAAAGGAAATTTTAAGATTAAATTGTTTTGTTAATAATATTTTTTAGATGAACTAAAAAGAAAAATATGTCTACCAAAATAGTACGAAGTGAGTAATAATTATCCATAGGAAGAAATTGCAAATGCTGCTTCTATCCACATTGAAGAGAGAAGCCCAAAAGGCAGGACTTTCATCCTAAAATAAACGGACAGTTCGATGCATTAAAGCTGCTGCTGCTGTATGGATTCCGAAAGTCCTCCATAATATAAATGGTGGAAAACTTATATACTTGTGCAGGTTTATTTCAACATTAAAGAAATCTTATCTAGTTGTTGCAGGTTCTGTTATTACATTATGAGTGAGCCAAAGCAAAAGCATTCACAAATATCAACTCCACTTCTGCAGCTTCTTCAGCAGGAGGACCAAGTACGGTATACATAGATATATTCTTATTCCTATTTATCTGTCTGTCGTAATTTATGTGACACATTTCTCTTGTATTTTATCGGCTAAGCCGAAACAGGCACTAAAATGTGGTTTTTAATTCATTCATCACCTGAAATTGCATTCAATAGAGCCATTTTGAACTGTTTTATCCACTGCAGGTAGTAATAGATAATGGCATGTTCCAACTCACATTGACAAATCCAGGAGGAAAAATCATTGGTATTCAATATAACGGGATCGAAAATCTGCTGGAGCTCAAAAACCCAGTCTTGAATGGCGGGTAAACCGCGCCAATTCTACCTTTTTAGTTCATTTTCAGTGTGTTTGGTATGGTGAAAGTCATTCATCATGAAAAATGTTTTCAACTATTTGGCTACTACAAATGTTTTCAATTATCCATTGTTTACTTGACATACTTTAACTATCACTCCTTTTGTATTAAAACACATCTCGATGCTGAATTGGCCAAATATTGTTCCCACTCAACAACAAGCGTGTGTCAATGTGTAGGCAAATTCAACATTGAGGTGTGTTCTAATATAAAGGGAGTGATATTTTAGGTAGGTAAATGGAACAACGGATAGTGAGGTATGCACATTGCAAAAAGGTGATAGTTTAGATGTGTTTTTTGACCATGAACTCCGATAACAATGTTATGTTAGTTGGAGAAAGTAATATTATGAAGTTAAAAAAGTAGAAATCATTGTAAGTTAGCACTCTGTATATTGAGTTTATGTGTAGTTAACTCGTTATTTTAGCTATTTTTACAATGTATCTTCAGGTTCTGGGACTTAAAC
This sequence comes from Capsicum annuum, assembly GCF_002878395.1. Taxonomy (NCBI): domain Eukaryota; kingdom Viridiplantae; phylum Streptophyta; class Magnoliopsida; order Solanales; family Solanaceae; genus Capsicum; species Capsicum annuum. The sequence goes on along the minus strand of NC_061114.1, from coordinate 216,799,378 downwards.
TGGAGTGTACCTGGAACTGTTGGAACGAGAGGAAAATTTGATGAGTAATATTTCCCTTAAACCACAACGTAACCATGATCTAGTGATGCATATAACTTACCATAATTTCTACATTAGTATTCATATTTAGCTATTTTGCAGGATTGAAGGTAATAGTTTTAAAGTTATAGTGGAAACTGAAGAACAAATAGAGCTCTCATTTACAAGGACATGGGATCCTTCACTTCAGGACGAGTATTCCCCGTTAACCATAGACATAAGGTTCAGGTTCTTCCTTTGGTATAACCTTTTTATGCACACCGATATATCTCATGGTACAAGAAGAATTTTTATTTAGCAGCAGATATGGTAATTTTCAGGTTCATAATTCTTCAAGATTCGCCTGGTTTTTACTCATATGCTATCTATGAACACAAAGAGGATATGCCAGCATTCAACCTCAATGAAACCAGGATAGCTTTCATGCTCAGCGTCGAAAAGTACTATTTCTCCCTCTGTATAAAAACTGCTTTTTCAACTAAGAAGTGGAACTTATGGAAGTTTATGTTGTTTTATTACAAGACAAAAGATGCTTCCTACATACAATGCACTTAGGTTCATCGACTAACCTGCTGAATTGATGATGAAGTGATTTACTTGTATCCAACTTTTAGGTTTCGGTACATGGCTATGGCAGATGATAGGCAAAGAGTACTGCCCCTCCCTGTAGATCGCGAACCTCCAAGAGGGAAGGAATTGGCATATCCAGAAGCTGTTCTGCTGGTTGATCCTGTGGAGCCAGAATTTAAAGGAGAAGTATATATAAAACTTTCTGTCAGCGTGAAAACGTGCTTCTTATTTGATATGTATAATCACTTAGTACTTGAGCCTCAACACTTGTGGTTTTCTTCTAATGAGTAGGTTGATGACAAGTATCAATATTCGTGTGAGAACAAAGATAACAAAGTCCACGGCTTCATTTGCTTAGCTCCTCCTGTTGGATTCTGGCAAATTACTCCAAGCAACGAGTTCAGAACTGGAGGACCTATCAAGCAGGATCTTACTTCCCATGTTAATCCAACAACTCTGGCTGTAAGTAGCTTATAACCTTTCGAGTTTTGACTCATCAAACATTCGAAGTACTTTAAGGTTTTATTGATCGAAATGGTTGTTTAGATGTTCGTGAGCACTCATTATGGAGGGCAGGATTTCGTGATTCCATTTGGAACAGGTGAACCATGGAAGAAAGTTTTTGGACCTGTTTTTATATATCTCAATTCTGTAGAAGACAAGAATGATACACTTTCCCTTTGGGATGATGCAAAAGAACGGGTATACCACCAAAGGATCAAAGCCTATTTTTGCGCATATAATGATGTTCGGGTTAATTCATTGTCCTTCTGTGTATTATGTGTTCATTTAGATGCACAAGGAAGTTAACTGTTGGCCTTATAGTTTCCCAAGCTCAGAAGATTTTCCAAAAGATGATCAACGGGGTGCCATCCGTGGTAGATTAGTAGTCAGTGACAGGTAGAGATTCAAAATTTTCCCTCTGGCGCTATTCAAAGAACATTTTCTCTATTCCAATCATGAAAAATGAAAGAATTGAATTACTACATGTTCACATTTCATATGAAATTCAAGTTTAGTTCAATTTTGTATTGGTGAAGGTATATAAGTAAGGAGCATTTACCTGCAAGGGGTGCTTTTGTGGGGCTAGCTCCACCTGGAGATGCTGGATCATTCCAAACAGAATGCAAGGTAAGATGCAAGATCTTTGTTAACATGCTGTACCTCAGTCTTCAGAAGCCAAGAACACTATCAAGGTCACTTGGTATATTGATAAGATATAATATTCGAGCTTAACAAATACTGCATCTGCTGTCGTTGATCATAATATACAGATTAGTCATAGGAACATGGTTTATGACAGAGTTAAATAAGAACAAACGCGATACAAAGTAAGTTACACTATATTTTACTCATCAGGGCTACCAATTCTGGACGAACTCGGATGATGAAGGATATTTCTCAATCCAAAATGTTCGTCCTGGGGACTATAACCTCTATGCATGGGTACCTGGCTTCATTGGAGATTACAAATATGAAAAACCCATAGCAATTACTGCAGGTTTCAATCATTTGATATTTTCTAAATTTCTTTATGCACTTCCAGTTTTCAAATAATCCATTCTACCATATTTTTTATGGCTTTAGCTTCTGATGTTGATACCGGTGAACTTGTATACGCGCCTCTGAGGAGCGGTCCTACATTGTGGGAAATTGGTATCCCTGATCGTTCTGCCGCAGAATTCTATGTTCCTGACCCTAATCCACAATATATCAACAAACTTTTCGTAAATCAACCAGCAAACAGGTTAATGAGAAAAAATTCTAGTATGATTTTGATGATTCAACTTTATGTATAACCCTATATGCGTGTAAACAGGGCGTAGCATATGTATAATAGTCTATCCAGAACATAGTAAGCTACATTTTCTAGAATAGTAGAATCCAGAACTCATAAACTCAAAATTCTAGATCCACCTCTGCCTTTAAAGCTACATTCCTTGTTGAGGTTATACCAATGCACTATTTAAAACTAATAATAGTCATTTTTTTTTCTTTTTTTGCCAGCTTTAGACAGTATGGATTATGGGAGAGATATGCAGATTTATATCCAGATCAAGATTTGGTATTTACAGTTGGAAGTAGTGACTATAAAAAAGATTGGTTCTATGCTCAGGTGACAAGGTACAACATTTCGCGACCAGCATCAATTCATATAAATATAAACTGAAACAAGAATTTAGAATAAGTACATATTGGATAATTAATTAGTCAATACTATTGTTATGATGAAGGTCTTGCAATCAATATTGATTCCTTTTTTAATTTGAGCAGAAAAGTTGGTGATAATGCATATAAACCTACAACATGGCAAATTAAATTCAATTTAGAAAGCATTGATCAGACTGGAAGTTACACATTGCGTATTGCGCTCTCATCTGCAACTTTCTCTGTATTGGAGGTATTCTGACATGAAATATCTCATATTTTTTTTTATGTTCTTTCTGATTAATTTTATCAAACAACATGAATCAACCTGTTTGACCAAACTTTCAAAAACTTTTTATATGAATTGCTTATCGAGAAAGTATTTTTGGAGCTGCAGTTAGTTATTTTTCTCAGCAACAATTTATGTTTGGCCAAGGTTTCAAAAGTACTTTGGGGAAAGCTCCTTTTTTCAACTTCTACCCTTTTTTTTTCTTAAAAGCTTGGCTAAACATCTCAACTTTGTAAAATAAACATTTTTTTTGATGTTTTTTACCTAGGAGCTTAGCCAAAGGGGTTATTAATGTTGTTATGTGACTTATTTCTCAGGTAAGGGTGAATGAGGAAGAAACAAATCCACCACATTTCTCAAGTGGACTGATTGGAAGTGATAATACAATTGCTAGACATGGAGTCCATGGGCTGTATTGGTTGTTCAATGTGGAGGTAGCTGCAGGCCAACTCCTTCAAGGAGAGAATATCATATATCTCAAACAAGCGCGGAGTGTCAGTGCTCTCCACGGGATTATGTATGACTATATTCGTCTGGAAGCTCCTCCTCTTTCCGCTGCTCATTATTAAAGATCTAACGCGCATGCTCTTGATCTCGTCTACAAATTCAACTATATTGTTTTCAGAATAAACATACATATTCCTTATCTCACCTGTTTCACATATTCAAATTCTTCTTCTTCTTCTTCATCAAAAAAAAATGGTCTGTTGACCTTGAAGATAAAACAAAATAATTTATAATTAATATTTAACTAAACAGATGAGTTCTATCAAAGATTAAAGAATGTTTAGCTTTAATTGATAAACATTAAATTAAGACGACATAAACTAGTACTATATTTTATGAATATATTACATAATCCTGAACATAGGAAGAGAATAATGATTTTAACACAAGAATGGTTTAATCAAAAATGTCATACATAGATATAAAACGAAATGATAAATATATTTGATTAAGTAAATGACGAGATGGTGCTGTTGTCCACAACACAGATAAACAAACCAAGCATAAGACAGCATTTAGCTTCAAATTAAGAGATCAAGCATAATGCTCGTATCGTTAAACATGATCCACATAAGCAGGCGCCGCTGGTGTTGATGCAGCTGATGCTATGGTAAACTATAAATTGTGTTGCTCGCAGTGCTGCAGCTAAACGCGAGTTTTTCAATCAGTGAAAACTAAATAAACATGCTTATTCTCTTTCTCGAAAGCAATTCATCGATGCAGGACCAGCAAAACTAACACCTACCTCTCTGTCTGATTTGCTGCAAAATGCTGATAGCAAAGAAAGCCAACTTGCCTGAAACAAGAAAAGCTGTCGATATATTCAATTAGATCCACCATTAAAAAGAAAAAACTCCTTTATGAGACATAGACGGCAACCATATAGGTGCATAGCCAACTTATCGAAGGAATTGGATCTTCATCATCTCGATCCATATCTGCCAACTGTTGCGGGCAGAGTGCGGAATGGACGAAAAAACTATACAGTAACGAAGATGGTCCATATTATATACAACATACCCAGTGTAATCTCACAAGTGGAAGTCTGGGGAGCATAAGATGTATGCAGACTACCTACCTTTGTGGGGTAGAGAAGCTGTTTCCGATAGACCCTCAGCTCAAAAGTGAAGTTATTCTGAAAAGATCTGCAAGAAGAATTGGAAGTGGCAGACCCTAGACCACGCCCAAGATCTGGGCTTCCCCCTCCCCAAAACTGTTTTAGGGACTATTAGAAAACCAAACAATATACTTGTCTAGAGTCTTGAAATTAAATGGAAAGAGATATAGCTGAACAACAGTATATGTGATCAATTAATAGAATCACCTTATCCGCTCTTTCTATGTTTTAGATAGATGGAAATGCAAGCTGCCGCCCTCTCCCCCCGCACCCCACCCAGGCTCAGGGTCAGTGTATTTATTTTACAACTTGAAGGGGAACCAAAAAGTGAATGAGGCTCACAATGACTGAAATTAAAGCACCGGATCTGCAGAATGCCACACCACTTGCATTTGCAGCACCCCCCGCACCCTGCCCTGGCTCAGGACCACGCCCGAGCTCGCACCCTACCCAGGCTCGGGACCACGCTCGAGCCCAGGACCCCCTCGCATCGGGACCACGCCTGAGCCCAAGATCCCCCCGCACCCCCACCCAGGTTCGGGACCACACCCGAGCCCAGGGACCCACCCCCGCACCGTGCCCAGACTCGTGACCACCAGTGGCGGACCCAGAGTTTTTCACCAAGTGGGTTCAATATATAAAAAATGAATGCGCAACAAATGAAAAACTAAGGATGATTTTAGGAAAATTAGCATGTTTTTTGTAAAAAAATTTGAAAAATAAACACCCTGCCCAGACTCGTGACCACCAGTGGCGGACCTAGACTTTTCACCAAGTGGGTTCAATATATAAAAAATGAATGCGCAACAAATGAAAAATTAAGGATGTTTTTAGGGAAAAAAGTTGAAAAATAAACCTTTTTTTAATTAAAAAACGTGGCTGCTATAGCCTGTAGGTTGTTGCTCAAAAGTATTGCTCAAAAGTATTATAAAAAGGACTGCTTAAAAAGTTTTATTGCTCAAAAATATTATAAAAAGGACTGCTTAAAAAGTTTTATAGAAAGAACTGCTGCAAGCTAGGTTCGAACTCACGACGTGGACTTCCGAATTTGAACCCGCTTCCACTGGACCAGTGCCTTAACTTGTTTAAAGTGGGTTCAAATTTAAATATATACTGTTATACTTATAAGGACTGATTATATATACACATATATACGGTATAATTTTTGGACGAAGTGGGTTCATATGAACCCACTTGAACCATAGTAGGTCCGCCCCTGGTGACCACGCCCTAGCACAGGACCCCACCACCCCGTACCCCGCCCAGACTCGAGACCACGCCTGAGCCCGGGACCCCAACCCCCGCACCCTTCCTAGACTCGGGACCACGCTCGAGCTCGGGACCCCACCCTCCGTACCCCGCCTGAGCCAGGGACCCCCCACACCTCGCCCAGGCTCGGGACAATGCCCGAGCCCTGGACCCCTTCGCACCTCGCCCAGGCTTGAGACCATGCCTAAGCTCGGGACCCCCCGCACCCCACCTAGGCTCGAGACCACGCCCGAGCCTACGACACCTCCGCACCCTGCCCAAGCTTGAGACCACGCTCGAACCCATGAACCCCCGCACCCCGCCTAGGCTTAGGACCATGCCCGAGCTCAGGACCACCCGCACCCCGCTCAAGCTCGTGACCACGCCCGAGCTCGGGACCACCCCGCACCCACCCAGGCTTGAGACCACGCTCGAGCCTGGGTCCTCACCCCCTGCACCCTTGTCCAGGCTTGGGACCACCCCCAAACCCAAGGACCCATTCTTCATACCCTCGCACCCCACCCTAGATTGGGACTACTTTCTAGCCCGAGACCCCAACCCCAGGATCGGGACAATGCTCGAGCCTAGGACCCCCTCTTTCCCTAGGCTTGAGACCACGCTCGAGTACGCAATCCCCCGTACCCCGCCCAAGCTCGGGACAACGCCCGAGCCTAGGAATCCCATACCTCTCCCAGGCTAGGGACCACGCCCAAGCTCGGAACCCCCCGCACCCCGCCCAAGCTCGGGACCATGCTTGAGCTCGGGACCCTATCCCCTAGGATCGGGACCACATCGTAACCCGGGACCCCACCTCTCCGCACCCCACCCAGGATCGGGACCACACTTGAGCCCGGGATCCTACACCCCCGCACCCCGCTCAGGACCCCATACCTCCGCTCCTCGCCCAATCTCGAGACCACGCCCGAACCCAGGACCCCACTCCTCCGTACCCTGCATAGACTCGGGATCATGCTCGAGCCCAGGACCACCCCTTCCAGGTTTGAGACCCCTCTCCCAGGCTCAAGGCCTCGCCGAGCCCATGTCCCCACCCACCCTTTTCCTAGGCTCGAGATCCGACACACACATACATATACCCACAGGCTTGGGAACATGCCCAAGCACAGACACCCCTTCCCTACCCAAGCTCGAGCCACGCTTCAGCCCCTGCATAGACTCGGGATCACGCTCGAGCCCAGGACTACCCCATCAGGTTCGAGACCCCTCTCCCAGGCTCGAGACCATGCCCGAGCCAGGACACCCCTTCCTTGCCCAAACTCGAACCACGCTTCAGACAATGACCCCCCTTCCCCCCGCCCCAACTAGAAAAATGACACGTACCTAATGACAAATCTCACAAGTAATATCCTCCTTCTCGTTGCACTGTGTTGAGCACATGTTCGGTGTTTGTACTGTAGTAAATGTTTTCAATCAAAATAATTAGCCGAGAGACAAATTGAATGAAAAATCAAACAAGAAAAACAGAAACAACAACTTTATATGATCAGGCAATTAAAGAAAATCACATAACTTACTGTATGGTAAAATCAAAGAAGAACCGGTGCACCATCTATGCAATTTAAGTGTGAATAACTAGATAAAATCAAATTATGTAGAAAGAACTTTGACGAGGATGGTGATGTATAAAATAAAAGGAACTGCAACAGGACACTAGTAGCAAGGATATTACAACGATGTCTTAATAAACTTTGCCAAGAAATCAAAGAGTTCCCGAAGTGAAAGTACAACATGGTATGACTATATCAGATAGCAGGATGTATCGTTATAACGGGAGGAAGGATCATGTGTTGGTTCATTGTGATGGATAACCACAACTCAAGTGAAACCAAACTTGCTTAAGAAAAAGGGCTCCCATCGTTATAAGGAGGGAGGATCACGTGTTGTTTCATTATGATGGATAACCCCAACTCAAATGAAACCAAGCTTGCTTAAGAAAAAGGGCTCCTAACAACAGCCTTGCGAAGAGGTACATCATCACTGAGGCATCGAGAGGGCCCAAAAGAAAACAACAAACCCAGTGTATTCCCACTTAGTGGGGTCTGGGGGGGGTAAGATGTACGCAGTCCATACCTCTACCTCTGATGAAGTAGAAAGGCTGTTTCCGAAAGACCCCCGGCTCAAGGCACAAGATATCACATAAACACATAGTAAAGCACAGAAGCAGATGACATAACATAAATACGGCACCCATAAGGAATATAAAACAGAGGAAAGCAGAGGAAAGCACACAGATTCGTAATAAGCATGGAACACTGAATACGGAATCATAACGGGAATAAAAAATAAAAAATAAAAAAAAAACCCCCACCAAGTAATTCCCTACACTAGCGACCCAATCTGGCCCTACTCTTCTGCCGTAATTCGCGTCTTCCAGACCTTCCTATCTAGGGTCATGTCCTCGGTGAGCTGTAACTGTTCCATGTCCCGCCTAATCACCTCACCCCAGTACTTCTTCGGCCTACCCCTACCCCGCCTAAAACCATCCAACGCTAGCCTCTCACACCTACGGACCGGAGCATCCATGCCCCTCCTCTTCACGTGTCCGAACCATCTCAATCGTGCTTCCCGCATCTTACACTCCACTGAAGTCACACCAACCTTCTCCCGGATAGTCTCATTCCGAACTTTATCCCCTCGAGTCAGTCCACACATCCAGCGCAACATCCGCATTTCTGCCACCTTCATTTTTTGGATGTGGGAGTTCTTAACTGGCCAACACTCCGCTCCATACAGCAAGGCCGGACGGACTACCACCCTATAGAATTTGCCTTTAAGCTTGGGCGGCACCTTCTTATCACACAGCACCCCCGACGCGAGTTTCCACTTCATCCATCCCGCCCCAATACGGTGTGATACATCCTCGTCAATCTCACCGTTACTCTGGATCACGGACCCGAGATACTTACACTTTTCCCTCTTACATACCTCCTGTGCTTCCAGCTTCACTACTACCTCGTTCTCCCTCCTCACGTCATTAAACTTACATTCCACATACTCTGTCTTGCTTCTGCTCACCCTGAACCCTTTAGACTCAAGAGTTTGCCTCCACATCTCTAATTTGTCATTTACACCCCCTCGAGTCTCATCTATCAGAACTACATCGTCTGCAAAGAGCATACACCACGGCACCTCCCCTTGAATACGCCGCGTCAACACATCCATTACTAACGCAAACAAAAAGGGACTAAGAGTAGATCCCTGATGCAATCCTGTCCGGACAGTGAAATGCTCTGAGTCTCCTCCCGCCGTCCTCACCTGGGTTTTCGCTCCCTCATACATATCCTTAATTACTCTGATATATGCCTGCGGTACTCCCCTCACCTCCAAGCATCTCCAAAGCACCTCCCTGGGGACTTTGTCGTAAGCCTTTTCCAGGTCGATAAACACCATATGCAGATCCTTCTTCCTTTCCCTATACTGCTCCGCCAACCTCCGTACCAGGTGGATTGCCTCCGTCGTCGAGCGGCCGGGCATAAATCCGAACTGGTTTTCCGAGATAGACACTATCCGTCTCAGCCTCACCTCGACCACTCTCTCCCAGATCTTCATAGAGTGACTCAATAACTTAATCCCCCTATAGTTATTACAACTCTGAATGTCCCCCTTATTCTTATAGAGAGGGATCATGGTACTCCACCTCCACGCCTCGGGCATCTTTGCCGTCCTGAAAATTTCATTAAACAATCCAGTCAACCACCTTACACCAGCCTCTCCAACGAACTTCCAAAACTCCACCGGTATCTCATCCGGCCCCGTCGCCCTACCCCTACGCATCCTGCGGACTGCCTGTCTAACCTCTTCTACCTTAAAACGTCTACAATAGCTAAAATCCCAACACTCCTCTGAGTGCTCCAGTTCCCCTAACACAATAGCTCTGTCCCCCTCGTCATTCAAGAGCCTATGAAAGTACGACTGCCATCTCTTCTTTATGTGGCCGTCCTCCACCAACACTCTACCGTCCTCCCCCTTAATGCACCTCACCTGATCGAGGTCACGACCCTTCCTCTCCCTAGCCTTAGAGAGTCTAAACAACTTTTTCTCCCCTCCTTTCCCCTGTAACCCTGCATACAAGCTCTCAAAAGCGGCCGTCTTAGCTGCCGTGACCGCTGACTTCGCCTCCTTCCTCGCTAGCTTGTACTCTTTCCTGTTTACCCGCTTCTCTTCTTCGTCCTTACTTTCCACCAACTTAGCATACACCTCTTTCTTGGTCTCCACTTTCTTCTCCACCTCTTCATTCCACCACCAATCCCCCCGATGGTGACTGGCCCGGCCCCTAGAAACACCCAACACCTCCCTCGCATTCTCCCTGATGCACCTTGCCGCCCTGTCCCACATACTATCCACGTCCCCCGTACACTCCCACACCCCCTTGCCCGCCAACCTCTCCCCTATCTCCCACGCATTCATTGGCGTCAAGCCGCCCCACTTAATTCTCGGTCTACACTCCTTACTCCTCCTCTTTCTATTCTTCTTTATACCCAAATCCATAATCAAAAGCCTATGTTGGGTCGAGAGATTCTCACTCGGGATGACTTTACAGTCCTTACACAACGCCCTATCCCCTTTCCTAAGCAACAAAAAGTCAATCTGGGTCCTGGCTATCGCGCTCCGAAAAGTGATCAGGTGCTCGTCCTTCTTCGGGAAGCCCGAGTTCACCACCACCAGCCCAAAGGCCCTCGCAAACTCCAATAGGGTCGCCCCCTCTTCATTTCTCTCTCCAAAACCAAAACCACCATGCACATCCCCAAAGCCTCCCGGTAGCGCCCCGATGTGCCCGTTGAAATCCCCTGCTACAACAATCTTCTCCGAACTGGGCACGCCTCTCACCACCTCCTCCAAAGCCTCCCAGAACCGCATCTTCTCCTCCCTCTCCACTCCCACTTGCGGCGCATAAGCACTACACACGTTCAGGGTAAACCCCCGAATGACCAACTTAATAGTCATCAACCTATCGTTGATCCTCTTCACCTCCACTACCTGACCTCTAAGCTCTTCATCTACTAAGATGCCAACTCCATTCCTACGCCTCTCGCTCCCAGAGTACCACAGCTTGTAACCATCCACATCCCTAGCCTTAGACCCTACCCACTTGGTCTCTTGGACACACGCAAGGTTGATCCTCCTCTTCCTAAGAATCTTCACAAGCTCTACTGACTTACCCTGAAGGGTCCCTATATTCCAAGACCCAACCCTCAGCCTACCGTCGCTATCCACACGCCCCCCACTACCTCCCCCTCGGCCCAACCTTGGCCTCCCGCCCACTCCCGCCCTCTCCCCATCCCCCGCCCCTACCACAGCCCCACGCCCCAACCCCCTCGGACATGACCCTATCCACCCATTACCACCCACAGCCACAACTACCCGACAGTATAGGAAAATATAAAGATGAACCCGGTGACAGTATCAAAGCAGCAGCAAGGAAATACAAAGCTCACACATTCAAAGTAATATTCCCGAAATAAAACTAAGAAACGACCACAGCAACAGCAACAACAGACAGCAGACAAGGTACAGGGGCTACTACGAGCAAAATACTAAGGATGGAATATGAAATAATGAAATAAAATACAATAAGGATAGAATATGAAATAATGAAATAAAATGCAATACGAAATAACGAAATAACAAAGGTTAGAAGTCACCGGATTTCGCTTGGAGCTGCGGCTGCTGGAGACGGCGTAGCGGTTGCAGACGGAGTTTCGGCCTGTTGGAGACCGAATTGGCGGCTGGAGACCGGGCGGCGGCAGGTTGAAGGCCGAGGTGGGGGGCGGACTGGTGTACCCGGGGAGGGTGGGGGGTACGGACAGGGTAAGGGTGGGGGGTATGAACCGGCGGGGAGGGAGGGGGTCTGAACAGCTGGGGTACACAGGGGGTATGAACAGGCCGGGGAGGGGGGGTTTATGGACCGGCGAGGGGGTATGAACCGGTGGGGGGGTATGAACCGACGGGGGGGTCGGTTCAGCGCCGGGGGACGGCGACCGAAGGTCGGGTCGGGTCAGCGCCGGAGGTCGGAGCCGGCGGTCGGGTCGGGTCGGCGCCGAAGGTCAGCGACGGCGCCGGGGACCGGGGGCCGGTGCGCTAGCGATGGAGAGAGGGTAGGGAGAGAGAGGGAGGGCCGGCGACCGGAGGTCGTGGCCGGCGGTCGGTCAGCGCCGGGGACCGGAGGTCGGAGCCGGTGGCCGGATCGGGTCGGCGCCGAAGGTCAGCGACGGCGCCGGGGACCGGGGGCCGGTGCGCTAGAGATGGAGAGAGGGTAAGGAGAGAGGAGAGAGAGAGAGAGAGATGTAAACAAAATCCCTTTAAGGGTGATACATAAAAACTCAAAATGAATCATGGAGCTGAGCAGGAAAAAATTCGAACTTTCTACATACAAAAGGATAAAATAGATAAAAAAAAAAAATTGCCGAGAGGGCCCAAAAGAAAAAGAACAAAAAATAAGCACTACCATCAAGCAAAGATACATTCCCACCCCCATCCAAATATATGGATTTTCTTTACTTGATGGCGTCAATGGAATGAGATACCTATGATTCTGCTACAAACCCAAGATACAAATAAGAAACATAGATAGTCAAATGCATGTCTTAAGACTAAGTTACTATTCTAAAAAAAATGCATGACTTTGACAGACCAATAGATGGCAGCTCACTGAAGTACTACGAAAGATCCACAAAAAAGCACAAAAATTTACAAGGCGGGGAATATGCAACAGTGAAAAATGAAGATGCAAAGGATATGCTCCCACACCAAAAAAAATGTATATAAGTTAGTGAGTCACTTCATGTATTTGGTCAGCCAACTAATCTGTATTATTAATCACCAAGAGCGTAGACACAGCTTGCTATCTCAAATAAAAACAAACAAAGCAGATTAGTGTACCTAATAGGAACACTACCAGATACATCTATTTATCACCAAAGACTCAGAAAATAAAACTATGTAACAGCTTTGTACATCGAGGTGGAGCTCGCACATTGCACACATAGGCTATCTCCCTGGCTATACTATCCACCTCTCTATACTGTTGCTGGAACACTCTCAAATTCCTCTCATTCCATATGCCATAAATGACTTCTGCAGACTCATTTCACTACTAAGTAAAATAAATATACCATTTCAATTACTGGCAAACTTTGTGAAACTTGTTATTTAATGTAAACTAAATGTAAAGGTTGTGTTACATATCATCCCTGCAAATGTTGAAGTTCGACAATTTTGAATCCAATCAAAAACCCATGATCGTCGCCCAATAATTAAAATTTGAACATAGGGCTATTAGCTTTACATTGAACTACATAAGCATTTTCCATAACTAAATTTTTGTTGCATTCAAATTAAGTCCAAAATATTGTTGTAGTTGCTAGAATTAAGACACATAAACCTGTCTTTAAAACAAACAACTACTTAGATCCTGTCTTTTCCGACGTTCTTTCTTTTTTTCCTGGATAAGGAATATTTTCCATCGTTCTTTTCTCAGCCTATTATCTGTTCACTTGAGAAAATTGAAGGAAATGTGTCTTTTAAGTCTTGAATGAAGATTGGTGACATTGACCAACTTAAAGTATCAAACATTTTTAGGAAACTTGATTAAGTTAATTGTGGACTTGATTAATATTTTTAAAATTTTCTAATCTTTTCAAAAATACAAATCAACCCAACCCACACCCCTTTTCAATATAAATCACCCAGTCTCTCTCCTCTCTCTCAACGGCTTCTCTCAACTCTCTCCCAACCAACAGTTCTGCAAATTTCTCCTTTCAATCCTTGGTAACTTCAACATCCGACGACAAATAGTTGGGCTTTGATTTCCTTTTCGACTTCAACCTTCAATCGACGTGTCAGCCTTGCTCTACGGCCACAACAACTTCAAATTCTTCAACCTTCAATCGACGTGACAACCTTGCTCTCTGGCCACAACAGCTTCGAATTCATCATCGTTCCTTTTCTTCTTTCACAGGGAAAAATTTATGGCCTTTTTAGTTTTGACGAAAACAAGAAACTTGAGCCAACTTCTCTTATAGTATTGGTTAACAATTTCAATATTTGTTGCTTTAATTTGAAATGTGGTCTCAATAAAACCCTAATTTCTGATATTTCTTCTCTTTTCTTTTCGAAGTGAATTATGATTTTTTGTTGTTTGTTGCATTTTTTTGAAGTTTGATTTTTGTTGCTTATGTTTATAAAAATAAAACAACAATTTGGGTTGATTTGTTCTGTTCTTGTTCTTGGTAAAAATGGTGATATTGTTGTTTTTCTGTTGAACAAAATCGTGTTACTATTTTTTGTTTTATCCAACAAATTATCCATTTGGTGCAACATATTAACCATCTAATGCAACAGATTTGTCAGATGATGTAACAGATCAACCATTTGATGCACCGGAGGAACCATCAGATTATAATCCTGATGCAATAGATTAATCATCTGATGCAACAGATTTAGCATATGATGAAATAGTTTAACTATCTGATGCAACAAATTAATTATATGTTGCAATAGATTAAGCATCGGATAAAAAATCTGATGCAACTGATTAGCCATCTGATGCAACGGAAGAACCATCGAATTAATGATTTGATGCAATAGATGAACCTCCTATTAGATAAAATCCTATTAGCTCTTCTAGCAGGACATGTCCAAGACATAATTTTTCCAACTAATCATTCATCTGCCGTAATAGACGACCCTATGTTGGAAGAAATCTAAACAATATTACCATTAATAACTGTTCTAATAGATCACTCATGTGTTGCAATAGATGTATGACCTGTTGAAAAAACCATTCATCTTTCTTAACTTATGAGTGATATATTTTGTATTGTCCCAAAAAATTACTCAGCCGTTGCTGCAGGTTAGTTAACTGTTTCGATAAATCACTCATATGTTGCGACAAACGTGTGATCTGTTGCACAAGCCATTCATCTTTCTCAATAGATGACTGATATGTTTTGTACAGGGAAGTCTGCTGGTAAGAATTCCTCAGGGCGTATTACGGTTTTTCACATATACAACAAGTTACTTAATTGTTCCAATAGATCACTTATGTTTGCATAGACCATTCATCTGTCTTAAAAGATGAGTGATACATTTTGTATTGTTGCTACAAATTACTCATCTGCTACAACAAGTTTGTTATATGCTGCAACAGATATACTATCTGGTACAATAAATAAGTGATCTATTGGAACTGTTACTTTACTGTTTTTCTTATTAGATTTACTGTTATCCTTTTTTAACGATGCATTAATCAACTATAATATATTTTTGTATATTCCTATTAATTTTAGATAATATGGCTCTTAAAATAATAGAAACTAAATCAAGTCTAAGTAAAAGAACAAGTGAAGCAGCTAGACTATATCTACCATTCTATGAGCTTGCTTTACAAGAATTATCTCAATCAGGAGTAGAATATGATGAACATGGGGAGGAGGAATATTTTAAAAGAGATGATTCAAATGCTAATAGCCCTTCCGCCGAAGAGTTGGTCAAAACCTTCAGCATTGATCGTTATCCTGTGAGAATACAATGCGATGGTGCCACAAATTTAACGAGTGATTTCGTGGTTAAGTCAGCCATGGAAAAATCTTTTGACGCCTTCAGAAAAATACTTCGAAAATAAAAATTAGATGCTTATTTCAGGGACAGCTACTTTGGGAAATATCTTGATTTACCAGAGGGCAACAATGCTCATTTCCAAATGAAAATGGTATATGAACTTCTCAAGCGTAGATTTATGCATGAAAAAAAAAAGATGGATGAGGTATGGATAAATTACTGTGGCATGTCTGTTTGTTTTGGTTGGAAGGAGTTTGCCATAGTTACTGGACTAAAATGTTATCCTCCTTCTCAAGTTATACCTATTCTAATCCAAAAAAGTACCCCGCCCACCCCAAAAAGGAAAAGGCAAGTCGTGTGATCGTGATGACCTGATGTCCATTGTTGGTCTAAGCTTCAAAAACAAAAATTTAATAGAAACGTTAAAAGGTAAAGAACTTTTAAAGAAGCACAAGCAGTCATTGTGCTTGATTTGATTTGTACATAATATTCTTTGGGTGAGAGATGTTAACAACAACATAAGCATTGATTTAATAAAGCTCTCCAAGGATCTTGAGGCATTTAACAACTATCCTTGGGGGTATGAAAGCTTCAAAATAACTGTCCAATATTTGTTGACTCCATTAGCGCCAAAGACAGTCAACTTATATGGCTTTCCATGGACTTTCATGGTAAATATTTTTTTTCTTTTATTATGATATCATTCATTTGTTTACTCTATAATTATTTTAATTTATTGACGTTATTTTATAGGCTTGGGCGTTTGAAGTCATTCCTTATTTGAGACAACAAGTAAACTACCGGGAAGAAGTTTTCTGTCCAAGAATCTTGAGATGGTTGTCAACCAAAACTGATAAAAATATAAAAAAAATTTATCTTTTCAACCCCTCGAAGGATGCAGTAAGTATAATTATAATTAAGTTTTTATTTTAATTAATGATTCTTTTGAATGATCTAATCATCATTCTAATATATGTAATAATTTATGTTAGATTGTGTATCCGTCGCTAGTTCCAATCAATCAAGAGTTGAATATGCAATTTTTTCTTACTTTACGGTCTGTGCAAACTTTACCGAACCCTAAGATCATCGACAGAATAAAAATAGAATTATTTGGAGCAACAGTCATTACAAGAAAAATATTTTTTGAAGGTGGACTTATTGTTGTTGATGGTCTTAGTAGTGATGGAGTTGTTGTTGGTGGTAGTGGTGCTGTTGTTGGAGTTAATGATGCTCCTCTTACAGTATTTAAAATAAATCATTATGAGTATGATCATACTGGTTATACAGATTTTGCCTCTACCAGCGAATTTTTGCATACAAATGTCAAGACTGCATGGTGAAACATGATGTAGTGATTAATGATATTAATGCATTAACCGCTTCTGTAAAGAAATTGACATCTAAGAGGAGTATCATTCCATCAAAGAGGATTTTATTTTCATCCACTCCATTAGAGATTATGGCTAAGAGGAGAAGGAAAGTGATTTCCAAGGCCTTATCAAGCATTTAAAAAGCGAAATTGCAACTCCTCTGTCCGTGTGTTGCATTGAGTAATGTACAATGTCCAAAGAAGAGCAACACAAGCTGAATAAGGTGAATATATATGTCTTCCAATTAACAAACAAACACATTTCTATTTCAACAGATGACACATCTGCTGAAAATTATCAAACAAATATATACATCTATTGAAACAGTTGACTAACTTATTGCACCAGATAAAGTATATGTTGCGATATATGTCTCGTCTGTTTTAGTAAATCAAAAAGCTTTTTGTACCACTGTTATTTGTACCAATAGATGACCTATCTGCTGCAACAGATGAGTCATATGTTACAACAGATGGTTCATCCATTGGAAATTATCATACAGGTCTTCCTCATGTAGAAATTTATCCCAACAGTTGATTCATTGTTGCAACAGATATATAATCTATTTGGGATAATTTAAAATAGGAGGAAGACTTATTTGATTTGCTAGAACAGATGAGTTATCCTTTTCTATTTTGTTGTATCTCCGTGATTAGCATTGACTAATTCTGGCTTTCCAGGTAGATTAGAATATACTACTGAACAGCATTGACAATATGCTATTCTACTCTTTTTATGGAAATACGGAGAACAGAAAGCGTAGAGACCTTATGTAAGCGACAATCCACGACGAGCAAAGCCGAATTTCATAGTACCGAACGAAGAACAACTTATCCATATTGAGTAGATCTTTATAGCTTGAGTCTGTCAAAGTAATAACCTCACCCCTCCTTAGAAATCTTTGGCATTAATACTTAAATTATTGATGTATTTGTTGAGATCTGTACCCATAATAATTTTTTTACATTTCATTTATTCATTGATTTATTTTAGCTAATCTCTTAAGGATTTGATTTATTTTATTTTGTCTATGAATTTTATTTTTTTCTTAGATTCGAACTTATTAATTGAAATGGAATACTAGATTCAAATATTGCAACTGATAATGTATCTGTTGCAACAAATGCAATATCTGTTGAAAATATCGAACAAATTTAGACATATGTTGCAACAGGTAGGTAATCTGTTAGAATTTATCAAACAGGTCTTTCCACTACTACAACAGATAGACTTAGATAGAAACACCCGCATAATGAAATAGATGACCAACCTATTACAATAGATAAACTATATGCCAGAACAGGTAGAATATCTGTTACAACGGATGGAGAATCTGTTGCATTATAAAAATTCAACTTTTATTAGACATAAAAAATTGCCCCTACATGTAAAAAAAAAGTGAAAGTGAATTGAAATAAAAAAGGCGGAACCCATCAACAGTGTTCAGTTCAAACACCTAAAATAAAATAGGCATCAAGTAGACAATGTTCATTTTAAACACATAAAATAAAATAAGCATCAAATGTGTCAGTTTGGCACTTTTTGTTGACTTGACGTCTGATTTGGCCCCCAATGGTAATTTTTCTCCCCCAATGTCTTATATATTCACCTTCTTCCTAAAATTTAACCCTAAATTCTCAAATCTTCTTCTTCATCGTCATCTTTTTTTTATCTATCTAAATTCTTCAAATTATTTGCATTTGGTCTTTCTTTTCTTCATCTTTTTTTCCAACTGAGCTTGACAATGTCGAGCGCATCTTCCACTTTTTTTGTGATAACGACTTTTTATATTGTAAGTGCGGTCATGAAGCTCTATTGAAGACTTCTTTGACTCAACAAAATCTAGGTCATAGGTTTTTTACTTGTAAGATTTCAAAGATAATATTTTATTTATTTAATTAGTTGATTAATTATTGACTTGCAATTATTTTGTAATTGTGTTCTTATTTTTATAGAAATTAGGTGGATGCAATTACGTTGATTGGTATGAAGAACAACACCCTTCATAAGAAAATTATGTAATCTGGAGTTAGTTGAAGAAAGTCGAAGCTTCTAAAGATAAATAAAATCGAGCAAGAAGATACTACATTGTTGCCGTTATTGCTGCTAGTTTGGTGGTGTTGGGCACATGGATTTTTAAGCCTAATTGCTAAAATTTTTATGGTGGTGTATTTGCTATTGGTTTGGTGTTGTCGAGCACATGGATATTCAAGCATAGTTGTTGAAAAATATCAAACAGATTTAGGCATATGTTGTTAGATTTAGGTCATCTATTGGAAATTATCCAACAGGTCTTCCCACTGTTGTAACAGATTAGACTTAGATTAGAAAGAAATAATATCGGTATAGTGAAATAGATGATCAATCTATTGCAACAGATAAATTATCTGCCAGAACAGATAGAATATATTTTACAACAAATTGACAATCTATTGCATTATAAAAAACTCAACTTTCATTCATCAGAAAAATATTATTGCCACTACATGCACATGTAATTTAAAGTAAAGTGAAGTGTGACTTGAAATAAAAAATTATTATTTCACAGGCTCTTCTATATATACAGGCTCCAAGCGTCCAGTTAGTACCCCATAAGCCCATACTTCTTGTAGGTTTGCCACACTGTCATCGCACAGAAAGATCATTGGCTCGGCTATTTGTACCGGTCAGCAAACATTTGATGTGTGCAAGAGCGTGCGAGCCGGTCGCATAATCGGTATCATTTTTTGGAAGGGTCATGCCCTTGTTTTGACCTTCAAAATCCCATGATTTCTTCATCAAACACCTCCTTTGGCAAATGATTCATCAGTTTACTCTCCCTCAATAAGATGGGCAACAGCTCCACCAGTGGCTACACGAGGAGAAAAAAATTGACATCATCGACGGGAGGTTCATTGCAGTCATAAACTTTGATCTTTCCCTCATCGAGTAGTATATCAATAGCGCGATAATGTATGCCGTTCATGGTAATGAATGCAATAATCCTCTTTGCCTCGGTCCAGCTCTTGCCATGTGGAATTGGCTTCTCCCATCTAACATATTTTATTATTTTTTCTTCCTCCAAGTCCAACGTAGAAACTAAGAAATCAAGTCCTGTGCCACAAGATGACGTTTTAGAATTGAGTTGATCATATTATCCTTGAGCTTCTTGCAGAAATCGAGGTCCATTATCCTATCGACTATGTCATAAGCTTCCGGGTACGTCCATTGTCTTTTTCTCATGAGGCAGAGAATTTTGTCAACATGCTGTGATATAAGAAGACAATTTTTAAATAGGTTAGTAATTGTAAAGATGGTCCATATGTTGCATAGGGTTCTTTGAATCAATAATCCAATTCAACTTATGCAACAGATGGATAGTAAGTTGCAACAGAACCACTACCAGTTGCACCAGAATACCCAGTTGTTGCAATCAATTTCACATCTGTTGCGTAGATTCTTCTTTATGGGATAGATTAGATTAGAAGGATACATTAGGAAAAGTTTAGAAAAAGTAAACTTTCCTTGTCCTCGTACCACATACACATATCTATCATAGTCTGGAAGTCTTGGAGGGAAAAGGAAGGCCTGGGGTAATCTGGTGCGCCTGGCTTGGCATTCTTGGCCTGTCGCAGATCCCTCTTCTCTTTGGCACCAAGTTTAGCGTATATGTACACCTTCTTGAATGGCCTCCTGAACTTCAATAGCTTTTTGAGAGGGAGGATTTGCAATTATTTATGATTTTCGATAGGAGAGAACGTCGGTTATTGCTCTTTTCTTTCTCCAAACCAATACTATAGGAGTGTATGGATCCCTCACCTTCTTGGATGGTATGACACCCCTCTTGGATTTTAATTTCTCGACAGCTTTAGAGATAGCCTCTACTTTTCAAAGAGTTTATCCTGATTGTCCTTGCACTCTTCGCATTCGCAACGAGAACATGAGGATGCAGAGGGGTGAGAGGGACCTGTGTAAGGGTGAAAAGGGGTGTTTTTAAACATATTTATTTTTTATTGAGCATCAACATGCTCATCATCATGAGTGGTAGCAGCATCAGCATGCCTGCCACCAATACAAAAAACTCCACAAGAAGAAGCACTCGGATCTACCTTAGTAGGTTGGTCATGAAGAGCCTCAATATTAGGCTGACCTTGCCTAACTACTCTCTAGCCAATTCCTTCCTTTTTAACACTATCATTAGGTCTACTATAGTATCAACATGACCTAGAGTAATATAAGAAGTCATCAACGAATCCTTCTCAGTAGGCACGATCCATGGATGCACAACCTAGAAAAAACAATAGATACATTTAAATCATATAATATAATAATCTTGACAGTTGGGTTAACATTTTAACAGTCAACTTCTGCAATAGATTAACAATATATTACATCAGATTACCCATCTGATGCATAGTTTACAGTAGATGGTTACAATCCGTTTGAGTTGGGTTCAGAGAACCAAAGCAACACATGGATAATCTGATGCAAAATATCAATCATCTGTCATAACAGATTACCAATCTATTACACCAGTTGCACAAGACGGGTAATCTGTTGAGCTACAGGTTATACAACTGATGATCTGTAAGTGTATTAACAATATGTTACATCAGATTACACATTTATTGCATAATTTGCAGTAGATGGTTAATTTTTTAGGAGTTAGGTTCAGAGAACCAAAGCAACAGATGGGTAATTTGATGCAAGATATCAATTGTCTATCTCAACAAATTATCCATCTGTTGCAACGGTTGGCACATGATGGGTAATCTGTCACAACAGATGTCCCATCGGGTGCATCAAATATAACATCTGTTGCACCAAATATAACATCTGTTCAATATCTTTCATTGAGTAAAATTATTTTACTTGAAGAAGATATACTACATTATCTAGAGGGTTAAAAAGATTAGCCTGCTTAATTTAGGTGTTGCTCTTTGCAACCAACCACCTAAACATCCTTGGATTAGAAACCTCATCCGGGTAATCCATTACTAGCTTTCGGAGGGGAGGAATGGCTTCAAATGCCTAAGCCTAAAAAATAAAAACAGGAAGCAAGCAAAAAAAAATCATAATAACTATATTCAATATAACTTAATGAATGAGTTAAAATAGTGATTAAATTTACCATGAAAGCCCAAGAAAAGCCGTATAATATGGTCATACCTGAGGATAACTTTGTCAGTAAATATTGGATAGTCAAGTAGAAGCTGTCATATCCCCAGAGATAATTATTGAATTTATCAAAATCCTTAGCACGCGCCCACAAATCATGTTCTATGACCTCATTGACGTCTTTTGCTAATATAACTGAATGGACAAACCAAACTAAGTACAATTGCTCCCTGTACTGCTTTGGTATGGTTTTATCCATGAGATCTGTCAACAAATTCGATGCTTTGTAGCCACGTCGAGCAATATCAAACAACCCATCTATTTTTTTCTTGCATTTTCTTGCTTTGGATCTTTTGTGGGGTGTTCCCTTGGCGATAAGTGGTTCTTCTGGATGATGGCATCACAAGCCCGTCACTATGACAAACTCTTGCAAGCTAAAACAAATCGACATACCACAATAGTAGATCCAGATTTCATCCATCTTTTTGCCCCCTCCTTCGGATCTTCATCATCACCCACGTACTTAATTCTGCGCTTGAGAAGACCATATACTATCCTTATATGGAAATGGGCAGGGGACTCAGGAAGCTCAAGAAAGCGTCCAAAACAACTCTTCTTAAAAAGTCCGTCTATGTTTTCGTCCTTCATAATTTTTCTAAAATAAATAAATTTACTCCCCGTTTGACATTTAAGTACAATTTCACCAGTTAGTTCTTCGTCTGCTTTTTTATTATTTATTAGCATCTCAACTTGAAACTTGTCAATACCAAAAGTTTTTACAGGATCATGTTGGGATGTCGATATTAATTCATACCCCATTGGTGATCCATTGTCATCATGTTGATGATCATCCTCTTTCTCTTTCCCATTCTCTAATTTCTCCTCTTTCTCACTTTTATTTTCTTTATTACCATCTACAGACCCTTGTCCACCTCCCTCAATGTTATTTTCATATCTCTCCTCAGCTTCACTTTGTTTTTCTGACTGAGATTGTTCAGGAAGCTCCTCCGAATCCCTCTTACTGTAGCCTTTTTTGGGAGGTGGTCAGATGTTGATCCACTATCACTTTGTTTTCTTTTGGGAGACATGTTTTACCTATAAACAACAGAAAAACAAAAATTACATTACAATTGATATATGCATAAATTTTAAAAAATACATTACAAACACCACCAATAAAGACCCACCAACAGCCACCACCACAGAAAATACCACCCACCAATGCCACAAGAACTACGAATACCGATACCACCAACAGCCACCCCAAACACCACGAATAGCAACACCACCGACAACTACCACAAACACCACTAACCAATGCCACCACAAACACCACCAACTAATGCTACCAACAGCCACCACCAGTGCCAGGATAACGACCACCACCACCACCACCACAAACACCACAAACATTATCCAATAATACCACGATAGTTAACGGAACACTGTAATAGAAACTAGGGTTTTCTTGAGTTCTTCCTATGATTTTACCATCAAAACTCAAAATTATAAACCTATTCTCAAAGATAATACTACTAAAAGTTTTCTTTTTCATCATTAACTTAGAAGACCCTTATTTTTTAGAAAAAAATAACAAATATAGAACTCTTCTCAAACTCCGTTACCTACGAAGACAGAGAAAACAACTGATACAAGAAAGAATAAAGTCAAAAATAACACCTATGTGGTCGAAAATAAGAAGAAGATCGATCTGTTGTTGTTGAGTAGTTGTTGTTGTACTGTATAATTGAGTGAAAAAAGAAAAGAGTGAGAACTCGAGATTTGAAATGGTAAAATATTTTTCTCGCAAATGGATGATTTGTATGGGTTGATTTGTATTTTGAAAAAGAATGATAAATTTTGAAAATGTTAATTTGATCTGAATTGATCTTAATTGTTTTTTAAAATTATAAAAGATACACATAATTTTTAACCCTCTGATCATGCAATTATCAAAAGACTCAATTAAAGTTGTAGTTGACCCTATGAACTCACCCACTCCTGGTCCTAGATTAATCAATTTAGTTATATGAACTCAATTGAAATTATATAAAAATAAATGTTCAACCTGTTGCATCAGATACTCATCTGCTGTAAATTATCAAACAAATTAAGTAATCTATTGTGACAGATTACCCATCTGTTGTGAATTATCAAATAGATTGTCACATGTCACAACAGATTACCCATCTGTTGTAAATTATCAAATAGGGCTACCATCTGTTGTAGTTGATCCTATGAGAACTCACCCCTAGTCTTAGATTAATCAATTAAGATATTAGTTAAACATATGAGGTAGGAATAATTGGTTCACCTTAGAGTGATTGATCGACGACTCTGGTCGGGAAAAATGCAATATAGTCTCATATGCAATTGCTAAAAGACTCAATTGAAGTTATAGTTGACCCTATGAGAACTCACCCCTGGTCCTAGATTAATTAATTAAGGTGTTAGTCTAATATATGAGGTTGTAAGAATAATTTTAGCTCAAAGTGATCGATCGACGACTCTGGTCGGGAGGAACACAATACCGTTTCATCATTCAATTGTCAAAAGATTCAATTGAAGTTGTAGTTGACCCTATGAGAACTCACCCCTGGTCCTATATTAATCAATTAAGGTATTAGTCTAACATGTGAAATTAATTAAAATTGTATAAAAATAAATGTTCAACCTGTTGTAATAGATTAATCATCTATTGTAAGTTATCAAACAGATTAAGTCATTTGTTGCGTTAGATACTCATCTGTTGTAAATTATCAAAAAAATTAAGTAATTTATTGCAACAGATTACCCATCTATTGTAAATTATCAAATGGATTGTCACATATCGCGATAGATTACCTATATGTTGTAAATTATCAAATAGGGTCTTCCATCCATTGTAGTTGACCCTATGAGAACTCACCCCTAGTCCTAGATTAATCAATTAAGGTATTAGTTGAATATATGATATAGTAAGAATTGATCCAGCTTAAAGTGATTGATCGACGACTCTGGTCGAAAGGAACACAATACCATCTCATATGCAATTTCCAAAAGACTCAATTAAAGTTGTAGTTGACCTTATGAGAACTCACCCTTGGTCCTAGATTAATCAATTAAGGTATTAGTCTAACATATGAAATTAATTAAAATTGTATAAGAATAAATGTTCAACCTGTTGTAACAGATGTCTTTTCTGTTGTATTTAATCAAACAGATTAAGTCATCTGTTGTAACATATTACGCATCTGTTACGATGGATGACCGGGCTTTGGAAATTTTCAAATAGAAATTATTATCTGTTACACTTAGATATTTTAAGACCCTTTTTATAAAAGCAATTAAGATATTTTCTGTCTGAGATAAAAAAGTTAAAATACTAAGGCGGTAAAAAATATTACTTAGATAACTCAAAAATCTCCTGAGTGAGTAGTCTTATCTGGTTTTTTCAATGTCACCGTCTCCTCGTGCCCCTTAAAAGTTAAAAGCTGTTAATCAATATTTAAAACCCATATCTGGAAGAATATTCTCTCCTTCAGCCATAACATAAGTAACACTCAACTCATCTATCACTCTTTCTTCTTTATTCTTAATTCTCTTTCTTTTATTTTTTCCTTTTTTTTCTCTCTTCTTTCGGGTGAGGATCCTCTCGAATCTCAATCGATCAATATCTTTTCTCGACTGAACTGAATATTTTGATTGCTTTGTTTTTTTCACATTGCAGGTATGGTTCACTATTGTTCTTTCTATCTCATCTTCTTCTTTGTATGTCATTTAAATTAGATATTTACATTTGTTGCTATTGATGATTTACCCATTACCAGTTTCCTATTTATTGAGAAGATTGAAAAAAAGGTGACTTTTAAATCTTGAATGAACGAACCATTGTTTTTATATCTATTGCAAAATACCTTATCGGTTGAACAGATGGGTAATCTGTTGTATCAGATTAGTCATCTATTGATTCATTTAATTTTGTGTTACCCTTTTGTACAGATGGAGCAACTATTTGAAGGAATCAAACCACTAGCAAGGCTGGTTTGATTTATTCCAATAGATGACCCATTTTCTGTAACATGTCATCCATCTGTTGCAATAGATACCTTATCGGTTAAGCAGATGGGTAATCCATTGCATCAGATTGGTCATATGTTGATTTGCTTAATTTTGTGTTACCCTTTTGTAATGTTCTTTTTCTTCTTCTCTTGTTTGAAATCAAATGTATTTCTCTTGTTTGTAGCTAAAAGAAAGTGAAACTGGATCCATTTTTGCCCAACCAGCATTAAAGGCTAGAGTAAAGATGGGTTTGGAGGAATAACCTGCTTGCAGATGAAACCACTTCATATTTGGGAGGTATGTATTACTGATCAACCTATCGTGGAAACACACTTCCAGTACAATAATTTTGTGAATGTTTCTTCTTTAGCTATTAGGCGTTAATCTTCAAACAAGGTATGGCATTTTACAATTAAGATTGTTAGGTTCAAACTGGTAAGGCTGAGAGACCAAGTAGGTAGTGTCGATACCCTGTTATAATTTAATGACCATTTATGCTCATGTTTTTATGTCAAGTTTGGGGAAGGGTTCAAGTTTTTGGAGGCAGTGTAAATATCCAATAGTGATTAGACCGGTTTTAATGGCTCAATGGACTCCTTGAAAGGCCTCTGATGCCTCGCACTGCAGTAAACAATGATGTAAATAATAGAAATTTCCCTGGTCCAAATTTATATGGATGGGTTGTTGGAGGAGACTATTATACAACAGTAGGTGCTTGGGAGAATACCTGTGCGGGAAGGGGGAGGTTGAGAAAGCCATATATCATTTCAGATCTTATTTAAGAGGAAACACAGGGTAAGAAGGAAAGTGTAGCGAAATTAGCTAATGAAATTGACATAAAAAATGAAAAACTAGATGAGCTACGAATGTGAAAGCGTATCCAAAAATGAAAATTCATCAGTCGTTGAAGTAAAAGAAGAATGGTCAAGAGGATTAAAGCTGGTCACTTTGCTAGAGACTGCAATTAGCGAGTGTGGCCTCAATGAAGACACAAACTATAGGAACAGAACTCTAAGGAAGAAACTTCGCGAGTACGGAAGGTGGTAAGATTGTCGGTTAGAATTGAAACCTGAACCAACTACTCCTGAATTAAAAATACGTGATCAAGCCAAGGTGGCAATTTCTTAAGTTAAACATGCATCCCATGCCACTTATGGATCTGGTCAGGTCAAAGGCAGTGGAAACTACAAGGCATGGGATTTCTACCCAACTTCAGACCTTTTTATTTCTACTGCCATTGACCTGATCATAGCCACAAATAGAAGGCATGACATGCAAGTTAGACTTCATAAATTGACAACTTAGCTTCCCTTAATTTTAATTCAGGAGTTGTTTGTTCAGGTTTCAATTCTGACCGACAATTGTATCAATTTCCTGTGCTCGTAAAGCTTCTTCCTTAGAGTTCTGGTCCTGCACTTTGTGAAAGTTTTCATTGAGGCCACACTCGCTAGTTGCATTATCCAACAACGTGTCCAGCTCCATTCCTGTTGACCATTCTTCTTTTTTTAACGACTGACAGATTTCTATATTTGGATACACTTCCACATTTAAAGCTCATCTAGTTTTTCCGTTTCTCATGTCAATTTCATTGGCCAGATTTGCTAGAATTTCCTTGCTTACTTTTCTTTGTTTCCTCTTAAACAAGGTCTGAGATGATATATTGCCTTTTCCACCTCCCTTTTCCGGCACAGGTATTCTCCCAAGCACCCTTTTACTATATAAAAGTCTCCTCAAGAAATTCATACATATAAATTTAGAATAGGGGAATTTCTATTGGTTCCATCGTTGTTTGCTGCAGTGCGAGGCTTTGGAGGCCTTTCAAGAAGTTTATTGCGCCATTTAAACCAATCCAATCTCTATTGGATAGTTACACTGCCGCCAAAAGCTTGAACTTTTTCCCAAACTTGACACAAAAATATGAGCATAGACCATCATTAAATTGTAACAATGTATCGCACCACCGTCTTGGAACCCTTCGGCCTTATCAGTTCGCACCTATCAAACTAAACTGTACAATGCAGGATCTTGTTTGAAGTATAGTGTATAATTAGTCAAAAAAACTGGATTTACAAAATCATTGCACTTTATGTGTGTTTGTCGTGGTAGAATGATCAATAATACATAACTTCCACGCATGAAAGTGGATCCATTGCACGCATCTTATTCTTCCTACCCCATCAAGACACTATTGTGTTGTTTATTTATCTACAACACGTATGTGATGACTATTAAAAAAGAGGTGTGAAAAGTCATGACTTTTTTATCTTAACACATTCAAAACAACTGATAAATCAAAATCTCCATCTGTTGCAACTGATAAATTAACTGTTGGAAGAAATCAAAACATCTCTTTCAACATATGGTCCATCTGTCGCAACAGATAATCTATATGTTGCAACAGATTATAAATCTGTTGCGACAGAACAGACATTATTTATTCATCTGCACACATGTAATGACTATTAAAAAAATTTAAGAGTCATGACTTTTTATCTAACACATTCAAAATAGCTGATGAACCGAATTCTTCATCTGTTGCAACTGATGAATCAGCTATTAGAAGAAATTAAAACATCTCCTCCAACGTATGATCCATCTGTCGCAACAGATAATCTATATGTTGCAATAGATGGTAAATTTGTTGCGATAGATCAGATAGGGTTTATTCATCTGCACGTATGTTATGACTATTAAAAAAGAGGAAGTGGTGACTTTTTATCTAAGATATTCAAAATAGCTGATGAATCGAATTCTCCATCTGTTACAACTGATGAATTAGTTGTTAGAAAAAATCAAAACATCCCCAACATATGGTCCTTCTGTCGCAACAGATAATCTATATGTTGCAACAGATGATGAATCTGTTGCGGTAGGTGGACGATCTATTGCAATAGCTCAATAATAACGGTTGTTATCAATTCTCAAAACCGTTTTGAAAAGGTGAGAAGTATTAATGTAAATGAAAAAGTCGCGACTTTTCATAGAAAATAAAATGCCACCAATTTAAATGTAATTAATATAATGGAGCTTAACAGACGTGCCTTTTGTCCTTACACATCCAGATTCAATCCTCTATAAATAGGTCCCTCCTTAATCTTCATTCTGCTAAATTTTATTTATTTATTGTATTTTTTCTTTTCATGTGACATCTTCAACAACTTCTCTTCAAAGAGCATAATCCTTTATCGTTGAGGTAAGTTTTTTTGGGTGTAAATCTACCAGTTTGTAGTATACGTTATATTACATTTGGACTATTTTCTGTAAATTTTTCAATTCATTGTGTTCTAGATATGATTGATCCTGTTTGGGACATTGCTATTCTGCGCGACATAGTGCGGGAACTTCAGAGGGAGGTTAATGACCTGCAGAGGAAGTTGTCTCCATGAGAGCGATGATGTTCAGAGAGATTCAGACTGATGAGGGTCCTGTTGCTGCGAGTTGATTGACCGGCTGTCATTAATGATGATGATGATAATAATAATAATTAGAATGTTTTTTTTCTTTTAGCGTATGTATTTTAATTTTTCTTATCGGATCTATACCTAATGTATTTTATTTTTCATTTAGTGAAAAATTTATTTTTAGTCGACTTTGACTTTTTAATTCTTATTCAATTTTTATTCTGTCTATTTCTTATTCTAAATATTTTACATGTTAACATGTCGATGGTTGGAGGTAAGGAGCAATTTTGAATCCAGTAGCAATAGCAATTTTGGCTTTTGAGTTCTTTCAATAGATGGACCATGTATTGGAACAGATTGGTCATCAGTTGTATTTCTATCAATAGATTATCCATCTATTGCGATAGATTTATCATCCGTTGAAGGAAAAATTCCAGTTTTATGAAACTGTGTTGTGTTCTTCCAGCTAATGTCCATCTGTTGCCACAAATGGATAATCTATTGAAAATACTTATGGTCCGTTATATTGTTTAGTTCATGTTTTGCCTTTTTTTATTGATGAACAAGTGATTAAAAAAGATATATTATATATAATAAATGATAACATTACGTTTACAACAAGGATTTAAATATATAAAAGTACACCACAAAGAACAACACAAGTTTTTGCAATTGCAATGATCATGGTGCGTTATGATTCGGGCATGTAGTTCTTTTGTGGCCAGCGCGCTTTTATACGGAGCACTTATTTCTTCTTGATGAAAATAATCCTCTAACTCCACGCCTCCTCCTATATGGTTTTCTTCTCAGTTTGATAGTGCTTGGGTCAATAAATAGAGGAGGTATTAATCCTCCCATAAGCTCTGAACGAACAACCCAAGATACTTCGGGAGGCACCGGAGTAATATGTCCACTGTATGTCATTTCATATTTTTCCATCGAATAATATTGAGAGGAGTGCTCGTAAACTTCAACTCCATATTTATGATCGTATTGAGCTCAAATGCTGCAATAGCATGTGGATAGGGTATTTTGTTCAAGTCAAAAACTCTGCACGTACAAGATTTTATTTGAAGATCGACCGTGGCAACATCACCATGACTGGTGATACTGAATTTATAATCTGTTATTTTATGAGATAATAACCTATTTCCCAAACTGATGTTCGTTGATATTATTTTTTTGATTTCGAGAACAAATCGGATTTTTTTTTGGGCACTTGAACTGCACACGCCTTTCGTTAAAAAATTTATCATACTTCTTGCTTATTTTTTCAAACATAGCCTTGATGGAAAATTCTCTTTCATTGCTAAACAATGAATTCACCGATTCAGCTATGTTTGTCATAATATTGTACCTATACAAAAAAATCACTTAGTACGGCATCATACTAAACTTGTAACTCAAATAAGACATTAAATCGATAAGAATGTACCTATCAGCCGGACAGAATGCCTAAGTCCATCTCTCAAAATCGACACGTTAGAGAAATTCTACTACCTTGGAATTTACATCCGCTATTTGATTGAAATGGTCCAAAAACTCCTCTCTACTATATGCTTTAGCTGCTCTATAAAAAAGGGTCACGACCCTTTCATTGTGATAGTTGGTCCGAATGTTCTCTCCAAGATGCCTGATGCAACAACCAAAATAAGCTGAAGTGAAGAAACGTGAACCTATCTTTGAAATACTTAGATGCCTATCCGATACAAAACACAACTCTTCAGTATCTTCGACGCAGCTTCGCAGTTGTTAAAAAAATCATTAGAGGCATCACATTCCTTGTCCGCTACACAAAAAGCGACAGAAAAAATGTGATTCTCCGCATCTTGCACCACCGCCGCTATCAGAACTCCATTATACTTACTCTTCAAGAAGGTACCCTCGACGGTTATACCTTTTTTCAAATGTTGAAAACCTTGAATCCAAGCACCCTAGGATAAAAAAAGTATTTGAACCTTCCGTTTTCATCAAGATGCAATGTCGTCTTACTTTCGGGATTTTTGGACTCAATTATGTGACAGTACGCATCCAGGACTACATACCCATGCTCGAGTGTCCCCTAACCAAGTCCTTGGCTATTCCATGGATGTATATATCTTTCAATAACTGACCAGGACACCCAATTCTGTAAGGAGTTGATTGGCCATAACCCTTGTTGAAAGGCCTTTGCCATCAGGAAAACTATCCTGAAATATTCACCGACGACCTTTGCCGTGGCGTGAGGATTTTGGCCCGAGATGTGCTCCGAACCATATGTGTGATGCTTTTCATGTTTATGAATGAAGAATCTGTCAGAACTTGCATACTTCACCGCTCTCAACCACCACTTGCAGTTTGAATTAGCATATTTGAAGCAAAAGACATTGCTCTAATTAATCACCTTCTTTATTCTGAAATCTTTTTTCAAGCAAGAAATAAACAAAGTGGTAGATAGTTCATTCTTGTCCTTGAATGACATTCCAATAAAAAAGCTAGTCCCGTCATCTTGAAAATTTCCAGACTGTATCGATTGAGAAAAACTGCGCATCGTATTGGTCGCATCAACGGGCGTAGGTGTTTGATCCTCATCTGGAATATTCATGTCTAGATCATCCAACCTATCATCAAAGATGTCTTATTGTTGTTCTTCTTCTACGTTCTGGTTCTTATTCTCTCTTATCTTTTCAACCACGTACACCCTTAACACCGGCCTGGATGAATCACTAAATAAGCATGCAACCGAACCTGATCGATTATGTTGAAAGACAGTACCCTCTGATTTTCAAAGGAGCTGTGCATGTAACTGATGACGAGTTCTTCCAATTGATAATTCAGTCCACAATAATTGATAATTAAGTTCATAAATTCATCATACGAAACATCACTTTGAACTGCCATAGCAACTGTGTCTAGCATTTCACCCTCGTTCAACGACATACACATCGATTGCTCTTCTCGATCCATTGAACATGACAATCCACCCCTATTGTTATCGATCCCTCCATTAGTGGTACCTAAATAAAGTCATTTGTTAAAAAAAATTAATAGCGATTTCATAGTGCCGTAAATGAATCTCAACAGATATGTAATCAGTCGCAACAAATTACTTACCTGTTGGAATTCATGTTACACTCCTGAAATTGATTTCAACAGACGAGTCATCTATTGTAAGAGGTAAATCATATGTTGCAACAGACTATATATCTGTTGGGATTGATGTTACAGTACTGAGGCACCTTTGAATCTGATTCCAATAGATGAGTGACATGTTCCAACAGATAATTAACCTGTTGCGACATATGACTTACCTGTTGCAACAGACGACGATCTATTGGAATCGAGGTCAGGTCTATCACAACATGTTACTAATATGTTGTAACAAATATTTACCATCTAGTGGAATCGAGTTTAGGTTCTATTGCAACAGACAACACGTCTCTGTTGGAATTGAGTTCAGGTTCTGTTTCAACAGGTTTATAATCTATTACAACAGATAGTTATCACGTTGCACCAGATAACTAATCTGTTTAAACAGATAATCACCTGTTGCAACAGATAATCATCTGTTGCAACAGATGACCTATCTGTTCGATTCATGTTACGACCTATAGAACCATAAACATGAATCCAACATATCAGTCTTCCGTTGAAACAAATGTCTCATCTGTCACAACAAATGATTTATCTGTTTAAACAAATAACTCTTATGTTGGATTTAAGATCGGGTTTTATCCATTGTTGGAAAAACAACACAATAGTAGTTATCCAGATGAAAAATTCAACTAAAAATCATAATTTGACTTACCAAAGTCTCCTATGAAGTAATGCCAAAGTGAAAAGTGATGTACGAAAAAAGATTTGACCTAATAAATTGGTTAAATAGCAACAGTAGTGGTAACAACAACAACAACAACGACAATGGTCAACAAGAAGAAGATGAAGATGATAATGAAGTAGAAGATGATGAATAAAGCAACAACAACAATGAACAACAAAAATAATAAGAGAGAGAAAACACCAATGGATGAGAAGATAGAGAAAAATGCTTTTTTTTTCCTCCGTTTTCCGTTATATTAGGTAAACATTTAGATTAAAGTGTAAATTTAAAAACTTGTGAGTTATTCTCAAACTTACCAAACTTTCTTAATCCATAATAAAATAATTATTACCTCCACTCAATTATTAAGACTTGTATCACCTACACCTCATTTTAAAATTTTTTTGTCACCTACAACCCAAAGCCCTTATTCACTTTGCATTCTTTTTATTCTTTAGCAATTTGCCACTCCATAAAAGATAAAGAGTTCTGCTCAGGCCACACACTGTGCACCTAATTCAAAACATTAAAATAGGTGAAATACTTGACTTGTTCTTCTCACCACACGTTGTTGACTGATTCACCCAGGTGTCATGTATATTTTTTGCCCCATAAGACTCAAGCACTCATGTGTCACCACATCATGAAATATTCAGAAAAGCACATTTCTTTCAAGTTCAAGAACCGATCTAATCACTCAATTTAGTTTAAGTGCCTTATGAAATTGACAGAATTAATTATGTTCATCAATATAGTAGCACTTTGATAGCTAGACGTCACGATATCTTAAATCTCACGGCAAATAAGGTACTATATGCTACAATCATCCCCACAAGGGGAACGTCCCTGGCAATTTGCCACTCCATTCTTTCGTCATGTAAACATCTTTTCATATAACCATAAAATGATCAGATTCTCCTGCAAGTACAATCAAGGGAGGAAAAAATGCACCTTGAGACTTTACACGGGCTCTCCAACTTGTCCGAAGAATCTTCCCCTGGCAAATCCTGCACTCTGCTGTACCTATTAGTGGCACCCCCTCATCACCCTTCTCATCTATAGCCATTGAGAAAGAATATTCCATCCTCTGCTCCATTTGGTTTCGCAAGCCGATCAATAAGCACCACCAAACAGTCTCATTCTAAAACCAGATAAAATGACACATTTCCTACACAAAATTTTTAAATAATCACTACCGAAATTCAAAAAATAAAAATATCCCACCTCCGAAACTTCCAATATTTCAAGATTTTCAACTCAACTGGATGTCAAAACTAAATGCACAAGAAAATTAAGATCATTCTTCAACAACTACACCTACCTTAGTTGAAACTAGTCAGTTCGGTTATATATATCTTCTCACCGTTGCCCTCTATTTGAGTTCCTTCCTTTCAGGAACAATCAAAACTCCTACGCTGAATTACCACTATTCACTTCCAAAATTCAAAAAATAAAAACACCCCACCGCCGAATTTTTGGCACATTTTAAGATATTCAACTTAAAAGAAATTTCAAGAACCAAAAAATGACCAAATTCCTACATAAAATTTACCAAAAATCACTTCCAAGATTAAAAAATAATTACACCCCAACTCCCAATTCAATGCCCCAAAAAAGTTAAATATAACTACTACTTCTCAATATTGAAAAGAGAGAAGTATCGATTACCTCTAAACTTATCACGTTTTATTCATGGTACACCTGAACTTTGACTAGTCCTAAGTACGTTTGAACTTGTTCGCGTGGCCCTTTTTTGCTAACATGACAAAGTGTTTGGTTTCACACTCCATCACGCACGTGACAGAGTGATTTTTCGGCCAAATCAGCATTTTCAATTGTTAAAAACGAAAAAAAAATTATTCATCTTTAAAATTCAACCATCCCACTTCCTATTTAACTTACAATCTAAAAGAAAAAAAATCGAAATCTTTCTATTACTTGTACTTTGTCTAATTATTTCTAACTCCGTGAATTATAATAGGAGACTTGTTTGTGCATGTGGGTCTCCTCTAATTGTGAGAACTTTATGGTCGAATGACAATTTCGAATGTAGATTCCTTGGTTATATGCATTATGGTGTATGTAGTTATATTGGTTAGCGATTTTTAGTCCCTAACGATTTGATTTTCGATTTAACCGATAAAAAAATACTCATAAAATAGTAAGAGTAGTAACTAACATGAAAAAAAAAAAAAAAATCTTAAGTGCAACCAAAATCCTACTTATATATATATATATTAAAAGTGTGAAAACCCTTAGAAAAGTGATTTGAATTTTTTACCCCTCATTAAAAATTTTAATAATAGACAAAATTGTCTTTTCACTTATTTCTTTTAAGTCCTAAAATTGGTAAAATAAAAATAGATAGAAAATTAATGTTGGTAAGTTTTCTTTTTCCTTATGTACATAAAAAAAAGTTCTAAAACATATAATAATAAGAAGAAACGTATGGCGAGGTTTTTATCAAAATTGAATAATAGTAACAACATATAATAACAATTTTATTTCTTAAGAATTAATATAATAAAAAAATTATGAGTCATCCCGCAACTTTTATAAGGAAAATTATTTTTACCATGTTTAAAGAAACTACTTAAGGTAGGATTGGGACGCATACATTATAAGCAAACTTTTCTTACACAAACATTTTTTTTAATAATACAAATAGTAGTAGTAATATATATTACTAATTATAGAATTATAAAAAAAGGAAAGGAAAAAAAGAAGGAAAAGGGCAACAACAAATCCCAATTTCCCAAGGTTTATATTAAATAAATTTATCTATAAATACACAAAACTTTATTAACTTTCCTTCAACTTTTCTCTAATTATTTTTAGGGTTTTGTTATTTTGTGTATTATTAGCTATACACTATGGCTTTGCACAATGAAAGAACCAA
Source organism: Capsicum annuum (assembly GCF_002878395.1). NCBI lineage: Eukaryota > Viridiplantae > Streptophyta > Magnoliopsida > Solanales > Solanaceae > Capsicum > Capsicum annuum. Next base: position 216,763,274 of record NC_061114.1, on the reverse strand, counting down.
TCCCTCTACTGTTTTACCTATATCCCTCTTATTGTGTTAGTGTCTATAATTTTCTTTATTGGTTTGTCTAGAGATAAATCTTTTCCCCAATTTACTATTGAAGCAATCACAACTTCTAATATTAGTTTTTTCACCATGGCCTTATTCATCACTATCAGCTCAAAATTTGACTATCGATTTCATGGTCGAAAATCGTGCATCTAATGAAGTTGAATATAAAAACATGGAGGCTTCGATTTCGTACAAGGAAAATATTGTCTGGTTGAATACCTTAGGCCTTTATCGTCAACAGAAAGGAGAGCGTTCGTCAATACAAGTGACTTTTGATGATTTTTCAGTCAAAGTAATGGATAACTATGTTACTTATACAATAAGTGAAGATTTGTTTAGTTGATAAATTTGAAGATTTTATATGAATTATTCATACTCAATAATATGCATACTTTCTTTTGATAATTTTTTTTTATTTTCTCTTATAGCTGAAGATTCTGATGGATAAATTGTTAGAAACAAACGTATTATTGTTTAATGAAGTAATCAGAAAATCAAAGGTCAAGACCTTTCCTTTTTTTTTTTTTTATTTAAATAAAAGTTCTATTGATCTTTCAGACTCCAAGTTTTATAGTATATATATCGTAATTTCTAGATTTAAATTCATCTATTAAATGGTTACCCCAAAATGAGAATTTGAAGTCAAAAAGATGCCTAGAGATTTTAAAGATCTTTGGTCTAAAATTTTTTAATGAATTCTTTTTTATATATTTGTTTTAGCATGATTCTTGAGTTAAAATTTTAATGTGTAGAGCAATGAAAGGAAAAATATATAATTATATTGTTCATATTAACCATTAGAATATATTCATGTCTGATCTTATGCATGTTTCGAATCCGAATTAGTAAAATTTTAATGTGAATTTTGAACACCAAATTTTATATACTTATAATATTTAAGTTAATAATATTATCATGACATACACATGCCACACAACGTACACTAAACTAGAGAAGTGATTTGAACCATATTTCTTGAAGGCAATATCCTTTTGGGCCAAGAGATACCTAAGATATTAAACCAAAGTAGTGTGGTTATATTTTGCCCAGGTAGACAAAAGTAGGTACAACACAAAATAATATAGTATTATCAGTGCCGGAGTCAAGATTTTCACTAATGGGTTCAGAAGTGAACATACGAACTAGTTGAAGAGGGTTCAACATCTACTATGAATACATAAAAAATAATTTTAACCATGCATAAATAGTATAATTTTCCGCCAAAGAGGTTCATCCTAACCCCCTTATCCAAAGGTAGCTCCGCCCCTGAATACTGCTAGCTCTGAAACACCAAAATTGCTCCCTGCAATAAGCATGTTGATGGAAACTATGTGCTCACTCCAGATATTGAGTGGGCGATCAAAATAGATCACCTAGTTAAAAAAAAGTATATAAACTAATATCAAAATATATTTAACTTACAAAAAAAAAAAAACTCGAGATATGTACACCTGATCCTATGGTGTACTACAAGTTATATCTATTCCTAAAAATAAGGTGTCTATACGTGTAAATAGCAAATGATAACGCAGCAAACAGCTCCAGATGATAATGTTGTATAAAAACAAGCAATTTCTCTTTTCTCTGTTTTACCTCAACAACAATTTGTCAACTATGTCCTTTAAATATTTTTAGGAATAAATTATTAGTAGCTCCAGATCCTATTTCAAAAGTTATATCTATACTATTCATACGGTCTAAGTTATAGGATAAGCACTTCATTATTTATGTTATAGTAGACCTCAAAGGGAATAGTCAATTCAATAGATAATAAAACAAATAATTTCAAAACAATACAAGTTTGCGTTATCATTGAGCACATAACTGCTTTATTTATCCAATATTTAAATTTTTATAACAAACATATGTGACATAGTTTAAATAAGAACATAATTTATATGACGTAATTGATATTTTAATTGATTTAAATTAATATGAGGACTTTCTTGAAGTTCTAAATATTACAAAATAATTAAATAATGATATTGTCCAATGTGAAATCTATTATTTAAAATGATAAAAAGAAGATCACTATTTTATTGCGTAAAAGACACTAAATACATTCTGAAATTGTCTCAAAAAATCGACTGTACATTCAAACTAATTGGGCAATCTATTATTCCATGCACATATTAAAAGTGAATCATAAAAGAAAAGGGGAATATGTAGAGAAGTATCACACCTTTGGGAGTACTTGATGGATAAATGTGGCTATCTTTTTTTTGATAAAATGATATTCAATTACACATATATACTTACATGAAATTAACAATATTCATATGGTTTAAATTGCAACTACACACGGCTTCATAGACATCCTAGTACACTTGAACTCTGTGCTATGATACCATATTTGTAACGCCTCAAAAACAGGTTCCGAGACGTCACACGGTATTTAGGACCACAAGTGATCCCAAACTAACCCATGAACTGACATACTATTAAGCAACTGATTAATATGTATAAAATGACTAAGTTTACAGTGCGGAAACATAATAATGATGGAATCTATGAAAATGCAACACTGATACAATTGTACAGTCTGAGAAAGTCTAAAAAGAAGGAACTGAAATTACATGATTGACTCTAACTAACGTCTATGAAGCCTCTACTATACTGACTATAGATAGCTGGGACGCGACTCCAACTACCACTAATCAATACATGCGAGTAAGAAAGTACAGTACTTAAATAACATCTAACTAAAGTCCCCGAAGTAGGAGAACTTATCATCTGCTGACTGGAATCTGCAACTGTCTGACTCTGACTGTATGTACTACAACTTGTACCAACATTATGAGACAATATAACACACAGACATATATGTGGATCAGTACTTTGAGGATGTACTGAGTATATGGGGGTGAATACATAAGTAAAACATTATTTCATTATCATAATTTGTAAAACAATGCATGCTAAATGAAAATGACTCACATAAGCTGGAATATCTGAAAACTAAAATCTGAAATCATACATAGCAAATCAAACTTTATAAATTTAGTGAGTCATAACATTTAGTTCTAAAAGTTGTACTTGTATTCCCTCTTTAAATCATATTATCTAAGTGTAGAAAGGACTCACCCTTAAATCTGAAAGCTGAAAAAACTGTAGTTAAATATCTTTCTGTAAAGCATAGTCTGAATAAACTGGTGAGCCTTTACACTTATTTTTCTAAAAGCTTTTTTGTCATTCTGTCTTAGGATTTAGGAACTTTGAAAGGTACTTCTAACCGACATAAACCATATGAGCTGTCATGGAGTCCAACGTCTTACCCACATTGGGGAAAGTTGTTCTACCCTTGCCATCAGAAATAGAACCTTAACTTAAGTGATCACTATCTTAGCCCACTATGGGCAAATCATAAACCTACGGTGGCATGTAGTTCTGGGGCATGAGACCTTGGAATCATACCCAACTCGGTGCTAAATACTACTCCCATACTTATCAATCAGAACTTTTAGGAAATCCACCTTAAAATAGCACAAGGGCTTATAATGAAAATCAATTATGCTTCTTTTTCTTTAAATTTCAAACTATATGAGCAATGTGGATTCCTTATCTTAGCTTAGGATCAAAAGATCAAAACTTTACTGAAAATCTGTGTAAACTAATCATAGGATGCTTAAGGGATCATTTTTCTTGAAACATCAATATATAAACTTGGGCTTAGTAACCCATACATCAAACTCATGTTAAAACATCGTAATATTCATGCTTAATCATGAAAACAATGATAATTCATCTCAAAATCTATAAATTTCTGCAATAGGCATGAAAATATGAAAATAGACATGCAATTCAACTTCTCAAATATTGGAAATCTCATAATCTTGCAATTAGCAATAATGGGTATGAACCCTAATTTAAAATTTATGTATAGACATTCAAAATCATATAAATTTGTAGTTAACAGCTAGTTTTGGGCGCAAGAATGAAAGAGGATCCTTGTTCATAAACCCCACATACCTTAATTGATTAAATTGATGAAGAAGTTTGACTTGAATTCCTATTTGTGTTCTTGAAGATTGTTTCTTGAAGAAGATAAATTAAATTGATGTTCTTGGGAATGTTCTTGAAAGCTTTTCTTGAAATTCTTGAATTTAAGAACTCAAATTCTTATTTATCTTGAAGCTATTGTAATGTAGTTTTGAATTTCTTGGATGGAGGAACCTTAATTTCTTGATTGTCTTGAAGAAAATTTGATGAAGTTCTTGGTGTTCTTTAGGGGTCTAGGGTTTTCTTGGAGAGAAAAAGATGTATAAGAATGTGTATAATGCTTTTGGGGGCTGAAATAAAGTGTTATGGGCGAATTTGGGTGAGGGAAAGTGACCAAAGTGCCCCTAGACCCTTTAGAAACTGAATTGGCATGTGAAACAGCTCCGTAACGCACAGGCCGACGCATCGCGTCGCTATCGCGTCGGCTTACTGCCTCACATGGAAAATTTCATAACTTTTGGCTCGGTTATTGGATTTAGGCAAAATTGATATCGTTGAAAAGCTAATTCAATTATCTACAATTTGGTGGGTCTTGAGCTGTAAAATTCTACGTATATAAAATGTTATATACATTTAAAGTAGACCCTTGTAGAATCGAATACCAAACTTTGGATGAATCAAAAACTCTAAGCTCAACTTTGCTCTAAGTGATCCTTATGAACATTTTTCACCTTTAAAGCTCATCAAACATGAGGATAAAGATCATGAAACTCGTATTTTTATGGGAATCATTTAGATTATGACTTATACACGTAGGCAAGACGGTTCAAAGACTAGCCCGAAAATATTGGTTATTACAGTTACACAGCCCAGGTTAAAGTTTTTAAATGCATGCTAAGCACAAATTCCCTTTCCTGGCACTTATATATATGTACGGTTGTATGCATCATGGATGATTTTACTTGGATTGTTTAAATGACATTACTTTATCCTTATCCCGAGATACATGCTAGTGGTCACTCGCTACTCGTCTATTGGCAGCTGTATACCCATGCTATGCAGGAATCGGCCATTCGACTCCTCCTACAAAGTGATTGAATCGGGGATAACGTTTGGATTGAAGTGGTGAGCTTCCATATTTTCGGAGGGTTTCATTTCATGATATTGACATTCTTAGACATTTTGCTTTTGCTTTGGATATTGATTTTGGCCATGGTTGGAGGCATGTCCCAACTGGATATTTGTATTCTTTTGGATAAAGGCTTTGTGGTATTTCTGGGGATCGGTAGTGGTGTCGGCTTTGGCATTAGAATAAGCAGGGAGGCTGGCATCATCCGATAAGATTTCTTACTGTTCCATCATATTACATTTTGGGTACCATTGTCATATTGTGTTTTGATATTCTCTTTGGGTTTGGTATGGTATGGATGATTGGTTTGGCGCGTGTAAACTTGGTTGGGTCGGTCACAGTTAAAAGTGTTAAAAGTGATGTCTCTCGAGTTATTATTTATTTGAACATAAAATTTGTCATATCCTTTTATCTGTGTGAAAGATAATAAAACAAATAATTTCAAGAAAATAACTGGGATATGAAAATTTTGGGCCTTTTTTTGTTTAATACAAAGTAAAACAAATAATTCGCCTTGGATCCTAGGGTACCTTTTATTTTTAAAAAATTAATGGTTCACACACACA
>NC_061114.1:216720515-216754589 GCF_002878395.1 Capsicum annuum | reverse complement strand
TGCAACAACTCTCTTGATATATACTTAAATATGATTTTATAAGTATATGAAACTTTTTTTAAAAATTAACAATGTACATAATTTGAATGTGTGTGAGTATATGATGCATATAGTCCATTATGTGTATAAAACATATTGAGAAAAATGAGTCAAAAGACCCCTCCCAAGTTTTCAATTAAGAAAAGGGGACAAATGGATCCCACAAGTTTATTTAAAAAAAACTAAGTCTTTTGAACAACTGAAATATTTGTTGGACAACTACATTAGTTGTCTGAACAACTTTGCGCAGTTGTTAAACAACTTCGCACAGTTGTCGAACAACTATGCCTAATTGTTCAACAATTGGGACAAGTTGTTTGCACGAAAAAACTTTAAAAAAAATCAAAAAAAAGTTGTCCTTCCCACCTAATTTAAAAAACTAAACTACTAAGATTCCCCTTTATCAATGATTTTGAAAAGAAAAAAAAATGGAGGAGGCATGTGATGGAGAGATTTTAGGGGGGTGGGGGGAAATAAGAGAGGAAAATATTTAGAGAGATTTTAGGAGAGAAAATAAGAAATAGAACGTTGTAGAGGGAGAGAAATGTAGATACTTTACTCTTTGATTTATGGGACATGTACCTAAAGCTGTCAACAGACCGGAATCGAAATCGCCGGGCCGGTTTGACTGGATTCGAAACGGTATCGGAACCTCATTACCGTTTTATATCGCCGAAAACGGAGTTACCGAAACGGGAATACCGAAAAATTTCCCTTGTTCGGACCGGTCCGCTAGCTGGAATGACTCTTATGTTGGATATACAATATATACATATACATACATACACATATATATATACATACATATAAACATATACAATATATACATATGTATACTTTAATTTTGTATTACATAACTTGGGATAAACGTGCAAAGCACGTTCACATAGACTTGTAGATATTTTCTATATATCCTCGGGCTATATGGTTATAAGTTTTTTTATCTTGGTTCAAACTATCTCGATATGTGGTAATTTGTGGGGGTATGTACAAGGGGTCTTTTTGTATTTTTAGCATAAATGGTTTTTCAAATATCTTATTCATGTTCATGTTCTGATATTTTTGTCCACTAACTCCTTTGCTTGTACCTGCAATTGTAGATTGATAAACGTTATGGGTTTTATGGAGTGCCCCAACGTCTCCTTTTAACTCTTGAATTTTAATGTCTTCCAATCGACATAGCTCTGCACACTGCTGAGTTAGCTGATTCATAACTTTAGACTTCAGTTTAACTTCATTAGTCCTTAGCTTTTCTATTTCATTACCCATACTGTTCACTTTCATTGAAAGCATAGTTAGGGTTTTGAGTATCTTTTCTAAAGCATCATCTTCTATTATATCAGTCTGTGTAGCTTTGTCTTGATATGTAATCTGCAATAACATTTTTGTTAGTACTAATTACTTCAATTGTAAATGTAAAATTTAATATATTTAATACTAGTCTTTGAATCTCTTTCGTTATAACTAAATTTTGTATTTTCTTTGTTAACCACCAACGTACCTGTGTATTATCTGTCCGTACAATAAATTTGTTATATGGCTCAAATGCTAATAAACATTTATATAATGAACATAATTCTTTTCTATTTATTTCTCATTTTATTTCTATTTCATTAAACGTACCTGAGTTGTATCTACAATGATATTCTAATTTTTCTTCTTCATATCTATATATAAGTACTACTCCATAAGTATAGTCACTAGCATCTGCTTCTACTATATATATAAATTTTTTATTTTTGTCTGGGAATTGTAATTTTGGTAATTCTTTACAAAGTATTTTTATTTTCTGAACTTGTTTTTTATCTTCTTTGTTGTAATTATATTCTACGTCCTTTTTTAATTTTTCTGTAAAGGCTTTAGGTTTTCTGCTAATTTTGGTATATATTCTCTTACATGGTTTACTAATCCTAAAAATGATTGTAATTTCTTTTTCATATCTAATTCTTCTTTTGAATTTATTATTTTTTGTATTATATGTTGTTGCATTTTTACTCCACTTTTATCTATTTGTATTCCTAAAAACTCTATCTAGTTTTTCGGCTTTCTTTTTACTTAAACTTATTCCCGATTTTTCTATTATATCTGTAAATTGTTCTAATAATTTTAAATGTTCCTCTTTAGTTTTTGTATGTAGTAGTATATCATCTATGTATACTATACAATTAGGTAATTGTTTAAAATAACTATCCATAAAATGTTGATATCTACCTAGTGCATTTTTATATCCAAATGGTGATACGTTCCATTCATAAAATCCTTGTGGTACCGTAAATGCGGTTAATTCCTTAGAATTTTCATCTAACTTTAAGTGGTAAAATCCTAATTTACAATCAAATTTACTAAAATAATTATATCCTTGTATTTGTCTTATTTTTAATATCTTATTTGGTATTGGATAATTATATGTCATAGTTTTTGCATTTAGGTTTCTATAATCAATAACCATTCTACTTTTTCCTCTTTTTTGCTCACTATGTTTATTTACTATAAATGTTGGACTATTGTGTTTACTATTATTTTTTTGTATATACTATTTTTCTAATAATTCATCTATATGCATTTTAAATTCTTTTAAATCGTCAAAATTATATGTTAATGGTTTTTGAGTTATTATGCTATTTTTATCTATTAATTTAATTTTTATAGTAGTTTTATGTTTTTTTTCATCCTTTTAATAGATCTTCACTATATACTTGTCTTAATTTGTTCTTTATTATTTCTACCTTATCTATTGAAAATATAGTTATTTTTTTTTATTTATCAAAAATACAACTAGTTCTACCGTGTCTTCTGTATTTTTTATATTTTCTAACTTTTGTATAAATTTTTCACTACCTTCTATCCAATCAGTTTTCTTTTTTATTTTATTAATAACTCTTTTTGCCCTTACTTTTTGTTTACATGGTGTTGTAAACCACCAATCTGTTTTAGTTATTATATGTGGATATAATTTATCTAAAAATGGCATTGCTAAAAGCATATCTTTTGATATTAGTTCATAATTACAGATTTCTTCTATTGTTATTATTTTATCCCATATCTATATTTTTACATTTTTAGCTTTATATGTAATTAAGCTTCCTTCATTATTAAATTCTTTGACTACTATTGGTGTTTTTTAATTTATCACATTTACTTTCTGGTAAACAGTTGTATCTACATAAGTTTGCTTCTGCTCCTGTATCTATCATAGGTGTATAATATCTATTATAATATCCTTCTACTATTATTTTTACAAGTACATATATTTTCATATCATGTTAAAGCTCTCATATATTCTTCTAAATTTGTTTTCATTAGTTTTTCTATTAATTGTATATTTTTCATATTAATTTTCCAATATTCTAAATATACGTAATTTACCATGGTTGATGTGTAGGTTTGGTATGTAAGTATTTATAATAGTAGTTAGGTAGGTGAGGTATGTAATTTATTTTAGTCATAAAATATTTATCAAATATTTTTTCCATTATGATTTTTCTTATATCTACAATTTCTATATCCTTAAGTACATACAAAACAAGTATTTTAAATTTTTCTACCATTTCGTCAGATAAATAAGTATTCATTTTTCATATGATGCTTTTTCAAAATAATCCCTTCAATCATACACATAACAAAATATGATCATTTTAGATTACTATATATTAGATTATTCTTAAATAACATGTTCTTCGATCACTATTAGCATGGTAATCTGAATACTTTTCCCTTAAACAACGCCTCTACTCTGGCTACTCCCCTATCACGGCTTTCTTGCCTCACCGGTTTCACCTTTAGGATGGCATAGTTCTTAGGGATTCTTCTCCTTTTCCACTTTGTTAATGAACTTCTTAGCATACTATTTTTCGAATAATTCTACTATAAAGTAACTAACATGAACTTATTTTATCATATCATGATTGTCAGGAATTTATGAATTTAGTTATTCATAACCATAAATAAATATACCTATTCTGGTAAATTTGATAATTCTGAACTTTGTTCATCCATAACTTTTGCTTTGCAATATATCTGTTTTTTTATTAAATATTCAAATTTTTTTTTTTTTTAACAAAGGAGGGTTTTTTGCTTCAACACATGAAGACTTGCCCTTAACTTGCCGGAAGCTTACATATTTATAATTTAAGAAAACGCATAAAACTTATCTACACTGTTCTTACTTTACATATGCCTTATTTTTTACAAAGTGGATGCTAAAAAGTCTTAAAGGCTATTAATAGTAGGTACAAGGAAGTCAAAAAGTAATAATAACACTAAATTCCAAAAAATCTAACCTACTATCTCTTTACGTAAAAATAGATCCATTAGAGCTATAATAGATCTATTTAAGTTATCCGAATTATCTTCACCCCCTTACAAATGGTATCAGAGCCTATGTTGTTTAAAGTTATCGAAAGTAGTATATATTTGAATTTATTTGATTAATTTATTAATTATGATAAAATTATATTTAGATATCCACCAAAATATTATAAAAATTAATTAGATGAATAACGTACAAAATCCACACCAATATAAAGAATTAAAATAAATAATATCTGAAAAACGTAAAGAATTAAAAATAAGGATAGAAAGACTACAGTATAACATAATTGTCGGAGTTAGTAAAAATTCAATAAATGCACAAAAAAGAAGAAATATTAAATTTAGAATCAACAATAGATAGTCTAGAATATATATATATGTATATCAACATAACCTATACACATTTAAATAAAATGAACAAAAAAGAATTCATAATAGACAAAAAAATATATGAAAATCAAAGGATTAAAAATAAAAATAGTATTCTCTAATTTAGGAAGAAGATATAAGAAAATAGGTGAACATTTATATTTAATGTTAGAAAAAGAAGAATTAAAATTAGAAGATAATTTGGCAGCCATGGTAAGAATAGAAAGAGAAAACGAAGAGATAGACAGAAAAAAAGGAAATAGATAAAATAAAACAACAAACCACAGAAGAAATACGAAAAATAGAAGAAACTAAAAATAGTAGGATTGCTGAATTAGAAAAAGAACTATAAATGCTAAAAGATTTGTATGAAAAAAGACAGAAAGAAAAAGAAGAAAAAGATAAAGAACAAAAATTATTAATTGAGATAAATCAATTTAAAGAAAAATTAGAAATAAAAAATAAAGAACCAGAAACCAGTGAATTAGAAATAAATGCAAGAGATACTGAAGAAACACATAATTATGATTTGAAAGATAGTGAAACATATACAGAAAATCTAGAACTAATAAATACAGAAGTAAATACTCTAGATAAAAATATAATACCTAGTACATCAAAAATAAGAAGGCCAACATATAATTACAAAAATAAGTTTAAAGGATATAATCCAAAGGATAAATATAATAAATGGACACCAAAATAAATAATTAATTACAACTTTTTAGATTTATACTGTGTAATAGACACAAATAAAATAATACAACTATGGGTAGGATACATGTCAAAATAATTATTAGATAATAAAATAGATACAACAAACACACCAGAATATATAGAAAAGACATTAATAGGAACAGTAAAATTATGGTTTTTAAACCTAGCCGAAGCAAGTAAAAAAGTACTAAGATCTAATAATAAAACAGAAGAAACATCAACACCTACTAAAATACTATTAACAGAAATATTGAAAAAATATGAAATAGCTATAAGAAATGAATTTAGTAGTGTAACAACAGAAGAAGAAGAGCAAAATAAAGAAAAAGATATAACTAGAAATTTAATTTTAAAGCTAGCAATATTTAATATGTGTTATATAGATGAGTATACGTGCGTATTTAAAGAATATTGTTATAAAGTAACATATAATATAGAAGAAAGTAAAGAAATAAGAAGATTATATTTTAGTAAATTACCTGAACCATTTAGTTCAAAATTAATAAAGAGTTGGGATGAAGCAAAAATAGTAGATACCCTAGGAGCAAGAATAAAATTTTTACAATAATGGTATAGAAATTTATGTGAAAAATATAGAGAAGAAATAAAAATGGAAAAAATATTAATAAGAAATTTAGCATGTTGCAAAGATAAAATAGCACCTCAATTTGGATGTGAAGAAAGATATTATAAGAAAAGAAAAAGACATAAGAAATATAAGAAATACAAAAAATCAAAATATAAATATAAGAAACCAAGAAAAAGATATTATGTAAAAAATTATAAAAATAAAAGACCATATAGAAAAAAGATATCTATAAAAGAATGTATTAAAATATATAGAATACCTTAATGAAAATATAGATGAATTAATAAGATTAAAACAAACAACTAAAGAATATTATGAAAAAGCATTTAATTAACCCACCTAAATGACAGATAATTTTGAAGTACTAGTTTTATACATACTTAAGATATAGAAATTATAGACATAAAGAAAATAATATGGGAAAAAATACTTAACATTGAAGATGAAGAGTTAGATATAAATCAGATAGAAGACGAGTTAGGAAAACTATACTTAAGTGATGACAATCACTATTACAACCTAGATAATTATTCAGATAGCTATTATACAGATTAAGAAATGCTAGAATATATTCAAAGAGTTAGAGAAAAACAAAGTTGGCTATACGAAGAAATTAATTATAGAAACCAGCTTAGAAAAGGAAGAGAACAATTAAAAAAAAGATTAATTTGGATAAATAAAACCATAAAACAACTAGAATTAAAAGACAGTTTAGAATATGATTTAGACATGAAATTATTCAGAGATGAAAAAGACAAGATAATTAACGAAATAGATAACCTAGAATTTAATATCAGATATAGTACAATTAGAATAAATTATTACAATAAATTTGCAGTATCACAATTATTTTAGGATAAAATGATAGACTATGAGTATTTAAAACATTGGTAGTATTTTAGTAGGTGTACAAGGTATTATATTTTTTATTTATGATATTTTTTTATTTTTTTGAATTTTTTGGTAATTTACAATCTCTAGCTAAATATCTTAGTTTTCCACAATTATAATAAGAACATTTTTGTATAGATTTCTTTTTTCTATATGATTTTTATGTTTATAATTTTTTACATAATATCTTTTTCTTGGTTTCTTATATTTATATTTTGATTTTTTGTAATTTCTTATATTTCTTATGTCTTTTTCTTTTCTTATAATATCTTCCTTCACATCCAAATTGAGGTGCTATTTTATTTTTGCAACATGCTAAATTTCTTATTAATGTTTTTTTTCATTTTTTCCCCCACTAAGTGGGAATACACTGGGTTTGTTGTTGTTGTTGTTTTTTTCATTTTTATTTTTCTCTATATTTTCACATAGATTTCTATACCATTGTTGTAAAAATTTTATTCTTGCTCCTAGGGTATCTACTATTTTTGTTTCATCCCAACTCTTTATTAGTTTTAAACTAAATGGTTCAGGTAATCTACTAAAATTTAATCTTCTTATTTCTTTACTTTCTTCTATATTATATGTTACGTTATAATAATATTCTTTAAATGCGCACGTATACTCATCTATATAGCACATATTACATATTGCTAGTTTTAACATTAAATTTCTATTTATATCTTTTTCTTTATTTTGCTCTTCTTCTTCTGTTGTTACACTACTAAATTCATCTCTTATAGCTATTTCATATTTTTTCAATATTTATGTTGGTGGTATTTTAGTAGGTGTTGATGTTTCTTCTGTTTTATTATCAGATCTTAGTACTTTTTTACTTGCTTCGGCTAGGTTTAAAAATCATAATTTTAATGTTCCTATTAATGTCTTTTCTATATGTTTAGGTGTGTTTGTTGTATCTATTTTATTATCTAATAATTGTTTTGACATGTATCCTACCCATAGTTGTATTGTTTTATTTGTATCTATTACACAGTCTAAATCTAAAAAGTTGTAATTAATTATTTGTTTTGGTGTCCATTTATTATATTCATCCTTTGGATTATATCTTTTAAACTTATTTTTGTAATTATAGATTGGTTTTCTTATTTTTGATGTACTAGGTATTATATTTTTTTCTAGAGTATTTACTTCTGTATTTATTAGTTTTAGATTTTCTTTATTAATTACTTCTTGTTTTTCATTAAATTCTAGTTTTCCTATGTTTTCTAGAATTTCTGTATATGTTTCACTATCTTCCGAATCATAATTATCTGTTTTTTCAGCATTTATTTCTAATTCACTGGTTTCTAGATCTTTATTTTTTATTTCTAATTTTTCTTTAAATTGATTTATCTCGTTCAATAATTTTTGTTCTTTATCTTTTTCTTCTTTTTCTTCTTTTCTTTCTGTCTCTTTTCATATAAATCTTTTAGCATTTGTAGTTCTTTTTCTAATTCAACAATCCTACTATTTTTAGTTTCTTCTATTTTTCGTATTTCTTCTGTGGTTTGTTGTTTTATTTTATCTATTTCCTTTTTTTTTGTCTATCTCTTCGTTTTCTCTTTCTATTCTTACCGTGGCTGCCAACTTATCTTCTAATTTTAATTCTTTTTTTTCTAACATTAAATATAAAAGTTCACCTATTTTCTTATATCTTCTTCCTAAATTAGAGAATACTATTTTTATTTTTAATCCTTCATGATTTTCATATATTTTTTAGTTTATTATGAATTCTTCTTTGTTCATTTTATTTAAATGTATATAGGTTATGTTGATATGTATATTCTAGACTATCTATTGTTGATTCTAAATTTGATATTTCTTCTTTTTGTGCATTTATTAAATTTTTACTAACTCCGACAATTATGTTATACAGTAGTCTTTCTATCCTTATTTTTAATTCTTTACGTTTTTCAGATATTATTTATTTTAATTCTTTGTATTGTTGTGGTTTTGGTACGTTATTCATCTAATTAATTTTTATAATATTTTGTCTATTCAATAATAAATAACAATAATGTAATTAAACTAATTAATATTATCAAAAACTAATACTCATGCAAACAACTACTTTTACATGATTCTTTATTCACTAACTCTTAATAAAAATAAAATAAAATTAAAAATCATTCATTCTTCCATGTTTACGGAATCATCACCAATCAAGTGATCAATCTTTCCTTCAGGGTGCTCGTAAAAGTCTGCTACATCCAAGCATGTGATGTCAACATTATTTTCAGAGAGAAAGTTAGCCTCGGGATTTCCCTCTTTCTTCTTTAATGATGCTTGATAAAGATCAACCAAGTGCTTGAGAGCACGACAATTACGTGAATAATGTCCTTTTCAACCACATCGAAAACAAGTAATTGTTTCACGTTTCTCATCTTTTCTTCTTTTGTTAGATGAATGATTAACACCCGGAATAGGGTTTCTTTCTTGGTCATCATGACCACGACCACGACCACGTCCACGACCAGGGCCACGACCTTTTCCACGCCTAGCATGATGAGCGTGCACATCATTCACCTCAGGGAATGATGCGGATCCAGTTGGTCGGTTGTCATAATTTTTAATCAACAAATCATTATTTTGTTCAGCCACGAGAAGATGACAACTCAGTTCAGTATACTTCTTGAAACCTTTTTCTCGATATTACTGTTGTAATAGCACATTCGAGGCATGAAAAGTGGACAGCATATTTTCATCATATCATTATCATTGATCGTCTCTCCACAAAGTTTCAATTGAGAAGAAATTCTGACCATGGCAGAATTGTATTCATGAATAGACTTGTAATCTTGAAATCTTTTAATTGAAACTGTTGCCCCTAGTTTCACACTAAAAGACAAATACATCAAATCCTGATAGACATCAAATAGATCTTGATAGACATTTTAATTGAAACTGTTGCCCCTAGTTTCACACTAAAAGACAAATACATCAAATCCTGATAGACATCAAATAGATCTTGATAGACATTTACTATAATTGATACATATCATAACAGATCACTCATTCTAACTTTATGGCCGATTTTTTACCTCCTATATATTTTTTTCCGTATTGAATTTAATACCCTCCTCAAAATGGAGAATCAATCTTATGAGGGCCGAGTGATATTATTTTAAAAAGAAAAAATTTCAATCACCATCATCTCAGAATGATTTTATAATATTATTCCAGCAAAATATCTTTCAAAACTTTATAACACACTTGAACGCAGAAAAACATGAGAAAAAAAGTGATAAAAATAACTCAATAATGCATACCCGTTGAGATAAGGAAAACTAACAAATCACCTAATGGAAAAAATGGTGTTGCAAATGCTAAGCCAAAATTTTCAATATTTAATACTCTCTCCATTTAAAAAAGAATGATCTAATTTGACTTGATACGGAGTTTAAGCTAATAAAGAAGACTTTTGAATTTGTGGTTCTAAATTAAAGTTATGTCAAATGTATCAAAATGTCCTTTAATCTTGTGGTCTTAAAGAAAGAAAGTAAGTCATTCTTTTTTAAACAGAGGGAGTAGAATTTAAGTTTTGTTCATGGCCAGTGTATTAAATACTCTACACTATCATGTAAATTTAATCTGGAAATAGCAGGTTACCCAATTTTTTATTTATTTTTATATTAAAAATTGAGTAACATTGCAGGTCCAGTTTACCTGATAGTATAAAATATTTTATACACTGACAGTGCACAAAACTCAAAATTAAAAAAAAAAAAAAAGTAAAAAATATGAACTAGTTAAAGAAGGGTTCAACATCAATTATATATATATATATCTATATATATATAAAATAATTTTAACCATATAAAAATAATATAATTTTTTTTGGCAAAAGAGGATCCACAAGCTGGCTACTGAAAATTTTCCCTCAACCTCAATTTTATTCCTCCTGTTCTCATCCCATTCTGTTTTATACTTTTATACCAAACTACCAATGAATTTCTCTACAAAAATAAGGTGTATCATGTAGATTAATTGTTACATTGCCGGAAACTACTCGATCTGAATATGTTGTCTGTTTAGTGAGGAAAAGGTTACCAGTAAAAAGACGAACAAGAAAGAGGGAGGAAAAGCCCCAAAGGAAAAATGAAGAAAACGAATAAGAAAACCTAAAAAGAAAAATATATTTTAACACACGAATCTCTATTATATAATAATAAAGTTGAGTATAAACATGTTGATGTGGGATGCCTTATTGATTAGTATTACTATTTATTTTTTTCTCATAATTTTGATTTTTTTTCTCTTTTTCTATCCAAAAATCCTCAAAAGATAAAAGTTATCTCTTTTGGCATTAATTGTATTTATTAAATATGAACAAGTTACCAAATGAGGAGTCTTGAAGACAATGCAGAATTGGACTAATAAATCATCATAATAAAGAGTTTAAAGTCATTTTTGAAACTGATCAAGAATTTAATTAATTTTCATAAATTTCCTTTCTTCCATTCTAACGTTTTCTTCTCCAACAGGAGATCCTTCTTTAACAAAAGTGGCAGGATAGACAATTGGTGCTTCCACCCAAGCTTCAGAACCTTGTGTTGAATACAATTTTCCAATCCAAATATGCTTTCATGAAGAGCTTTCTCCTATCGGGAAATAGGCCTTAACAGTTTCCTTGCCTTTGTTTAGCACAGGTACCACAAGTATCTCTGTGTCAACTAAGAATTGCTCGTATGTAAAGCTATGTACATGTTCATCTTCTGGATAGAGAAGGAAGAGATGTCGACAAATTGGTAGCCCTTTCTGATAGGCTTGCTTTGTTGTTGTTGTTTTGTTTTGTTTGTTTGTTTCAATTTTCATTAATTTAAGTTGGAATATTATGTTGTTGATCATTGTTTAATATTTTTACTAACTTAATTAGGGAAATATGACTATTAAATGTGCTTAAACTGTTGGTTGGTTTGATCTCGTGTTTCATTTTTGTAATTTTTTTCCTCATAATTTTTATGTTTTATTAATTTTAGGTTTGTTGATCTGTCACGATTCGAGCTAAGATCCAGGCCGCGACGAGCATCCCGAATCATGAAGGCCCGGGCACCCTTTTACTTTCTGGCAATCATGCACAATATTTAAACAATATAAAGAAATGCGGAAGTTTTAACATACAAAAATATGGTCAATTTCATAATTCAATTGGACAATACGAAAGGAAACTCTTAACATTCATAATATCTGACACCAGTCTACTAAATCTCTACCAATTACAAGAATCAGCATCTACCTAAAGCAAAACTGGGACAAGGGCCTCGGTCAGACCATGAATCAAAATAAATAACAATGCCTTATAAATTCGGCTTTCTAGAATAGGGGAGGCTCACCAACTGCAAATCTCAGACACACCAATCTACTGCTTAGCAGCACTTCGGAATTGAGTCTTAGATCCTGAAATATAGGGGGTCAATACAATTATACTGGTATGTGAAACAACCCCAAATAACATGTTTTTATACAATATAATGAGAGCATTTTATAAAACAATGAGCATAATGCATAAGTGAAAACACATGGGCATACTGAAATGAACTTCAATAACTCTTGGAAATCGTGACTCATTCTCTATTTAATTCTGGGTTAGATGGTACGCCCTACAATCCTTATCATCCCACGGGCTATATAGGATTCTCCCTTAACTCGGCGGCCAAGCCCCAATTCAAGTTTACCGCAAGGATTGTTGTATTAGTAAGGGAGACACGCAAGACCAAACAAAATGGTGTCATATTCCCAATCAAATCAACATGTCATGGTAGTGCACCAGTCCACAAAGCAGGGCTCCTAACCTTAGTCCCGGGTTAGTAAGACATGAATCAAGGTACACCAGACCACGAAGCAGTGTACCGTAACCCCGTGTCGGCAAACCACGATTTTCAGCATTGAGTCTCACTACTCGTGCTTTTTTTAGGTAACCATCTAACCCCCTCTTAGCCCAAATTTTCAATTCTTTAAAACCATGCTTTCATGCCTTCACAACACTCAACATTTATTTCATTAAGGGCACACTATCATCGGGTATCGTCATACCCAGACTTGCAAGTCATTCATATCAATTCCAGAGCTCATTCTCATTCCAAACATGTAAATAACCACCCAAAAGATTTATAACTTAAACATGTGGTGGCCATATAAATTATTTAACCTTATGCAATTCTTTGTTTTCATGCAAGGATATAGCTAAAACAAAATGACCCCCCTCTCATCAATTCACAAACAATCTCAATCCAAGTGTGGCTAACTATCAATTGACAATGAAGTTCAAAACATGCAAGTGAATACCACATATCACATAAATCAAGAAAAATCCACATTGAGAGGGAGGTCTTATAAATCATGCTCTCCATTAAACCTTTCACTACAAACGAAATCATATATATATATATATATATATATATATATATATATATATATATATATATATATATATATATTTAAATTTCACAAAAATCAATTCAAAACAACACATGCTTTCATTAAGACAATTCCATGATACAAGCTTTTTGAAATATTCTCAGACATTCTTTGTAAACAAAATTATATGTCTTTGATCTTGATAAAAACAAGAAAACTTATTTCCATGGAGTTTAGGGTAGTCCCACATACCTTAGATTTCTTAGTTCAAAGAATAGGACCCGAATCTTGACTTGTTTCTTGAAATTCTTGGCTTAGAAGCTTGATTCTTGATCTTTGGGAAAGGGTTAGGGTTTTGATTTTGAAAAAAATTGATTACTTCCTTATAAACGTTTTAATCTTCAGTTTTCACGACTTGGGGCTGTAGGGATAAGACGAGACTGCCTCTCGATTTTAAAACTTTCAGCAGAAACCCGATTTGAGGCCCTACTATGACGCGCCAAGTGGCTTACCGCCATAGACACCGCGACACGGTACAATCGCGGTGAGCTACTGGTTTGGGAATCCAATCACGTCTCAAACCTCGTCCGAAAAATTTGAAACTCCCCTGAGACATCCACGTTACACCCCCGAACATGAATCAATTAAAAAATCTACGTCTCGGGGTCGGAAAGATCGATTTAAAAATCATTGAAGTTAAGGGCCTAAAATTTGACTAAGTCCTTTTTAACACTTAGAAAAATTTCAGGATGCTAGCTCTTTAAGCATGCTACTAAGTGAGGTACTAAGTCGAGAATGTTACGGGGTGTTACATGATCATTGCAGGTTGTTCTATTGTAGATTGGCTGGTTTGAATTATTTTATTTATTAGAGTTATTCTTAAAGTTATTTTGCAAGTGAATATTTCAAGTTCATTCAAGGAAGGATAATTGTTGCATCACTCATTACCTTTTGAAAGGGCTAACTTGCGTCAGTCTTTCCATGGTGACATTCTTCACGAAACTGTACTATTCAGTGATTAAGCATATGCTACTAGCTAGAAACATGACAAACAGGTAGCAAGGCTTCCAAACATATTTTGTAATTTGAAGTTGATGTTGTTAAATTTTAATTTCAAACAAATATTTGTTAGTTTTGTTTCGTTGTGCATTCTGCAAGTTACCTTGTAGTAAAGTATAACATGACTCGCAGGTCCTAATTCGAGCATTTATTTAAGATTTGAAATAAGTAATCAAAAATCATGTTGTGAAAATCGTGTAATATTGTAAACCTGAAAGGCATGTAATTCTTACTTTAGCGTTATATTATTTATAAATGATACTATCTTTCACTACCAAAAAAGGTGAATTGTGAAGGTTAAAATTGCAATTTATGGAGGCTAAAAACCTACATTGTTTGCTGACAACATAGCAAAGGCTTATAACCTCCGCAATTGTGGTTTCAAGCTCCCACTATTTACCTTTTTCTTTTATAGTGTTCTTTGAAAGCTTAATTAGATTGACTTGGTTTTTATTGTTCTTTTATTTCCTATTTTATCCCGAACACAATGCTTTTTGAGAGCATACCTGGATGACATAGTGTAGAACTGGTATTGTTTATTTTTAAAAAGATAAAATTATTAAAAGCTTTTCAAGTCAAACAAATTGAATTATTATTCTTTTATGATCTAATGCCCGGCCGCTCGACGACGGAGGCAATCCACCTGGTACGGAGGTTGGTGGAGCAGTATAGGGAGAGGAAGAAGGATCTGCACATGGTGTTCATCGACCTGGAAAAGGCGTACGACAAAGTCCCCAGGGAAGTGCTTTGGAGATGCTTGGAGGTGAGTGGAGTACCGCAGGCATATATCAGAGTAATTAAGGATATGTATGAGGGAGCGAAAACCCAGGTGAGGACGGCGGGAGGAGACTCAGAGCATTTCACTGTCCTGACAGGATTGCATCAGGGATCTACTCTTAGTCCCTTTTTGTTTGCGTTAGTAATGGATGTGTTGACGCGGCGCATCCAAGGGGAGGTGCCGTGGTGTATGCTTTTTGCAGACGATGTAGTCCTGATAGATGAGACTCGAGGGGGTGTGAATGACAAATTAGAGTTGTGGAGGCAAACTCTGGAGTCTAAAGGGTTCAGGGTGAGCAGAACCAAGACAGAGTATGTGGAATGTAAGTTTAATGTCGTGAGGCGGGAGAATGAGGTAGGAGTGACGCTAGAAGCACAGGAGGTAGGGAAGAGGGATAAGTTCAAGTATCTCGGGTCCGTGATCCAGAGTAACGGTGAGATTGACGAGGATGTCTCGCACCGTATTGGGGCGGAATGGATGAAGTGGAAACTCGCATCGGGGGTGCTGTGTGACAAGAAGGTGCCGCCCAAGCTTAAAGGCAAATTCTATAGGGTGGTAGTCCGTCCGGCCTTGCTATATGGAGCGGAGTGTTGGCCAGTTAAGAACTCCCACATCCAAAAAATGAAGGTGGCAGAAATGCGGATGTTGCGCTGGATGTGTGGACTGACCCGAGGGGATAGAGTTCGGAATGAGACTATCCGGGAGAAGGTTGGTGTGACTTCAGTGGAGTGTAAGATGCGGGAAGCACGATTGAGATGGTTCGGACACGTGAAGAGGAGGGGCATGGATGCCCCGGTCCATAGGTGTGAGAGGCTAGCGTTGGATGGTTTTAGACGGGGAAGGGGTAGACCGAAGAAGTACTGGGGTGAGGTGATTAGGCGGGACATGGAACAGTTACAGCTCACCGAGGACATGACCCTAGATAGGAAGGTCTGGAAGATGCGAATTACGGCAGAGGATTAGGGCCAGTTCGGGTCGCTAGTGTAGGGAATTAATTGGTGGGGGTGTAGTCCTGTTATGATTCCGTATTCAGTGTTTCTTGTTCCGTGTTCCATGTTTATTACGAATCTGTGTGCTTTCCTCTGCTTTATATTCCTGCATTCCTGCTTTACTCTGTTTTATATTCCTTGTGGGTGCCGTATCTATGTTATGTCATCTGCTTCTGTGCTGTACTATGTGTTTGTGTGATATCTCGTGACTTGAGCCGGGGGTCTTTCGGAAACAGCCTTTCTACTTCATCAGAGGTAGAGGTATGGACTGCGTACATCTTACCCCCCAGACCCCACTAAGTGGAAATACACTGGGTTTGTTGTTGTTGTTGTTGTTGTTGTTGATCTAAGACTATTTGTATGTCTAATATGAAGATAATATTGCAGGGACAAATATTAAGCTTATGAAGAAGGAGACAAAGAGCAAATTAAGCTTATGAAGGAGAGGTCAGAAAGAGGTGCGGGAAGATTTCAAAATTGCAGGTGTCTATAATACTAATCCTTCACGTGTTTCTATTATGATGCCCTTTTGTGTTCTCTGTGTTAGTACTATCTGTAAACAAAATTTATCATAAATATGCAAATGAAACCTTGAAGTGTTAAATAAGAATAGTGAAAGTGAGCATTATAACTATGAATTGCGACCATATGGTATCAAAAGCACATTTAGTAGAACTTATGAGGAAACAAGAGAGCATTTTTGTTTTATTCATCGTATAACATACAGAAAAAGGAAAATCAACCAGCTATTGATTAGTACTACTATTGCTTGGGTATGGGGGAGAGTAGAATTTCATTGATCAATTGATCTATGTTAACATAAGATGATCCTGTTGGTTTTTTACCAGCTTCCTTGGCCAAATTCTTCCATTCCGATGCTTTTTTCCTCATCTCTTTGCCTTTCTCCCCTATCATCAATTCTCTCACAAGATTTTCAACTTCGTCCCTCTTCACATTACTGTCAATCTCCATTCCAATTCCCCATCTCTTACAACAGAACCAACAATTTGTCTGTTGTTCTGCGAAGAACGGCCAACAAATCATTGGCACCCCACAACTAAGGCTTTCAAGTGTTGAATTCCATCCACAATGAGTCAAGAACCCTCCAATAGCAGGGTGACTAAGGACTTGTTCTTGTGGACACCAACTTGCTAGCATCCCTCTTTCTGTAGTTTCTTCCAGGAATTCAGGTGGAATAACTACCTGTTCGCCTGATATAATATCAGGCCTAATAATCCACAAAAATACCATCTGGCTATTGGCAAGTCCCCAGGCGAATTCCATAAGTTGGTCCGGAGTCATGAGAGTGATGCTTCCAAAATTGACATAGACAACAGACTCTGATTTCTTGGAATCAAGCCAGTCTATACACTTGGTTTCTTCTTTCCATAGATTCGATCCCAAGTCCTCCAAGTTCTTGTCATCAACGTGTTCCATGAGAAGATGTAAGGGCCCAATGGCATAAACCCGTGGAAGAAGGCCCAGGAGTGATTCAAGAACTTCCCTCTCTAATGGTCCAAATGTATTAAGAACAATAGCTGAAGCCGTTTTGCTTCTCTGCGTTTCTTGGATAATGAACTTGATCATATATTCATCTGGATTTGTAGTTCTAATGAAAGTTGGAAGATCCCTCAAACGTATTCCTTTCATGCCTGGTATCCAATCCAAAGTTGTCTCCAAATACCCATTTGTCAAGTAACTTTCATCTGCAACCATCCAAGAAGATTAACCGAAGATATTACGGAGTATAAACCAAATTTAAGCCCCAAGAAACTTTAAAAGAATGATACAGGGAAACGGAGGTCATTTTAAAATGGGGAAAACATATATACCTTTAAGTGGTGTGTATCCTTTCTCAACAAGATCGTGGTAATGCATGTAACTTAATAAACCACAAGCACTTGGGGTCCAAAAGAAAACTTGAGGGATACCCAAACTTTGAGCAGCAGAGAGAGTGAAGCTCATTGAACCATCAGAAACGATGCACGAGACAGGTGGCACTTCAGTATTTTTGAGCTTTGCAAGCAACTCATTGAAAGGATCTAAACAAGTAGTGGTAGTTGATTCACAAAGAGAAGGAATGTCTTGGGTGGCCTCTGGGTCACATGGTGGGAGGCCATCCGGAATGGCCTCGAATCGAAAAGATGGCAAGCCCTTGAGGGCATCAGGGCCTCGAGACTTCAAGAGACGCTTATGGTTGTGTTCTGTGTTTACAAAGGTGATATGAACGCCTCTGTGATGCAGGATTTTGGCCAACTTTAGCATTGGGCTAATGTGGCCTTGGGCTGGATATGGTACGCAAACTGCATGAGGCCTAGGTTTGTCTAAATTTTCACCACAAATGGAACTCATTTTTACTTTGTTTTCTCTGAAACAGAATGCTTATGGTATTTGCAAGAAGAAGAGAATGAATACATTTAATGATGATCTAATTAAAAAGAGTCAAAATCTTAAGATAAGTATTTTAACACGGTAAGTTAAATTTAGTAGTATGACATTACTATGGCCAAACTATTGGTTTTGTCCAAGTCTGCCTGTTGCTACATCATAATGACATATTACTAACGGCAAGGAATAAGGACAAAAGCATACTGAAATATGTTAACGACGTATAATGCTTTGGACAAGAATCCTCACCTCACCACGTGTCGCAAATTACTGGGTAGATTGTCCCCAAAAGTTTGAAATAACTGTCAAATCATAGTAGGCTAAAGTCATAAGCAGCCTCTTAAAACTTGATCGCATCTTTTATTTTGACAGTCCTATTTTTTTTTTTTTTTAGACACTTTGATCTTATAAATGCATTTAGGCTAAAGTTATGAGCAACCTGTTAAACTTGTTTATCTTTTACTTTAACAACTCAATTTACCTATTTTTCTATCATGTATTATAATCTTAGTAAATATAAACATCTCATGCAAATGTGAAAGAGAAAGTGATTACTCATGGTTAAGTACGTAAATCAACTTTGTAAAATATTTTTTATTTTTTAATTATAAAATTGCTCTTTTTTCTTTTTCATTTCAATTTTTCCCCTTTCATCTTTCAGAATGGACTCCGCTTGCCACCACTCTACCATTTTCGATCTCCTTGAACTTCATATTATCGCTGTTCATCCACCAATTTATCCGGGCACATCCTAACAAACATCATATGAGTATCATAAGTTTTCATTTTATCTGCTCTTGATTTCTTCGTAGAATGAAGATAAAATTTTGATTAAAGAAAATTTTTAGAGAGTTTATTCAAGAAGGGAGATTAAAAGAAAATTTAAAGGAACGTGCTTTTAATTAGTTACTAGTTCCACCTAGGTCGTGCTAAGCCCGAGCCCAAATTCAAAATAAAAAAATAAAACATTAATTTATATTATATTTTTATCTTATAATTAATCTTATTTAATGAAATATTAAACATATTTTTTTGATAAGTATTCATAATTATTTAAGTTGATAATCATATAATTGTATAATTTAAATTAGAATATTATTTTTGAGAAATAAATATATTTTCAGAGAATTAGATATATAAATAATTCTTGAAGATAAATAATTTTTAAGATAAGTATATAAATAATTATGATTCGACAAAAATAATAAATAAGAAAATACGGTACTTTTATCAATTTGTTAGTATAGATAAAATATTTTTTTTAATGAATTTTTTTTCTTCTTATAGAATTATTTAATACAACAAATATTTCTATGACTTCAAGTTTATATTAAAATAATTAGAATATTAATTTAGAGTCTTAACACAAATTAATTTAACAATGATGAATAAGGACATTAAATAGTAATTGAATTACAGTAATACATTACCCATTTACTTGTCATAGTTATTTTCTTACATGCCCTTTAAAGAATAAGCTTTTCATCCCATTTTAATTATTAATTTACTTTTTTTAATTTTCACTAAGAAAAATAATAAATATAAGATATTATTTATTAAGTTGCCCTATTTAGTACTTATATTTTTTAAAAAAAATAAATAAGTTTTTAAAAATATTTCAACGGTGTAGTAAAAAATTATTGCAAACTTTAATTTCGTATTAAAAGTTATTTTGGCATAATTTTCTTCAAGTTAAAGTAATTATTTTTTATAAATAAAAGAAGTTATAATTAAAAGGAAATCCAATAAATATCAAAAAGAAACCAATTACGAAAGACCAAGTGGAGATGGTCTTAACAAAACAAGAACAGAGAAAAAAATAAAAATATACAAGAAAATAAAACCATTAATACACTACAAATTTGACATATATAGCAACTTTACTTTATAAAAAAAAAGTGAAATATCTAAAAAGTCCTTGAGAGGACTATCAAAATTATGATTCTCCCTTATCTATAAATATAACTTGTTTCATGAGGCCCGTGCTAAGCCCGGAACTAAACTCATGATATAAAATATAATAATTTAAATTCAAAAAATATAATTTATATAATATATTTTACTTTATAATTAACATAATCTAATGACCGGCGTATTAAATGTATTATCATTATAATTTTTATAATTATTATAGTTCTTAATCACATAATTGAATAATTTTAAATAAATTTTTATTTGTGCAGAAGAAAGTATTATTGGAGAATTAAAATATATCAAAATGCCACAAGTAATTTAATATTTTATAAAATAACATGATGATATATTAATAATGACAATTCAATGATGATCATAAATAGAAAATATTAATATTTTAATGAGTTTGTGAGTATGTAACTTTTCAGTTATAAATAGAAATAAATTTGTTTTGATATTTATTTTTTTTATTTTCACCTATAATTTTATGTGACAAGAGTTTTTGCAAAATTTATTTTTTTTCAATCTAATACAATAAAATATTTCAATGACTTCAAGTATATAAAAAAATAGTTACAACCTTAATTTAGAAGATTTACATAAACCAACTTAATAGCGATCTATAAGAATATTAAATAATAATTAAATTAAATTAATAGATTGTTTTATTCGGTTCATTTACTTGTTGTGTTTATTATTCACGCGCCCTATAAAAAAAATATTCTGGTCACCCTATTTTAATTATTGATTTATCTTATTTCATATCCGCTAAAAAAATAATAAAGGCAATGTACTATTTATTATTTATTAAATTATCCTATTCATTATATATTTTTAAAGAATTGAACAATATTTACTATAAGGGTGTAGTTGAAAATTATTACTAACTTTGATATTATATGAAAGTTATTTTTGAATATTTTTTTTTGAGCAAAAGTGATTATTAATTTAAAATGAAGGTAGTTTTAATCAAAAGATAATTTATTAAGTGATACGAAGAGACCAATTACAAATATACAAGTGAGAATAACCTTATCAAAAGGAACAAGGGCAAAAATGAAAATATTTACAATAAAACACCATGAATTGTCATGCGTATTCTTTTAATTCACTTAGCCAAGGAAGCGAAATACCTAAAATGCCCTTGTGAGGACTACCAAAATTTGAGATTCTCCCTTATATATAATAGTAATATAGGTCTAAAAATAGTATTTCCTTTTTTTAAAACTTAATTTTTTTTAACGTCACGTGTCTTTATTTGATTCCCAATTTCACCACATTCGAATTGTCCTAAATATATATATATATATATATATATATATATATTATTATTATTATTATTATTATTATTATTATTATTATTATTATTATTATACCTAAAAACAGCAACTCAAAAAACTTAAAGTGAAATTACTAAAATACCCTCAATTTATTTATTTTAAATGAAATTAATCAAATTCCAAAAATACTCCCATCACATTTATTTTAGACTACGTTTTTCAACCCTATGCAGTCACCTTGCAAAGTTGCGAATAGACACCAACAAACACTTCCACCAGGCGCCTCAACAGTTGCATCATCTACTCTTTAAAATCCAGATTCCTATATGCCCTGTTACTTCTCAGTTATGAAAAATTCAAGCTTTTGCGATTAAAGATCTACTTCAAACAGTTTATTAACTATGAATATAAATAAATTTGGTTTTGCAGTAGTTCGAATATACACCAACAATGCCTTCTGACCAGACTCTTCTAACAATCAGACCTCAATATATGCATAGAAACACGGTGACACTACCCCAAAAATTTCCCTCTTCTATGTTAACAAAATAGGTATGCCTTATTGCTTCTCAAACACCATTCTTTCAATCTCTTGCTATTACTGGTCTATTTCAAACAATATGCCAATGTTATTTAATTCTTCTCCGTTGTTAAAGTTGGGGCAGATTATTAGCGCAATTTATTCAAGAATTCAAGTTGTAAGTCTCTTTATGTGAAACTTTTGTAGTAAAGATAAGGTCTTTTCTCTCTCTCAACAGTGCTCATCGAGTTTATTCTCCTGACTATACAGTCTCTATGGTTTTTCCATATTCCAGTACATTCAAGAATTTAACTTCAATACTTTTGTGTTTTTTCTGTTCTCTAATTTTTGAATTCACGTATTAGTCATAAGTTCTTTATTTCATGCTAAGCCCTTCGAAAAACATGATTATCTAAATTGGATGTACTGTCATGCAACTGGCTTCTTCTAACACCAAGTATGAGAAAACATTGTTCAAGATAATGCAAAGAACAATAATATCCAAGAAACAATAAAGTTACTAGGCCAACCTTGTTCCTTTTTATAAAGCATTGGAATGATAGGTATGTCTATGCGAACGGTCATACACGAATTTCACATACTCTTAAAGGAAGTGAAATTTTCTTCTCCTCCGTCACTATTTTCGAGACCAAGCACAAGGATATGCAAGGACAGAGAGCCTGCTATGCAATGAACACTCTCATCAATCATATGTGGCAATTGTAACAACCACAATTTCACAACACAACTATAACACATATTACACTTCCAAATCAAAATTACAATTGAGAATTCGAGTAACAAAGTAATAATGAACAATACAAATTGGAAATCTAAGAATAGTAGAGGAAGAAGGTAACTAGTAGGGGGATTAGAGGACTTAGAGTAAATTGGTGACATAGTGTTTGCCTAAACATAATTATAATTTGCATTTCTTTCTTTGCCTTATACTCTGCTAGTTATCTATTCTTTCCATCTCACATCTCCATAGGAGCAGATACATCACCTTTTCAAAATAATATCTCCTTCCTAAAAAATAACCTTATCCTCAAGGTTCGTGTAGGATAGTACTGAAATATCAGCAGAACCTTGTGTGTATCATTTATTTTGCTTGCAATTAACTTGCAAGTTCAGAATTCCACCAGGATCAAAAGTAAATGTAGATGAATCCACAACAATGCTCAACATATTTTTGTGTAGCTTAGCATAGTGAAATTGGTTGAGTACTTGCATCTGTAGGTTCTAGAAAGACTTCCTACATTCCAACGCAGCACTGCATAAAAACATTCTCCCTAGAGTAGCATTTAATACGAATAAGAGAAACTCTGTTATAGACATTTCTGTACATTCAATGTACTTTACGGATAGAGGAATACATAAATTTGAACATATAAAATAAGAAATTGAAAGATTTAGTCAAAATTGAAAATTTCCTGAAAAGGTTATAGATCATCATCTTCCTCAGAGTGACATATTATTATGTTATGAATTGACACCCCCTTCAGCATGACATATCATTATGTTATGGGTCGTCACCTATTTCAGCATGACATCTTATTAAGTTATGGACCGTCACCTCTTCAGCATACTCACCTTTCCTATTTCAGTTTCAAAGTAGAGAGTGCACAACATGTTGTTGTCCACTTGGTTCATAAAAGCAATTGATTAATCTCATTTATAAATCTTTAAGAACATCTTCATACCTGCAATTTTATGTCATTCAAGAAATGCTGAAGTTAGTGACAGAGAGCTATTGAATATTCCCTAGCAGATATGGCTTGTCAATCTCACAAGAGATATTTGTATCTATTGAAAAGATATACTAAGTATGTCCAGTGACCATTGATTAATACCCAAATCATGTTTATCCTGAGAATATGGCCTAATAAAAGCCTCACATTTACTATTACTCAAAATCAAGGTAGATTTTAATTTTTACACAATCTCAATAATGGTATCATGAGGTGAATATGAAAGATGTCAAGGTTCGCGAAAGGTAATGTATGTCACATAAAATATATCTTGTGTACATGGCTGAGTTTCTTCTATTCTATTACATCGTACATTGAAATTAGAAAAAAAAATCTTGAAGGTTTGGAATCATTTTGATCGCCTTTTCAATATGAGATCCTTCCAAACGGATTTCATTCATCCTCGATGGTTTAAGAAATCTTGCAAGAAATCCCAAGTTGGCTATGCCACATCTATGCTTACTTTTTATTGTAAACGATCAGATTTTCCCGTTCTTGTATAAGCATATATATATACCAGTGAGTAGGATTCGACAATGCGTTTTAGTCAGCGATTGTAAAACTTTTCTTTATTGATCTTGATTCACGTACAAATTCTAAAACTATGTACCTAGCTAAATCAGAGAGCTAGATAGTTTCTATCGAGATCGTGATGGATGAACATAGCTTGTGATCACCGACTTTGATCATGCAACTTACAGATGAGGAAAAAGGACATTACTACGTGAACATACAACTTCTGATAATTTGCCAAAAGATAAGTGGAATTTTATACTTCGGACTAGGAAAGGAGATAAGGCAAATGGTGACAAGAGCGCAAATGTTTGATTATGTGAAAACAAATAGTAGATGCATAATAAGAGATCATATTCATGAAAAAATGGAGGTTAAAAGAACTGAAATCTAGAAAAAAAGAGGAAAACGCTAAAGAACAAAGATTATAAACTGAAACATCCAATTACTTCGTTTTGTTGTATGAATTATTCTTTGTTTTACTTTGTTCTTCTTCACTTTTCATTGCACATGAAAGCATTTGTGAGAACTGTTTTAGACTCAAAATATGCCTTCAGCATCTTCAATGCCCCCAAATGAAAGGAAATTGTGGTGAACTAATTAATTTTATAGGTTGATATGATAAAGTTAAAGATTATGTACACAGAGAAATAGAAAAGGCACGACTTGAACAATTAATTAGAAAAGAACAATCAACTTTGAAAAGACAATTATACTTAGGAATGACTGATATTGTTGTGGATGAAGGATACCGACAAGGAAAGATCTTGCTTTCGATATCATCTATTGGAGAAATCAGGTTCCAAAATTCAAATATACCAATTTTTAATCATGTGAAGACTAAACAAATCGTCTAAGGAGAAAAACTTGAAAACAAATACATAATTAATTATAAATAATGCATTTTAACTTATATCATAGAAAATATTACTCTAGATGTTAGCATTTTAGTATATTTAAGTTGCATCATATAACTTTATTAAACTTTCCCAATAATGTATGCATTAACTATTAAGCATATCTATTCATTAAAAAAATATGAGACACACGTGCAACTCACGTGCTATATATATATATATATATATATATATATATATATATATATACCTTTAGAAAAGTGACTTGAACTTTTTACCCTTAATCAAAAGACTTTGCTTTAGATAAAATTGTCTTTTCACTATTTTTCTACTTTTAAAAAATTAAAAATTCATTAAAATTTAGTTATCCTTTCCTTATTTAAATTATGTACCTAAAATTTATGACTAAAATCCATTAAACTATATTTTAGGTAAACTTTTACCACTTTTAGCTCCTTTAGGTTTAGAACTAGATCTCTATATAGAAAACAAAATAAAAAGCCCCTTCAACATGCCAAAAAGAAAGTAGCAACAACAATAGACAAAATTATTTTTTACTATTTTTTTAATGATAATTGATTTTAAAATATTAAAATATTAAGTTAATGATAATTGATTTGACAGTCCTTTTCCTAATATAGTTTTAATAGACATACCACAATAGACAAATTAGGTAAAAGAAAAAAAAAAAGAGTAATTACAGAATAGAAAGAAGAAGGAAAATCACATAAGAAAATAAAGGAAATAAAGAAAGGAAAACATGGAAAGAAACCTAAAAAAACAATCACGTAAAAAACAAATAAAGAAAGAAAAACATGAAAAGAAAAATCTTGTAAAAATTTACATAAATATATGCCAATTTCAAAATTTTGCAAAAAAGATCTGATATCTCGGCTCACTTATTTAGTTAACGTTAAATATATAGGTATACGCACAAAGTGTGTACAATAAATATATATATATATATATATATATATATATATATATATATATATATATATATATTAGAATGTTTTGATTGTTTATATAGACGATATTTTAGTTTGTTCAGAAAACTATCAGGAACATTTAAATTATTTGAAAGAATTTTCGAAAATTTGTGTTAAAAACGAAATTATTTTGAGCCAAAAAAAGGTAGAAATAAAAAAAAAAGAAATAGAATTCTTAGGAATGATAATTTTAAAAAAAATGAAATAGAGTTATCGTGTGTATATGAATAAAGGAGACATAGGAGGACCTCAGGGTACCTTTGAAACCCCTAAAAAAGAAGAAAGCTCGTTTGATGAGCCTGCACAAAGAAGTGGTTTCTTACCAAGATCCAAAAAATGAAAAAATTATAATAGTCAATACCATATAAATTCTAAAGCTAAATTCATGCCAAATAAGTTATCAATAGGTGATGCTGGAGCAGCTCAGTTTCTTGATTTAGACTGTAAAAGAGGGCCCGAAGAATTTTTAGATTTGTGGGTAAAAAAAGATATATATATATATATATTGTCAATATTAAAGTGTCTAATAAAAAAATATATTGAGTTGTCAAAGCAAACAATGAGAACAAATTTAGAAGGAAATGAGATTTCTTTGTCCTTTTAGAAAATAAAATAGAAGAAACATCATTTTTTTTCAAATCTATTGATAACTCTTGTCAAAGGCCATAAACTAAAAAAAATAAAATTCTAATTAAAGATTAAAAAACAAGTTCGCTCGGGTGGTTGATTGAGACTTTAGCCTGCATATTGTTGACCAATATATATCGAGGCGGAGCCAGGATTTCAAATGAGGGGGTTCAATATTCAAAGAAAATTTAGTCAAAGAGGGTTCAACACCTACTATAACCATATAAAAAATAATTTTAATCATTTATAAATAGTATATTTTTCCGTCGAAGGGGGTTAGGCCAAACCCCTAAAGGAGGCTAGCTCCGCCTCTGAATTTATATATGGCCAAAATTCATGACTCGACTTCTTGAATAATCACGACAGTTTATTCATCAATCCATTAACATGGCTGATGGCATGGCCAACCATTACGGTTAACAATACGGTCTAGTTTAGTGTGCCGAATACGCAAGTATATCTCTTTTTAGGTTGTCATTTAAATTTGTTTTTATTTCTAAAATTATGCAATTATGACCTTTGAGCATAGGCGGATTTAGGATTTCAAACTTGTGAATTCCTAAAAAAAACAGAGGCTGAAAAGAATTAAATGAAAAAAATAAGCACCTCCACTGGGAATCAAACTCACGTTCAACTACCCAAGAAAAGAATTAAATGAAAAAAAAAAATAAGCATCTACACTTGGAATCAAACCCAAGTTCAACTTCCGAAGAGACACGCTGCTAAGGGGTTCCTTTCCTACCACTGAGCCATCTCTTGATTTGTTTATGGGTTCTCACCTGTTAATATTTTTATGTTTTGACAATTTTTCTCATGTAATTATAAGTGTTATGATAGAGGATGTGGATTTTCGAAAATCCACACCCGCAATCGTAGATCCACCCCTTCCTTTGATATGGACAAAACGTTAAAGTTAAAAAAGTGACGAGTATTTTAGAATTAACAAATTTAGTATAATAATTTCATATCATCCAATAGAAATATGATACTTTCTTCGTCTCGAATTACTTGGCATATTTGTTAAAATATTTTATCTCAAAATAGTTTTCATGTTCAAAAATTTAAGAGATAATTAACTATAATTTTTATCTAACAATACTCATATTAATTGAAGTATGAAGAAGACTTATCTAATCAAGATTAAATAATGTCATATTAGTCAACGTGATTAATCATTTTTTCTAACTAGATTCGAATTAATTGAAGTGTGAAGAAGATTTATCTAATCAAGATTAAATAATGTCATATTAGTTAAAGTGCACCCTTTATTAATAGTTATGCAAAATCAAATATGTCAAGTAATTTTAGACAGAGAAAATAAAAGTTGAGTCTTGGTTGCTGTAACGACCTGGTTTGTTGAACCGGAATGCTACACGGTGCTCATGACCTCGAGGGACCACAAGCTAACCCATGACTGATATATGTACCTGTATACTGCATAAGATAACTTAATAATGCGGAAACATGTACTGAAAGGCCATAAGGTTCGATCATGAACATAACTGAATAATGTAACATCTGTGTGGGGTAATAGAATACCCAAAACAAAACTGAAAATACTAAAATTTTAACATGATAGCCTGTATATAGTCTGCATCTAGTCTGAAAGCCTCTACTGTCAGAAGAATCTGAATAAGGAGTTGA
This sequence comes from Capsicum annuum, assembly GCF_002878395.1. Lineage (NCBI taxonomy): Eukaryota > Viridiplantae > Streptophyta > Magnoliopsida > Solanales > Solanaceae > Capsicum > Capsicum annuum. Next base: position 216,726,010 of record NC_061114.1, on the reverse strand, counting down.
TGGGATATGTCCCCAACTAACTCCAACTAATAAGCTAATCAATGAGATAATGGAAAATCATTATATCCTCGAAGGATGAGGACTCACTTCTACTCTGACTGCTAAAACTGGAATCTACTGCTAATCTGGAACTCGTGTCTCTGAACCTATGGTGTAACATAAAAAGAAAGCACCATAGCGCGAATGCGTCAGTACAATAGAATGTACTGAGTATGGATGTGAGGTAGGCCATATGCAAGGGTTCACAAGCATGATTAATACTAGCTGACTATTTAACATGAACATGAGAATGCATACATGAATACGTAACTGTAACTGACAACGTGATAACATGATACTGATATCATGATAGCATGACTACTGAGTCTGGATACTGATAATATGACATAACTAATAACTGATATGACTGATAACATGAAAGACTGTATCTGAATAATACTGATAACATGCGTGACTGTACTTGACAATCCTGAATCTGGTGGAACTATTTGAGTTTTGTACTGTATCTGAGTTGACTGCGTCTGACAGTCCTGATTCTGTAACATGAAACTATGGGAAGTAGTATTTAACTGATATGCCCCATATATGCTATTATAACTGAGCTGGGGTCCAGTCTCTGCCCTGATTGGAAGGGTGTCAATACCGCGCTACTGGTAAGGACAACATGTGAGTAACCCTCATATAACAGGTAACTCTAGTGAGAAGGATGGGAACCCTTATATAACATGTTAAGCCACCTCATCTATCCTCATATAATAGGCTACAATGTCTCAACCTATGCTGGCTATATAGTTCTGGAACGCAAGGATTGCTTCTAAGAATCACACCCTCATATAACAAGTGAGTTCCCATCCTTGGGTTCACTCGGTGCTAATTCCTACTCCCATCTGAATAGATACTGATCATGATCTACTGAACTGAACATGGACTAAATTTACTAAATTCCGTTGACTGACGGAATACTTCTGATATCTAATAACTGACTGAGTTCATGAGATCATAGAGATTTTTCCTGAGTCATAAGTCTATCTGAAGTCTAAGAGTTCATAGCTTGACTGAGAGTATCGTGAATATATGACATGGCTCTAGGAACACAACTAATATTTCGGGTACAAGTACCCCCAGGACTCGATGGAAGGAAACTGACATGACCTGATATTCTTGAATACATGATAATCACCACAACACGTTTATTGAAGCATTTCATCAAATGTCTAATAGTCATAAGCTTGTACATTGATGGGGATTTTCATGATGTCATGCTAGTTATGCAAATTTCCTTCATCTAAGCATTTAATCAAACATATGGCAGGCATAGTACATGTAAACATCATGATATAGCAATTAAACATCATGGTACAATTCCAATTTCATCATACAAGGTTTTAGTCATGAGATTACGTGAATCTTTATCTATACTAATCAACCCACATGGAATTTATCATCAAATCATGGAATAAAAATCAATTCCTCATTTATCAACATGAAAGAGAACATACAAAGCATGAAAACATGAAGAAAATCCATAACTTATAGTTAAAAAGGATTCTTGGACTTCATGAATGAAAGGAGTCCATGAATGAACACTATGCATACCTTAGATCGTGATTTCTTGAAGATTGATGGTGAAACCTTCCTGAATTTGAATCCCCAATAGAAACCCTAGTTTGTTCTTAAGATATACTTGAGAGAAACTAATATGTTTTGGGTGAAAAGTGGCTGAATCATATGTTAAAGGGATTATATAAGGGTAGGAAGTTGACCCTTTTAACCTTGGACACATCATTAAATTTTTAGTAAAATTTCCCGAGTTGTACCCTTGGCGCGACGTGGCGTTATCGCGTCGTGTCACTGGAAATTGACAATTGAAAAACTACACGGTGGCGCGACGCGGAGCTATCGCATTGCCACCTTGTATACGACCTGAAAGTTTAGCGTGACGTGCCAGTATCACGGAGCAACACTGGAATTTGACAATTGCCATGTGAGCTATCTCCACGACGCGCTGAAGGCTCAGGTCAAACACTGTCTCACTAAAAAGGCTCTAACTCTTCGCCCGGGTGTTGGATTTGGGCAAATTATATATCGATGAAAAGCTTATTCAATTTTTCACGTGATAGGAAGTGAAAATTATGGAAGTACCACATGTATAAGAATGAATTCTTATTTCAAAGAATGCTAATAGTGACCGAAGAACATATTATTTAAGAATAATCTAGTATATAGTAATATAAAATGATCATATTTTGTTATGTGTATGATTGAAGGGAATATTTTGAAAAAGCATCATATGAAAAATGAATACTTATTTATCTGATGAAATGGTAGATAAATTTAAAATACTTGTTTTGTATGTACTTAAGAATATAGAAATTGTAGATATAAGAAAAATCATATTGGAAAAAATATTTGATAAATATTTTATGACTAGAATAAATTACATACCTCACCTACCTAACTACTCTTATAAATACTTACATACCAAACCTTCACATCAACCATGATAAATTACGTATATTTAGAATATTGGAAAATGTATATGAAAATATACAATTAATAGAAAAACTAATGAAAACAAATTTAGAAGAATATATGAGAACCAAAGATATAAAATATATAGAATACCTCAATGAAAATATAGAGGAATTAATAAGATTAAAACAAACGACTAAAGAATATTATGAAAAAGCATTTAATTAACCCACCTAAATGACAGATAATTTTGAAGTACTAGTTTTATACATACTTAGAGATATAGAAAATATAGACGTAAAGAAAATAATATGGGAAAAAATATTTAACATTGAAGATGAAGAGTTAGATATAAATCAGATAGAAGATGAGTTAAGAGAAATATACTTAAGTGATGACAATCACTATTACTACTTAGATAATTATTCAGATGGATATTATATAGATTAAGAAATGCTAGAATATATTCAAAGTGTTAGAGAAAAACAAAGTTGGCTATACGAAGAAATTAATTATAGAAACCAGCTTAGAAAAGGAAGAGAACAATTAAAAGAAAGATTAATTTGGATAAATAAAACCATAAAACAACTAGAATTAAAAGATAGTTTAGAAAATAATTTAGACATGGAATCATTCATAGATGAAAAAGACAGGATAATTAACGAAATAGATAACCTAAAATTTAATATCAGATATAGTACAATTAGAATAAATTATTACAAAGAAATTTGCAGTATCACAACTATTTTAGGATAAAATGATAGATTATGAGTATTTAAAATATTGGAGACAAGATATGGAAGAAATAAGATTTACAGAAATACTTATGAAAGAGAATTTAATTGAATATTTTAGAACAAAAGATATAGAATATTTAGAATTACCTCCAAAATAATATACAAGAATTACAAAGACTAAGAGAAAAAACTAAAGAATATTAAAGTAAAGCATTTAATCAAATACCATCTAATCACCCCCCAAGATATGAATATTAATAAAATTAAAATAAATACACTAAAAATAAAAATGCTTAATAAATACACTAAAAATAAAAATATTTAGAGAAGTTAAGAAATATCTACGCACAAATAAAAATAGATCCATTAGAGCTATAACAGATCTATTTAAGTTATCCGAATTATCCGCACCCCTTACAAATGGTATCAGAGTCTATGTTGTTTAAAGTTATCGGAAGTAGTAAATATTTAGATTTATTTGATTAATTTTTTAATTATGATAAAATTAGATTTAGATATCTGGTAATTTCGGCTTACTTTTCCCTTAAACAACGCCTCTACTCTGGCTACTCCCCTATCACGGCTTTCTTGCCTCACCGGTTTCACTTTAGGATGGCATAGTTCTTAGGGATTTTCTCCTTTTCCACTTTGCTAATAAACTTCTTAGCATGCTATTTTTCGAATAATTCTACTATAAAGTAACTAACAGGAACTTATTTTATCATTTCATGATTGTCAGGAATTTATAAATTTAGCTATTCATAACCATAAATAAATATACCTGTTCTGGTAGATTTGATAATTCTGGGCTTTGTTCATCCATAGCTTTTGCTTTGAAATATATCTGTTTTTTATTAAATATTCGAAAGTTTTTTTTTTTTTTTTTACAAAGGAGGGCTTTTTGCTTCAACACATGAAGACTTGCCCTTAACTTGCCGGAGGCTTACATATTTATAGCCTAAGAAAACGCGTAAAACTTATATACACTGTTCTTACTTTACACGTTTCCTATATTCATTTGTCCTAAAAAATCCAATAATGGCAAGTGCTAAAAGCTAATAACTGAATAAAAGAAAAGTAAAAAAGTCTACCCTAGAAATAGTAAAGCTATTAAATGTTTATATGATTCACGTATCTTATTTTTCACAAATCTAGCTTTTTCTCCATATGTCGTTTTCTTCCTTTAATATTTTTGTCTCCTTATCTTTCTATTATTGGTCCATTGATTTTTATCTTCTAGCTAGCCTCCTTATCTTCTTGTTGGTTTTTTCTTTTATCCTAGCTGAACTTCTGGGATAATATTATCTCCTCCATTACATTTCGAACATTGATGGTCTGGATATTTGTGTCCAATTATCTTGCAATATCTTGTTAATAATCCGTCTGAAATAAATCCTCTCTTAATTGCTCTTGCAGTAGATTGTTTTTCTGGGTTAAGTAACGTCATTATCCATTGTCCAACATCTTTCATATATGTTTGTCGTAGCTCTCTTGAATTTGAATAAATCATTTGATGGTCTCTTGAATAATAACTCCATATTGGGTTTCCATTGATGTAATTATTTGCTAATTCTTGAATAATTGTAGCTAATCCAATAAGTTGTTTATTTGCATAAAAATCAGGTATCTCGATTTTAGGTATCTCTGGCTGCTGCACAATATCTTTCGGTATAATCATATCTCTGGTTAATCCTATTTTTACAACTTGTATAACTGGTTTGATCTCGTCGTATAATATCTCTGCTGGTGTCGTATAAAATTTTATATAAAATAGATTTCCTTTGGTTACTCTTTTATAGGTGGTGAATACTTTATGTAATTCTTCTATAGCTGTTAGTTCTTCTCCATCTTGGTTATATACGGTATTTAATAATCCATAGTCAAAACATGTTTTTATTAAGCTTGGATTGGTTTTGGGTAATGCGATTAGCTTGTTGTAACCTTGCAATTTTTGGGTTATATAGTTTGTGTTTAGTTTTTGGATATTTGTAGCTCTGGGGTTAAGGTTTAGAAAAGTTTGTACTTTATAGATATTTTCTATGTATCCTCGGGCTATATGGTTATAAGCTTTTTTATCTTGGTTCAAACTATCTCGATATGTGGTAATTTGTGGGGGTACGAACAAGGGGTCTTTTTGTGTTTTTGGTATAAATGATTTTTCAAATATCTTATTCATATTCATGTTCTGATATCTTTGTCCACTAACTCCTTTGCTTGTACCTGCAATTGTAGATTGATAAACGTTATGGGTTTTATGAAGTGTCCCAACGTCTCCTTTTAGCTCTG
>NC_061114.1:216719551-216720415 GCF_002878395.1 Capsicum annuum | reverse complement strand
TAACTCATTTGCTTGTACCTGCAATTGTAGATTGATAAACGTTATGGGTTTTATGAAGTGTCCCAACGTCTCCTTTTAGCTCTGAAATTTTAATGTCTTCCGATCGACATAGCTATGCACACTACTGAGTTATCTGATTTGTAGCTTTAGACTTTAGTTTAACTTCATTAGTCTTTAGCTTTTCTATTTCATTACCCATACTGTCCACTTTCATTGAAAGCGTAGTTAGGATTTTGAGTATCTTTTCTAAAGCATCATCTTCTATTATATCAGTCTGTGTAGCTTTGTCTTGATATGTAATCTGCAATAACATTTTTGTTAGTACTAATTACTTCAATTGTAAGTGTAAAATTTAATATATTTAATACTAGTCTCCGGATTTCTTTTGTTGTAACTGAATAATGTATTTTCTTTATTAGCCACCATCGAACCTGAGTATTATCTGTTCTCACAATAAATTTGTTATATACAATATATGGTTTAAATGCTAATAAACATTTATATAACGAACATAATTCTTTTCTATTTATTTTCTATTTTATTTCTGTTTCATTAAACATACCTGAGTAGTATCTGCAATGATGTTCTAATTTTTCATTTTCGTACCTATATTTAAGTACTTCTCCGTAACTATATTCACTAGCATCTGTTTCTACTATATATATAAATTTTTTATTTTCGTTTGGGAATTGTAATTTTGGTAACTCTTTACAAAGTATTTTTATTTTCTGAACTTGTTTTTTGTCTTCTTCGTTGTAATTATATTCTATATCATTTTTTAATTTTTTCTGTAAAGGCTTTAGGTTTTCTGCTAATTTTGGTATATATTCTCTTACTTGGTTTACTAATCCTAAAAATGATTGT
>NC_061114.1:216590260-216716551 GCF_002878395.1 Capsicum annuum | reverse complement strand
TAAACAGTTGTATCTACATAAGTTTGCTTCTGCTCCTGTATCTATCATAGGTGTATAATACCTTATTATAATATCCTTCTACTATTATTTTTACAAGTACATATATTTTTATATCATGTTAAAGCTCTTCTTATGAATAATCTTTCTTTATTATATGTTATAGATAATTGTGTATGTTCTATATTGTATGGTTTTACTTGTTCTAACCATTTTATTCTTAATATTTTGTCTGCTTTCTGCGTTTCTTCCTTTATTTTAAATTATATTTTTATTTTTCTGACTCTTATTATTATTTCTTTTTTCTGCCGTATCTTTAGTGTTTATTAGACTCCTTGGTAGATCTGGGCATATATCACTATTAGATTTTATTTCTTCATTTTTTACTAGATATTTTGCTATATAATTTTCTTCTGGTCCTATTTTAAGAGTATTAAATATTCTTTTTCATTTATTGTTCCTGTTTTATAATATTGATTTAAATTAACCGTTGAAGTTGTTTCATAACTTGTTCTTTTTGATGAGCTTGATGATTCTGTTTTTTCATGAGCTATTCTTTTTGTTGTAGTTATTCTATCATTTATTATTTCTAAATCTTCTTCTATATCTATGTCTTTGTAACTATAATCATTATTATCAATTGTTTTTACAAATTGCTCGAAAGGACTTTTTATTTGTATTTTATTAATTTTATTTTTTCCCGTTATTTTATGTTTTGTTGTTAATACATATAGATTTTTACATCTTACTGTAAATATTTTACTTCCTGGGGTTAGTTCTATTCCTGATATTTTCCAATATAATACTAATGATTTATCTATATTTTTATCTGTTATTGCTACTGAATAATTCACACTTATTATAAATTTAAATTTTTGGTCTATGAAATTTCCTTTTATGGCTGTTATTATACTTTTTTCTATAGGTTTTATAACTCTATCATCTGCTAAATATAATTCTATTAGTGTATCTATTTCTTCTCTAAAACATGCTTTTATTAATATCTTTGTTCCTCCAAGGTGTACATATTTTATTGGGTCTTTACTTTTTATGTCGTTTATTTCTTTATTGATTATTCTTTTTGTTACTAGTAGTATACTAGCTCTTCCTTTTGTATATCTACAGTCTATTACATGTTCTTTTTGGCTTACTAAGTAGTATTCTTCCTTTTTTCTACTAAATATATATTTTTTATTGTTGGTATTTTAAATATTTTTTCTACACTTAAGTCTAACTCTTTTCCTTTTATTTCGTCAAATTTATTACTTTCAAATATTATTTTTTGATCTGTTCCTTCTTCATTTAAATATTCTTCCTTTGTTATTATTTTTATATCTTCTTCAGTTATTTGGTTCATTTTTATATCTTCTTCAGCCATTTGATTCATCTAATTCACTATCTATTTTATTATCTGTTTCATTTTTCGAAATTTCATATATACTATCTTCACTTTCTAATTCATAATCTATATAATCTATCTTCATATATTCTGTATTTTCTATTTTTATTTCTGATAAATCAATTTAAATAAAAATTGATTTATTAATTGAGATAAATCAATTTAAAGAAAAATTAGAAATAAAAAATATAATACCTTGTACAGACCCCCACAAATTACCACATACCGAGATAGTTCGAACCAAGATAAAAAAGCTTATAACCATATAGCCCGAGGATATATAGAAAATATCTACAAAGTACAAACTTTTTTAAATCTTAACCCTAGAGCTACAAATATCCAAGAACCAAACAGAAACTATATAACCCAAAAATTGCAAGGTTACAACAAGCTAATCGCACTACCCAAAACCAATCCAAGCTTAATAAAAATATGTTTCGACTATGAATTATTAAATACCGTATATACCCAAGATGGAGAAGAACTAACAACTATAGAAGAATTACATAAAATATTCACCACCTATAAAAGAGTAACCAAAGGAAATCTATTTTATATAAAGTTTTATACGGCACCAGTAGAGATATTATATGACGAGATCAAACCAGTTATACAAGTTGTAAAAATAGGATTAACCAGAGATATGATTATACCGAAAGATATTGTGCAGCAGCCAGAGATACCCAAAATCGAGATACCTGATTTTTATGCAAATAAACAACTTAGTGGATTAGCTACAATTATTCAAGAATTAGCAAATAATTACATCAATGGAAACCCAATATGGAGCTATTATTCAAGATACCATCAAATGATTTATTCAAATTCAAGAGAGCTACGACAAATATATATGGAAGATGTTAGACAATGGATAATGATGTTACTTAACCCAGAAAAACAATCTACTGCAAGAGCAATTAAGAAAGGATTTATTTCAAATGGATTATTAACAAGATATTGCAAGATAATTGGACACAGATATCCAGACCATCAATGTTCGAAATGTAATGGAGGAGATAATATTATCCCAGAAGTCCAGCTAGGATAAAAGAAAAAACCAACAAGAAGATAAGGAGGCCAGCTAGAAGATAAAAATCAACGGAGCAATAATAGAAAGACAAGGAGACAAAAATATTAAAGGAAGAAAACGACATATGGAGAAAAAGCTAGATTTGTGAAAAATAAGATACGTGAATCATGTAAACATTTAATAGCTTTACTATTTCTAGGGTAGACTTTTTGACTTTTCTTTTATTCATTTATTAGCTTTTAGCACTTGACATTATTGGATTTTTTAGGACAAATGTATTTAGAAAACGTGTAAAGTAAGAACAGTGTAGATAAGTTTTATGCGTTTTCTTAGGCTATAAATATGTAAGCCTCCGGCAAGTTAAGGGCAAGTCTTCATGTGTTGAAGCAAAAAGCCCTCCTTTGTAAAAAAAAAAAAAAACTTTTGAATATTTAATAAAAGACAGATATATTTCAAAGCAAAAGCTATGGATGAACAAAACCCAGAATTATCAAATCTACCAGAACAGGCATATTTATTTATGGTTATGAATAGCTAAATTCATAAATTCCTGACAATCATGATATGATAAAATAAGTTCATGTTAGTTACTTTATAGTAGAATTATTCGAAAAATAGCATGCTAAGAAGTTTATTAGCAAAGTGGAAAAGGAGAAAATCCCTAAGAACTATGTCATTCTAAAGGTGAAACCGGTGAGGCAAGAAAGCCATGATAAGGGATATTTGGGGAGATTCTTGTTTAGTTCACATTTTTTGATGACTTTGACATTTCTTTATCTTTATGGTCAAAAGTTACTGCTATACTCCTTTACTTTTTATGGGTTTTTATGATTAATTTATGCAGATGATTTGGACATTTGTCCTTTCGTTTTGCCTTACAATTTATTACACCGATAATGAATGGATACTATACATATTTGGCCAATGAAAAAATTATTATTAATTTTGAGGCCTCCGTAAATAAAATACGAACTTTTTACGTATACATACGTAATAAATAAATATTTTTTGGGCGATGATGAAACTTTATAATAACACAAGATTTTACAATTCATATCTTGGCAAGACGATTTAGGACGGCTAATTAATTGAGCAATCACTTCGTTGCAAGACGATTTAGGATTGCCAATTAATTGAGCAACCATTTCGCAGTCATGACATTATCTGAGCCCACTTTTTAACAAACATATATTTTTAAATATTTATACGCATACATACTTGTTCAATTTATTTTGATTATTTTTTATTTGTTACTAATATTCTTTTTTTTAAGTGTTTATACAGGTTATTTTGAAATATTCATTGGGAGTTGCAGTCAAAGGGGCCCTTAAATTTTATATTGTATTTTATATTCTCACACTTGTACAAATAACAAAAAAAAAATAGTGAAAATTTTACTTTTTGGGTGCCGGGCGGGGATATTTTTTATTTACACAATTTCATCAATTTTAGGCAAAACTTAGGCGGGTAATATTTACATTAAATAATTAAGTTAATTAACTAATTCACATTCACATATTACATAACTCTCTTTTAAAAAATGAATTTATATTTTCCTTTGTGATTTTTGATTAAAAAATACTTTTCCTTTTTAGTATATAAAAGATACTTTTCTTTTTTTTTTATACGTTACAAAAAATGTTTTTTTCTTTTCAATGAAATCTTTATATTTTTATACATACTTTTGTTCATATTTTCATAACAATAAATTTATTTATATATTTAATACACATACAACTTTATATTATTTAAATATTTATACCTCCTCCCTCTTTGATAAATTTAGTTTAGCCGGATACCGTACTTGTGTATTCTGAAGGATGCCTAACCTCTTCCCTTTGGAATAACTTGAACCCTTACCTAGAATCTAAACTGATTTCGTAGACTAAAACACAAGTCATGCATTTTAATAAATAAAAAAGGTTTTCCTCATTTTCCTTAAAATAAGGTGGCGACTCTGTGCAATTTTCATTCTTTTAGAATCTATAACGTCGTGCTCGTTTTGACCTCAGGTAAAAATAGGGTATGACAGAATTGCGACTCTGCTGGGGATGACAATAGGTTCTAACCGTGATCGACTCGATTTTCAATCGAGGCAGGTATTTTTACATTTTTTGTAAATGATTAAATTCTTTACCTATCACACTGCAAATTATATGAATTTGCTCATAAATTTTTTACATTTTTTTATCGTGCTTAGTTTAGGATTTTTATGCTTTATCATGTTATTTGTTTTATATATTTGTATATCATGCTATGTGTGAAAGGACGCAAGCCAAATCCAAACTTGCGTTCCTTATTTGCTTGAATAACACTACTTGTTACTGCTTTATCACTTGCATTTTTCTATCGAGTCTTTGGCCGTACACAATTCACACACTGTGGTACAAGCGAGGGGTGAACTGCACTCCTCTGAACCTTCTTTGGATTCCTTAGTTTCAGAATTGGTGTAGTTAGGTTAGTCACCTTTTCGCAAATATTCAGTCCCACTCTTGAACATTTAGGTAAAAATCCTACTCTAGTAATAGGTCATATTGCATATACCTTAGGCGGGACGGTCCAAGGTATCGTTTTCACAACTAGGAAGCCACACTTTCATCAGAAGGTTATGAAACCTTTATGACATATTTTGTGTTAGAACTGATTCAGATAATCTAAAAATCGAACATTAATGGATTCAGAACAATCAAATTGGCCTTCTTTTACTCTTCCTTCATTCGACATCATTTTCACGTCAATAGACATAAAGTATTACCCAAACTAGCAAACATTTGACACCATTTTCACGAATACAGAGTGTTGTTAAAACTCCGCTTCACAAATATCTTTCTTAGAGTCCATGAAAGTCGAGTGTTCTAAAAATGCTTTGCTTTCGTTCGACTTTCTCTTTAAGTCCACAGATAGGGAATGTCACTAAAAACTCCACCTACGTCTAACTTTTTTTTTTATCCAAACTAGAGTGGAATGTCGTCAATCATTCTTCCAATGTTTGATTCCTTTTTCTAGTCAACAGACGTAGAATATTATTCAAAACTCTACAATTATTTGACACCCTTCTTCAAAATAATGAATGTGGAATATTATTCATCTTCACCCACTTCTAACTCTTTTCAGCCAATGAGCGTGAGGCATTGTTGATACTTCTCCTCCAGTCGATATCTCTACCACAAGATCCTCATTCATCAATAACGAGACTTAAGATACTCACTCTTTTAAAGGCATTATTTCAGCCCGCTTCTATCAATTCTTATCGACTATATAGGCCTCTTTTAGCCGCCTTTGTTGGATACATTCCCACTTCAAGAAAACTTAAAATTGTTCTGAATCCAAAATGTGTCAAAATCTAGATTCATCTATATCAGTTTGTTTGGACGAAGGCCTACCTCTGGCAAAATGAGGCTCTACAATATAAGATACGCTTACTCGACGTTGTCTGAATGTGCTTGTCTATCGACATGAACTAACTCTTGAACTTTCATTTGTGTTTGCATTATTCCCTGATAGAGGTTGATTGTGTTGATCGATAGAACTAGCTAACTTAAGCTATATAATAAACACCAATACTGTCGACCCGACCAGAAGTGTTCCATCGCTGGCAAACATAGCAGGGATTTTCAAAAGACAAGATAATGCAGATAAGGATGAATGTATTCTTCTTTTGGAGCAACAACTCGAGACGTTAAGAGGAGAACTACACCAAGGAAGGGACCCGCACATCCATCTGTGGCTACTCTACCACGCCCACCTTTTTTTTTCATCACTAGGAACTCCAATACCTGAACACTATCTGTCAGTGCAACCTCCCACAACAACTGTTGGCTTAACAAATCCATCATCCCCGTTCACACCCATTAACTCCCATAAGTTTCCTTATTGTACCCCACATCCCAATGTTGTCACATCTTCTCGTGATATTCAACAAACAAATTATGCTACCTTTAGAGAACTATATATTTCTCCAATATGTGTGACTGAGACACCCGCTTTCACCATACCTATTAAAAGTAGGTTGTTGATGAATTCAAAGACGAAAGAAGAAGAAGACATGATCGTAAACGAGCTTCGTGATCTAAAGCAGGCGATAAAACACCTCCAAGAAACTCAAGTCAGCGAGCATTTAGACTATGAAGATTTATGTATCCATCCAGATGTTGATTTGCCAGTCGGGTTCAAGCCATCTAAGTTCGACTTGTTTGGTGGAACCGGCGATCCTCATACTCATTTAAGAATAAATTGTGATAAATTGGTCGGGATTGGCAAAAATGAGAAGCTCATAATGAAGTTGTTTATTAGAAATCTGTCTGGCGAGGCGCTCGCCTGGTACACCAAACAAGACCCTCGTCATTGGCATAAATGGAGCGACATGGCTAAAGACTTTATGAATCATTTCAAGTTTAAGACAGAAATCGTACCTGATGGACTTTCCCTCATTAGTATACAGAAGAAGCCCTTGAATTATTCCAGGAATATACTCGACGATGGAGGTCTGAAGCAGGAAAAGTTTAACCACTGATAGATGAAAGTAAATTGACAAAGTATTTTATCCCCAGTCAAAAGGGTGTCTATTTCGAAAGGATAATGTCCACATTGGGGCAAAAGTTTGCTGACTGTGTCAAAATGGGGAATTTTATTGAAGAGGCGATTAACTGTGGAAAGATTAAGTCGGCAAATAACTCGAGCGAGACTACTCGGTTAGCAAAATTAAAGGAGCCAAGATGGAGAATGAAGAAGAAGTATCTATTGTGATACCACACCACTCAATACCTGAATCATCCTAATTACTTCAAAATCCTAATAACGAACTGATGCAAATATCGAGTCACAAACTACATTATGCCTACAATAACCAACAAAATTACCTTCAACCCCAAGCTTCCACATACCAAAATCCACCATAACCATGCATACCAATCCAATTGTCAGTTTATCAAAATCCGACACCTTTTGTGCTTAGACAAAATTCGAAGGGTAAGCACAGTCAAAGCCATACACAATTTGTTAAACCATTGACATATTTGTTCGAAATATTGAGAGGTGTAAATTTTCTGCAACCCGATCTTGGGAAGATTCCTAACCCATTACCTAAATGGTTTGATGAAAGAAAGCGATGTGCTTTTCACTCTGGAGTTCAGGGGTACGGCACTGAAGATTGTTATAGGTTGAGGCATAGAATTGAGTGGTTGACCAAGGCCGGGGTAATCTAATGTGTCAAAGTGCAACCAAATGCAAATATTGATCCAATGCCCTATCATGAAAATGGAAGAGTGTATATGACATGAGGGACACCATCCTCCACGCTGAGCCGGTAAGGCCTTTACATAAGCCATCCTACAGAGAATCGATTAACTTTAGTGGGAATGCAATAGTGATAAATCCAAGTTGACTGACTCAGAAGTAGGCAATATAGTCCTATATTTGAAGACATAGGATTTCCTCTAATTATCATGTATCAAAACTATGTTCTGACCTGATTTCTCATGGTGAGATACGTAGGCAACCCTCATCAGGTTCGTTCGTACTTAAGTAGAATCATTTTCCCTTTTGTAGTTGGAACTACGTGTAACCTGATTTCCTTCGGTGGGATACGTAGGCAGCCTATATAAGGCTCGGTCCCTTTATAATAAAAAATTCCATTTTTCCCTAATGACGAGCGAAACTTGAACGCGACGGTATCCAAAAAACCCGACACGATCCATCAAGACTATCCCAAGATACACAGCAAAGAATCATCGAGAAAGTCTCTCCAAGAGACTGGGGCAAAATTTTGAAGAATGTTTTGAAAATCAACGAAGGCGAGGACGTTCAACTTAGAAATGTTACAATCAAGGTTGATTTGTACCAGATAATGCAAGACATCATTAGAGATACAAGATATCAATGGAGGATGAATTGACTATAATATCGAGAGAAATGCACCAAGGGTCAATACAGAAGATACTTCTACCACTTAACCAAAGATCTTCTCTACAAATATTGTTAAAAGATACTATCAATACAAATGCTCCAAAATCACATCGATGATCAGCGCAGAATCAAACACTCGTTACTTCAGTCATAAGGAGGTCAACCAAATCTTCAGGAGGATTTCCAAAATATGCTTAAAAGCATTCAAGCTTGGATTATGACTAATACATCAATCGAGGATATCAACATTCAACATCCGTTGACATGTGAGATAGCATATGTTGGCATCGAAGATATCTCATCATCCTATGAATCAACATCTGAATTTATCAAAAGCATATGATTCGTCTTTAAGTCGCTATCTGAAAGCGAACATCATATGAGATTTTCTTGAAATTGATAATTTGAGGATCATCTATGAGTCATATTATTTGAAATAAGATAGTGTGCAAGATTACCTCTGAGTTGATAGTCCATAGGTCATTCGTAAGCTGCAATAACATCCTAACCGAATAGTATGCAAGGTTACCCAAAAATTGATAGTCCGAAGGTTATCCATAAGTCGCAACTAAATCCTTACCATAGAATATGTGAGATCATCAAATTGGTATGTCCAAGGGTTCTCTATAAGTCGCGTCATATCCAAGATCGATTATGTGCAGGATTACCCAAGGACTAACAATTTGAGAGATATCTATAAGTCATATTGTGTCCAAAGTTGGATGATGTGCAGGAACACCTGAAAACTAGCAATTGGAGGGATATCTGTAAGTCATCTTTTATCCAAAGTCGGATAATGTGCAGGATTACCAAAAGGCTAGCAATTCAAAGGATATCTATAAGTCGTCTCGTATCCAACATCAAATATTGCACAAAATAATCCAAAGATTGACGATTCAAGAGGAATCTATAAGTCGTATTGATATAAAAGATGCGTAAGACTTATCCGAGATCATATGCGAAGAATTATTGTCAATAAACACAGAGGTCATCATTCCACAAGCATTATGGGTGACTTAAAAGGGTTACTGTATCAACACAAGATTACACGGTCGCGGGGACCCTTCTGCATAAAGTGTCATCGGTGTCCAAAAGGGGCACCTCACTTTGAAGACATATTCAACTGACAAATAAGTATGCAACAACCAAAAGGGTTGTTGTGTCTGTTGTTGCAAGTTGTTTCTTTTCAAATAGGTACACGAAAGGACGACTGTAGTGGACCCAAAAAGATTTCATATATGAAGACGCCCACAAGATAAGGAGACTATCAATGAGGCGCCCAAGAAATATTTAGAGTTTACGCAGAGAAGACTCGCGCATGTACCCAAGCCTCTTGCTTTAGTCAAAAATACAAGTTAGCAAGACTACATATGAAGATAGCTTATACAACGCGTTCATTACTCTTCCGCTCAAAACCCTGACACGAAAAACATTGAGATGCAAATCTTAACGCTTGATTGACTCCAACAACTTACAAAAGCATTGCTCAAATTAAGAAATTCTTTGATGTTAATCATTAGTACAATAAAAATCCATAAGATGTTGAAGACTCATACATAAGAGGCACCGCTTCAGCAAATGACCAAATGAGCTTTCCAAAGCAAGATCATGATTATCAACCTTACCATTCTCCACATACCCACCCTTGTGGCCAAATTTTTCTTGATTCCTCTCATACGAAACTACGTTTTGACCTGATATGTAGGAAGCTTAAGTCAGGCTCGATCATATCAACAACATAATTTTTTACATCTTTTCAAATTTCATTTATCATCTCAAACCACAACAACCGCGTCACTTTGATGGAAGTCCAAAAGCGAAGATCAAGATGGAGAAAGTTCCCACCAGAAGACATAATAGTAGAAGCACATTATGTGGAGTTAGGAAGTGTCACTACTCCTAATCCCGAATAGATTACCGATTGTCGAAAGATTGAAGGACGAGATAGCTGCTAGGCCGAGTTCTCGATCAATACAAAATTAACATCCCCTCCCCAAACTAAGAAACGTTCTTTGAGCGTAGGTACAAAATTGCTACAACAAAGGTTCAAACATCTTGGAAGCCTAAATGCTGCCTCACTATCACAAGCTGAGAATCCAGGTATCGTCAATTTATCCATAATTATTCCAAGGCACTAAAGAATTTTCTCGAATCTTGCAGGTTATAATAATGCTCAAGGAGGCACGTGTCAAGTATCTTACAACATTCCATCAGAAACTCAACATCACATCTCTATCACAAGCCAAGAATCCAGGTTTTATCAATTCATTCGCTAATACTTTCTAACTCTAAAAGAAATTTCTTGATTTTTTAGTCGCATTAATGGGATATCCCCATTAAGACTCGGCCATCAAGTATTAACAGATGTTTACAAAACTCTAACATAACACAGGGTAGTCCTCCCCAAACAACAGGACAGGGCAGTCCGCTTCGAACAATAGGACAGGTCAGTTTGCTCCGAATAATAGGACAGGGTAGTCCGCCCCGAATAATAGGACATGGCAAGTCCGCCCCGAACAATAGGACAGGGCCCGCCCTCCCCTAACAATAGGGAATATAATAAAACTTTCACTTCCTCAACAAGCATTTCAGCCGACGGAGACTATTTACATTTCAGTCGATAGAGGCTATTTACATTTCAGTCGACGGAGGCTATTTACATTCAACCGGTGGAGGCTATTTATATTTTAGCCAACGGAGGCTATTTAAATCTCAGTTACTGCTCAGCCGATGGAGGCTTTTACTTTCAAGCAACTGCTCAGCCGACGGAGGCTATTTGTATTTCAGTTATCACCTCGCCAGGCGAATTGCCTTAAAAAATAGAGACAATACTAGAACATGCAGTACAACGTAGAACTATCCTCTTAGCAACAAACTGGGGCAAGCTAGCGGAATGTTAGGGATCCCTAGTTAAGTCAAAAATTTCGGTGAAGAAACTCGACTTAACTCGACCCAAAACTCTCATTTTTATAATCCTTATTATCATTACTCAATGTCGTCTTAATTTGATACTGGGGATCTTTGAAAATTCACCATATCCTTTTTCCTCAAAGTCCTCAGCAAATAGTGTTATCCGACATCTACTCATTTCTAGCTACCCAAACAGTCAATTTTGGAACAAGTACCCGTATTCATTCCATTCGTGTTAAAATCTTTACCGTCATCCTTGAAGGAACCCAGTGTCACCATAACTCTACACTGGGGTAAATTTTGATATTTATCAAGATATTGCTATGATTCGAATTACAGTGACCTGATTCTCATAACACTCGAGATATGTAGGAAGCTCTATGCAGAGTTCGATCATCACAACCCCATAATCATTCTTTCTCCCCAACAAGTACACAATCTTGCGTCTCCAGCATCTCACAGGGGCAATTTTGAAAGGGGCATCGAAAATAGATGAACACTTTTGTTTTCAATTAGTCCTTCTCCCAATAATCATTTCACACGATCTCTCACCCTCAATAACAAGGCGATTTGCTTATTTTTTTGAACTACATTGACCTGATTCTCGTACAACTCGAGGTATGTAGGTAACTTTAAATTAGAGTTAGATCGAATTTTTTTATGACAAAAAAAATTATTTTTTGTCAAGCAAAATTGGCTACACGTTAACGTTTTCATTTGAAGACTTGTACATTGTCCTCAAACGAAAAGGGGCAACTGTTGACGCCCAACTTTTGTTCTCCGTGCCTAAAATTAATGTCTTCAGGCTTCCTGATCGTTAAAGGGCACAAATTATAATTTTCACATCTTTTTTATCATTGTTGACAAATTATTGATAATCATCCTTACTTTAGGATTTTTATCAATTTGTTGTCGTATTTTTACTTTTCATAATTTATTAATAATCCTCCTTATAATAGGATTTCTATCAATTCATTATCGTTTTTAACATTTTATAATTATCTGCACACGTACTCGACATGACATCACATTTTTATAATATTTTTCTTATTAAATTAAATTTTTATAATACTTTCAATATTCTTTACATTTTTCATAATTACAAATCAATACCTGCATTTTGTACATTTTTACGGTTCGCAAATGCTACGTCGGATCAATTATTTTTACACGATATAATAATTCAATGTCTTGTCGCATTCGACAACGACCACACATAATGTCATGTCACATCCGACAATGACTACACAATGATATCTTGTCACATCTGACAATGACAAATCAATGACACTACCCTTTGGATAATTACTTTGTCCGTTGGTCAAAGGAATGAAAATCCTTTGGCCAATAACTTAAGGACCTAAGGGTGTTCTATTATAAATAGAGAGGACACCCCTTTATTCATTGGATAAAAGGGGTGCTCAATTTTTTGTATAAATAGGTGGTGGGAGAACACATTTTAGACACACATTTTTTGTTCATTTTTTCCTCTCTTTCAAAATACACATATATTTATTTTTTACAACTCATACATATTTTTTCTTTGCAAACCCACACACATATTCATAAATACACAAGCATATTTTATTTATTCTATTTTTTTATTTTTCTTTTCAAAACACACCACCTATATAGGACACAACACAACAATACACACATACACTACACATATCCACATACATATACATACGCAAGTACACTACAGAGAAAATCATCATTTTCATCTCCTTCTCCCTCACAATTCTCTCCCTTTCTCCTTCATTGTCCCAGATCCGGCAAACTGTCTATTGGCGCCGCCCCTACACTCCCTTCTCTTCTGTATCCGGCAAAGCCCCCATCACGCTGGTCATCTCAGACCTGCGGTTCTTCACCAAACCTCTAGCCATCAAAAACTCACCAGCGCCCTCCACTCTCTTTTCCCTTTTTGCCGTGCCACGCCGGAGTTAATCGCTGGCGGGCGAGTCTCGATACATCCACGAGCCGTTGCCGTAACCACCACACGCACCGTCACTGCCATATTAAAAATGGCCAGATCTGGTCGGAATCTGGGTTTCGACGTTGCTTCCGCATACACCGTTGGAGTAACGACAACCTTTATTTGTTATTACACGATCCGCTAATAATTTGCTTATTTTATGGATTTGGGTCGCTCAGGGTGCTCTGACATTTTTTTTTTTGCTCTGACATTTTTTTCTCTTTACTTTTGGATCCTTGATATTTTTTGTTGATTTTGAATTATCTGGGGAGGTCTTGATTCTTGGAACATGCTTGCTTTGGGATGATTTTTGATTGCTAGCTATGTTTTTTCGTCTGCTTGTGTTTCCTCTATGCAATACTGGTTGGGATATTTGGGGATATTCTTGTTTAGTTCACTTTTTTGATGACTTTGACATTTCTTTATCTTTATGGTCAAAAGTTGATGCTATACTCCTTTACTTTTTATGGGTTTTTATGATTAATTTATGCAGATGATTTGGACATTTGTCCTTTCGTTTTGCCTTACAATTTATTACACCGATAATGAATGGATACTATACATTTTGGGCCAATGAAAAAATTATTATTAATTTTGAGGCCTCCGTAAATAAAAGATGGACTTTTTACGTATACATACGTAATAAATAAATATTTTTTGGGTGATGATGAAACTTTATAACAACACAAGATATTACAATTCATATCTTGGCAAGACGATTTATGACGACCAATTAATTGAGCAACCACTTCGTTGCATGACGATTTAGGACTGTCAATTAATTGAGCAACCATTTTGCAGTCATGACATTATCTGAGCCCACTTTTTAACAAAAATATATTTTTAAATATTTATACGCATACATACTTGTTCAATTTATTTTAATTATTTTTTATTTGTTACTAATATTCTTTTTTTTTTAAGTGTTTATATAAGTTATTTTGCAATATTCATTGGGAGTTGCAGTCAAAGGGGCCCTTAAATTTTATATTGTATTTTATATTCTCACACTTGTACAAATAACAAAAAAATAGTGAAAAATTTTACTTTTTGGGTGCCTAGCGAGGATATTCTTTATTTACATAATTTCATCAATTTTAGACAAAACTTAGGCCGTTAATATTTACATTAAATAATTAAGTTAATTAACTAATTCACATTCACATATTATATATCTCTCTTTTAAAAAATAAATTTATATTTTTCTTTGTGATTTTTGATTAAGAAAACTTTTTCTTTTTAGTATATAAAAGATACTTTTCTTTGTTTTATACGTTACAAAAAATGTTTTTTCCTTTTACATGAAATCTTTATATTTTTATACATACTTTTGTACATATTTTCATAACAATAAATTTATTTATATATTTAATACACATACAAATTTATATTATTTAAATATTTATACCTCCTCCCTCTTTGATAAATTTAGTCTAGTCGGGTATCACACTTGTGGATTCTGAAGGATGCCTAACCCCTTCCCTTCGGAATAACTTGAACCCTTACCTAGAATCTAAACTGGTTTCGTAGACTAAAACACAAGTCATGCATTTTAATAAATGAAAAAGGTTTTCCTCATTTCTCTTAAAATAAGGTGGCGACTTTGTACAATTTTCATTCTTTTAGAATCCATAACGCCGTGCTCGTTTTGACCCCAGGTAAAAATAGGGTATGACAATATGAACATTAATAAAATTAAAATAAATGCACTAAAAATAAAAATATTTAATAAATACACTAAAAATAAAAATGTTTAGAGAAGTTAAGAAATATCCATGCACAAATAAAAATCGATCCACCTTCGTGGAAGGAATTTGAAAAAACTATGCGCCACAAGCAAAATGAAACTTCTCTTGAGACTTTGATAATGAGAATCCACATGGAAGAAGAAGCAAGGGGCCAAGACGCACTTATGCAAACAGAAGAGAATAACATCACCCCGAAGATAAATTTAACTTCTTCAAGTAATGCTACCCCTGAACCTAACAAAAATACTACTTTGAAACCTAAGAAGAAAAAATTCAAGAAAAATAATGGTAGACATCCCAATGATAATAATGGTGAAAATAACCAAGCATAAAATCAACATGAAAAAGGACTGTACTTTGTATGTGGCAAGAGTGGGCATATTGCTCGATTTTGTAGATCTAAAAAGCGTGGGCCTACACCTCAGGCAAACATTACCGAAGAACCTTTTGTGGCAGTGATAATAGACATAAACATGGTGGAGAATATTGATGGATGATGGGCTGACTCTGGTGCAAACCATCATGTCTGTTATGACAAAGACTGGTTTAAAAAATATACAAAATTTGAGGAGCCCAAAATCATCATGCTTGGAGATTCACACATAAGTCAAGTACTTGGAATGAGAGATGTCGAGTTGAGGTTTACTTCTGGAAGGATATTAATCTTAAAAGATGTACTTTATACTCTTTCCATGAGAAAAAACTTGATGTTTAGTTTTCTTCTTAATAAAGCAGGCTTCAAACAGATTATTGAATCTGATCAGTATGCAATTGTGAAAAATAATGTTTTTGTGGGAAAGGGGTATGCATGTGATGGTATGTTCAAGTTTAGTGTTGAAATGACTAAAACATATACTTCTGTTTACATGCTTTCTTCTACTAATTTTTGGCATGCTCTTTTGTGTCATATAAATGAACGTTATGTGGGAATCATGAGTAGTTTAGGATTAATTTCAATGATAAAAAAGAACTTTGAAAAATGTGAGGCTTGTAGTAAAGCAAAAATCACTAGAAGACCTCATTTTCAAGTTGAAAGAAAAACTGAATTATTAGAATTAATTCATACTAATATTTGTGAACTTGGGGGAATTTTAACTCGTGGAGGAAATAGATATTTTATCACTTTCATTGATTATTTTTATAAGTTTACATATTTTTACTTAATGAAAAATAAAAGTGATGCTTTTGAGAATTTTAAAACTTTCCTCCATGAAGTTGAAAATCTAATAGAAAAATAAAAAGAATAAGAAGCGATAGAGGCCGTGAATATGAGTCACTTTTGTTCAATTATTTTGAAAGATCATTGGGTATAATTCGTGAAACTTATCCTCCTTATTCTCCTGCATCTAACGGTGTAGCTGAAAGGAAGAATAGAACTTTGGTTGAGTTAACTAATGCCATGTTAATTGAGTCTTGTGCACCTTTAATTTTTTGGGGTGAAGCCCTTTTGACTACTTGTTATGTGTTGAATCATGTTCCTCATAAAAATACCAAATTAACGCCTTTTGATTTGTGGAAAGGTCATAAGCCAAATTTGGGATATCTAAGAGTTTGGGTTGCTTAGCCTATGTAAGGTTAATGGATCCTAAAATCTCTAAGTGGGTGAAAAAGTTACTGCTTGTGCTTTTCTTGGTTATGATTCAAATAGTACAACCTATAGATTTTTTAATCTTGAAGATAATGTGATAATAGAATCAGGTGATGCTATTTTTCATGAAAATAAATTCCTTTTGATTCTAAAAATAGTGGGGGTCATAGGATTAATGAAAATATTTCGACGCTACCTAGTTCTTCTACTTCTACTTTGAAAAATAAAGAAAATGATGATTTTGAATTAAGAAGAAGTAAACGAGCTAGAGTAGAAAAAGACTTTGGTCCTGATTATTATGTTTTTAACGTTGGAGATGACCCACTCACTTTAAAAGAAGCTTTGTCTTCCCATGATGCTATTTTTTGGAAAGAGGCTGTAAATGATAAAATGGAATTGCTAATTTCCAATAAAACTTAGAAGCTAGTTGATTTACCACCGGGTTGTAAAACAATTGAATGTAAATGGTTCTTACGTAAAAAATTAAAATCGGATGGATCTGTTGATAAATACAAAGCTAGGCTAGTGGCTAAAGGTTTTAAACAACTAGAAGGCCCAGAATTTTTTGATACTTTTTCATCGGTTACTAGAATTACATCCATTAGACTTTTAGTTGCTATTGTGGTAATTTTTTTATCTACAAATTCATCAAATGGATGTAAAAACTGCTTTTTAAACGGAGACCTAAATGAGGAGATTTACATGGAACAACCCGAGTGTTTTGTTGAGGCTGGCCAAGAAAGCAAAGTGTGTAAACTTAATAAATTCCTATATGTCTTGAAACAGGCACCAAAGCAATGGCATGAAAAGTTTGATTCCTGCATAATTGATAATGGGTTTAAAACAAATGAGTGTGATAAGTGCATATATCATAAGTCTTGGAATAATTTGCATGTTATTATTTGCCTATATGTTGATGATTTATTGATCTTTGGCTCTAACATGAATATTATTGATGAAACTAAAAATATTCTTAGAAGCCATTTTGAAATGAAAGATCTTGGTGAGACAAATTTTATTCTAGGAATAAAAATTACTAGAACATGTGATGGAATTTTCCTTGACCAGTCACAGTATGTTGAGAAAATATTGAAAAAATATAATTTCCTTGATTGCAAGCATGTTGTAACTCCATTTGATTCTAGTGTTCACTTGTTTCCTGTTGAAAGTGAAACTGATGTAATAAATCAAAAAGAATATGCTAACATAATTGGAAGTTTGAGATACGTGACTGATTGCACTGGGCCTGATATTGCATATGTAGTAGGAGTACTTAGCAGGTTTACTAGCAAGTCAGGTAATGAACATAGCATGCTATAACTAGAGTAATGAGATATTTAATTGGAACGAAAAATTGTGGTTTGTTCTATAAAATATACCTTGCTGTACTTAAAGGATTTTGTGATGCGGATTGGAACACTTTATCAGGTGATTCCTTATCCACTACTGGTTATGTTTTTACCTTGGGTGGTGGTGCTATTTGTTGGAAGTCTAAAAAGCAAATAATTATTGTTAACTCTACCATGGAGGCTGAACTAATTACTTTAGCTTTAGCTAGTGAAGAAGCGAATTGGTTGAGAGATTTGTTATTTCAAATACCTTATTTTATCAATTCCTCTTATTTTAATTCATTGTGATAGCACCGCTGTAATTGGTAGAGTTCAAAACCATTATTACAATGGTAAATTCAGACCTATACGGAGAAAATACAGTAATGTGAGATCATATTTGACAAATGGTACCATTGATGTTGATTATGTCAAATATTGTGATAATCTTGTAGATCCGTTGACTAAGGCCTTAGCAAGAGAAAAGGTCTGGAGCACATCGAGGGGAATGGGATTGAAGCCTACTGAAACTTGAGTCATATGTGAGGAAACCCAACCTGGGGACTAGAGATCCTATAACCAGGTTCAATGGAAAAAACGAATCACATGATGACTTGTTGTGAAAAATGCACTATTTATTTATCCCTCCCTATGATGTGAGTGCATTTGCCTGTAATGATTGTGAGGTTGAGTTTATTAAACTTTTAATGAAAATCTGTAGCTCGTATGAGTGGGGTGTTAAATTACAGGAGCACTCTCGACAGATTTCACCTATGTGAGTGTTGAGGTAAGCCGCTTCCTATGAGAATTAGGCTCATTCTCAAAAGACACTCATTAAAATCGGGATATATAGCACAAGGCCGTAACGTGCTAGCTATAAAGCTCATGTTAACACCTTGACTATTATGTGTAAGCAGTAACTTTTTTATTTCCCCAAAACAGTCATAATTCAAGTCTGAGACCACTACGACTCTGGAGTATAAAGTACTATTTTACTAAGTGAAGGTTCAATGCAGAGAACACCTTCATTATGCATGGTAGTCCTCCTTCAGCTAGTAGACTCTCTTGATAATATTAAAATGAGTAGGGGATTGATGTTGCATTTTGATAATATTAATATTATTAGGCATGGTTAGTACAAATTTTCTTCATTCAAAATGTACTGCATACAACTTTGTCAACTTTTGTTGGCAAGTCAAGAAGAGAAGTACATTCAAAATAGTTCTGCATGCATTTTTCAATAACTTTGTCAAAATTTAGTAGCAAACCATTTTTGCATGAATTTTTCAAAAGCTTTGTCAAAATTTAAAAGCAAACCAGTTGCAAAGTTTAAACTGCAAACTTTTTAGATGTCATCAATGACATCAAATGGTGTTTTGTTAGCCTATAAATAAGAGCTTTCAGCTTATTCTATGTACACCATAACAATATAGAAGTGAGGGAAAAGTTCACAAAAAACTTAGCAAAATAAGTTTATTGTGGGGCTTTGAACTCAACTCTTGTCCAGAGTTGTTGAATTATTGCGAGAAGGATGTTATATCCTGGAGGGGATAACTCAAAAAGATTACTGCTAGACTGGTGAAACATTTGCTGCAGTGGGCTTGAATCTCCTTAAAGAAAGCGAGATATTCACGCCTCGGCCGTAGAAGAAGAAGATAGTCTTTTATATTTTCTTCACTTGTAATTTTCAGTTGTATTTATTTATTTTATTGTAATTTCACCATCAGTTACTAAATCTAACTTAAGTATGTCAAGTGGGTAGGGTTGACCCGGCCCACTTAAAGGATCCGACCCGGTTTGACCCGGCCCGATAAGCCCTAGGGCTTTAGGGTTCCGAGTCCCGGGCTGGTTATATTTTAAATTTGGGCCCGGTTAACCCGATCTGGACCTAACTCAGTCCAAGCCCGCCGGTTAACCGGCCCGACCTGGATTCAATTTTTTATTTTTTATTTTTTTTTAATTTTTGAGTTTTGGGCCAAACTAGCCGTTGGCCCAACGACTATATAGCCGTTTTTGGGTCCAAACTGCTAGTTTGGGCCCATTTCTTAAAAAAAAAATTTTTTTTACTTTAAAAATTATTTTTTAATCTCAAAAAAAAATTCTATAAATACCCTACACCTTCAAATCATTTTTCACTCTCTCAAATCGCAATTCTCAATTCTCAAATATTCAATTTATTTAATTTCTTAAAGTGTTCACTTTAATTTTTTAATTTTGCGTTTACAAAGTACGAGCGGAAGTTTCTAAAGTCGCAACCTTCAGATACTTCTAAAATTTGGTATTGTCGTTCCATCTCTTACGTTTAATTTTTATTTATTGTATTAATTATTTAATATTTAATTTTATTATATTTGTGTATTTTAATTTTTTTTTTTAGTTTAATTTAATTTATACTATGGATAAATTAAGAAACCTCGCTACTAAAGGTGTTAAAATTTTTTATCCCGGAAGTGGTAGTGGTAGTAAAAAATGAATTACTAGCGGTAGAGGTAGTTCAAGTAGTAGATATACCCGTGTTCCTTCACCTCCGGTACCGCTTGGTACAACTTTTGAGGAAAAAATAGGTGTAGGTGCTCACGATATGGATTATGTAGAAGCTCAGGAAAATTACGGTATAGAAGAAGAAAATGAAGTAGATGCGGTTAATTTAGACGAAGAAAATAAAAATATTGGTGAGACACCTGCAGTAAGAAATGCTAACGTTAGATCTAAATTGGTTAATCTCCCTCCCCGTCCTCCCCATGCCGCACCTCGTAAAACAACTAGTATTGCATGACAATTTTTTGAACGTATATCAGATACTGAGGTGCAATGCAATATTTGTCAATAAATATATAAGCATAGAAGCGGAGGCAAATAAGGGGGTACGGGTACGTTAATGAGACATATAGGTGAAGCTCACAAAAGAGAATTAAATATGCACGAGGTGGTGGGAATGTTGGTGGGCCAACGCAAACTAGAATGGACCCAGCAACCGGTCAAGTAACGAAGAAGTATAATAAATTGAGGGACCGGGAAGAAATAGCTAAAATGGTAGCTGTGAATTGTTTGTCTTTTAGTTTTCCTTCTTCTGATGCCTTTATTAATTATATACAAGCAATTTATAATCCTATGTTACTTGTCGGTCTAATATTTTTAGACTTTATTCACAATATTATTTTTATTTATCAACATTGTTAAAAAATATTCAATGTAGATTGTCCTTAACTTCTGATCTTGATCGTGCTGCAAATAAAAATGATTATTTAACCATTACTTGTCACTGGATGGATAGTAATTTTGTGATGCAAAAATGTATTCTTGCTTTTTTATATGATGAAGATCGTAAACATACTGGAGATTTTATTGTTGATTCTATAGTTAAAGTTGCTGGATATTATGGTATCGAAAATAAAATTTTTTGTATTGCTTTTGATAATGCTTCTAACAACAAGACTGTTATAGTAAAAAATAAAATCTACGCTATCTCCGCCGTTGCCTGAAATTTTTCATATTAAGTGTGCATGTCATAAATATAATTTAATTGTAAAAGATGGTCTTGAGTTTTTTGAGCTTTATATTGAAAAAATTTGTCTTGATGTTGATTTTATTCAAGGAAATAATCGTAGATCGAGAATTAGAGAATTTAAAGTTAAATGTCAAGAAAATGAACTTGCACCGATATTGATGCCTGAGGAAATTGATATTAGATGGAATTCTACGTGTGATTTTTTAAAAACTTGTTATAAATATATAATTCCGATTACACTAGCTTTTAACCAATATTGTGGTTCATTTGTTGATTCTGCTGATTGCATGCTACATGATTCTGATTGGGTTGTGATTAAGGATCTTGTTATGTTTTTAGAAAAAATTTATGTTGCTACGGTTGAATTTTTCGATGCTTATTATCCTACTGTTTGTAATATTTTGGCATATATAGCCGAAATTTCTGGTTTGCTCAAAGAATATAAAAATAATGAAGGTTATAAAGAAGATGTTGGTGTCATGTTTACTAAATTTAAAAAAATATTTTTTCCCGATTCCCCCTATTTACTTGGTTGGTGCTATGTTAAATCCGTGCATGAAATATAATAATACGTGCCACTTTAGTACTACTATTTATACTAACTTAGAAATAAATATCAACCATGATTCTGAACAAGTACAACTTGATTTGTGGACGGCTATGAATGATGCAAAGGATTACATAGAAAAATTATATAATCACTACGCTAATTTATTTAATTTAGCCGTACCTACAAATATCACTCCAACTATCGCTCCTCATACTCCCGAGGAGCCATCATCTTCTAAAAGGGCGGCACATAGTGTATTTACTGATTCCTTTTATGATTTAACTTGTTGGAATAGTGTTGATGAGAGAGCTTACACATCAACTTATCGGGAAGAGCTGAAATATTATATTCGGTCGGCGCCAGAGGATCGCAGACGACGGATCGACACGTTGGATTGGTGGAGGAGTAATGAAACAGAATATCCTGTGCTTTCAAGATTAGCTAAAGATATCTTGAATGTTCCAATGTTAACCGTTGCATTAGAGAGCGCCTTTAGTCAGGGACGACAGCAACTTGGAGACAACCGACACTCATTGGGAAGCAATGCAATGAATGTTCTCATTTGCCTCAGATATTGGATTAGAGCAGAAAGAAGAAACCAAGAAATGGAATCGGAGCCGAGCGATGAGCTGAAACTTGAAGAAATTATGTCTTCACGGGAGAACTCAGCAGAATCAAGTCGAGTGCATGGTTTTTCCTCCGTTGACTTCGACTATCCTATGCAAGTTCCCGTTAATATTAACATGCATGAGTTAGAAAAAATGATGCATAATTTGTAGATTTTTCATTTATGTAAATTATAAATCTTGGATCATTTTGCAATCAATAAAATTCCCCAAATTCATTCACTCCTTAGTCCTTACTTTTTATATTTTTTCATTTAATGGTTTAAAATTTTAAATTGAATTTCTAACTTTCTACTTTAAATTAAAAACTTACTTCTGATATATTATTAATTTACTACCAAGTATTATTAATTTATTTTATTAAGTAGCATATGTTTTGTATATTTGTGTATATATCTTCTATAGATGTGTATATTTAACGTATACACGTGTATATATTTTATAAATTAGCATATAACTATATCTATATATATTGTAATGTATATATATTTTAGTATATTTTATTAGTAGTAGTATATATACATTGAATGGTGCGTATATATGTGTAAATATCTTCTATAGATGTGTATATTTAACGTATACATGTGTATATGTTTTATAAATTAGTATATAACTATATATATATATATACATATATATATATATATATATATATATATTGTAATGTATATATATATATTGTAGTATATTTTATTAGTAGTAGTATATATACATTGAATGGTGCGTATATATGTGTATATATCTTCTATAGACGTGTATATTTAACGTATACATGTGTATATGTTTTATAAATTAGTATATAACTATATCTATATATATTATAATGTATATATATTGTAGTATATTTAATTTAAAGTATTACATATACATAGAATAGAGTGTATATATGTTAATATATCTTCTATAGATGTGTATATTTAACGTATACATGTGTATATGTTTTATAAATTAGTATCGATGTGTATGTTTAACGTATACATGTGTATATGTTTTATAAATTAGTATATAACTATATATATATATATATATATATATTGTAATGTATATATATTGTAGTATATTTTATTTAAACTTTAAAGTAGTACATATATATTGGATGGTGCGTATATTTGTGCGATTGTGTATATGTGTATATATTTTTTAAATTCTAATGTAGTATATACTATATATATAGTGTGTATATATTGTTTAACGTATTTATAATGTATATAAGTGGGTATATATAATGTATATTGAAAAAAAGTTTTTTTTTTTTTTTATATTTTTGACCGGGTTTGACCCATTTTTTAACCGGGTTTAGGTGGGTTTGACCGGATTGGATTAAGTGGGCCGGGTTAGGATTGTTTTTAATTTTTTTTACTGTTTAACCCGGCCCGACCCACTTAGACCCCAACCTGGACTCGGCCCGACCCACAAACCGATTAAATGACACAGGCAGATTTCGGATTGACCCGCCCCGCCCCGCCCCGCATAACAGTCTTAATCTAACGTCAACCATTATTGATTAATTGCAAGACCTT
This sequence comes from Capsicum annuum, assembly GCF_002878395.1. Lineage (NCBI taxonomy): Eukaryota > Viridiplantae > Streptophyta > Magnoliopsida > Solanales > Solanaceae > Capsicum > Capsicum annuum. Next base: position 216,692,468 of record NC_061114.1, on the reverse strand, counting down.
CGTCTTTGCGCATGAAATATTATGCCAACGGATTATCTAGTCGAAACAAAAATAAAATAGAAGACGTAAAGTTAAGAAATAGTCTCAATTTTTTTTTAATCTTTTTAAAGACCCTCGAAGCAAAGCAAAAGTATGTTACAATTATTTAAATCAATTATTCATTGTTGTAGATTAAAATGGTGGAAAAAAAATTATGAAATATTTTGAAAACATTCACTATTGCAAATTAAAATGGCGGGAAAAGAAATGGTGAAATATTTTGAGAGAGAAATTGAGGGGTATTAAGGTCATTTAATAAGTTAATGCATGTATTAAAGACTTTGCATTACTAATACATAGAAAATGGGTGGTATTAGTAATACATACCTTAATACACAATAGAGTGGATAACTAATTGCATTAGTTGTACATTGACTAAAAATTGTACCAAACAAAGTATTCATAATACACATTAATTAATACATGCATTATTTTTGCCAATACATTCTACCAAACGACTCCTTAGTAATGACTTTGTTGTGGTCTTAAACTTGCAAGAGATCAAATCTAATCAACCTAAGGTTTAAATTGTGGTCTTAAACTTGCAAGAGATCAACTCTAATCAATACTTTCAGCTTGTCAAATTAAAGTTAAGGTTTAAACAAAAGCTTCCTCTTTGTTCGTACCACACGTAGAAATGCAGATATAATACTGTTGATTAAATGTCTCAAAAAATGATGTGTGACTCAACTATTCATGATTATCTACTGCTTTACGTTGAAATTCATATTCTTCTTATGCCTGCCTTCATTTCTGATAGTAGCGAATGAGTGTCTTGCACTAACCAAAACAAGGTAAATAGTTCCCTATTACATGGTCTATACATATCTATATCACCACTAGCTAATTATGTAATAGCCAAATTAATGTAGAGCTCAGTTTCGCACCCTCTTCTGGTGCAAATTGATATAATTCTAATTATGAGACACCCGCGGAGACCCTTCATCTGGTATGTATATTAAACCTGTCAAACGGGCCGAGCTGGCTCGGTAAACCCAGCCTGGTGAGACCCTGCTACAGGGCTGCCGGTCCCGGGCTGGACTTTCTTGGCAGGCCCGGTCCACCGGTTACCCAGCCCGGCCCGATTAGATTTTGGCAATTTTCTAATACTTTCAAAATTTGATATTGTCGTTCCATCTCTTACTTTTAGTTTTTAATTAGTGTATTAATTATTGAATATTTATTTTTATTATTTTTGTGTGTTTGGATATTTTTAGTTTGATTTATATTATGGATAAATTAAGAAACATCGGTAAAAGTGTCAAAAATTTTATTCCGGAGGTGGTATTGGTATTAAAAAATGAATTGGTGGCGGTTCCGATAGAAGTAGTTCAAGTAGTAGATATACCCATGTGCCTCAGGTACCGCTTAGTCAACCTTTTGAGGAAGTAGGTGTAGGTGCTCACGATTTGGATTATGCAGAAGCTCAGGAAATATATGGTATAGAAGAAGAAAATGAAGTATTTGCGGTTAATTTAGATGAAAAAGATAAAACTATTGGTGAAACACGCACAGTAGAAAATGTCAATGTTAGATCTGAATCGATTAATCTTCCTCCTCGTGCCCCAAGAGTTCGTAGAAAAACTAGTATTGCATGGAAAATTTTTAAGGAAATAGAAGGTGAAACTAAGGTGCAATGCAATGTTTGTCAAAAAGTATATGAGCATAAAAGAGGAGGCAATCAAGGGGGTACGGGTTCGTTGATGAGACATATAAGAGAAAATCACGCTAGAGAGTTACTTATTGCACAAAGTGGTGAGGCTATTGCTGGGCCAGCACAAGCTAGAATGAACCTAACAACCGGTTAATTAATTAAGAATTATAATAAATTGAGGGACCAAAAAGAAATGTGGATTGTTTGTCTTTCACTTTTCCTTCTTCGGATGCTTTTATTCGTTATATTCAAACAATTTATAATCCTATGTTTAATAGTATTCCTAGAAGTACTTGTTGGGCCGATATTTTTAGGCTTCATTTACAATATGTTTATTATTTATCTATAATGTTAAAAAATATTCAATGTAGAATTGCTCTAACTTCTGATCTTGGTCGTGATGTTAATAAAAATGATTATTTGATCATCACTTGTCACTTGATAGATAATAATTTGTTATACAAAAACGTATTCGAGTTTTTTTGTATGATGAAGATCGTAGACATTCCGGATTATTTATTTCCGAATCTATTAATAACGTTGCAGAATTTTATGGTATTTAAAGAAAAAATTTATGTATTGCTTTTGATAATGCATCTAACAACAAGATTGTCATTGACAAGTTAAAAGTTGACCTCTCTCCGTTGTTACCTGAAATATTTCATGTTAAGTGTGCTTGTCATATATAAAATTTAATTGTAAAAGATGATGTTGAATTTTTTGACCTTTATATTGAAAAGACCCGGCTTGTTGTTGTCTTTATTCAAGGAAATAATAAAAAAAAAGTGAGAGAATTTAAAGTTAAATGTGAACAAAATGGACTTAGATCGATATTTATGCCTGAAGAATGTGATACTAGACGGAATGCTACTTATGATTATTTAAAAACTTGTCTTGCTTATAAAGTCCCTATTACAATGACTTTTAATTAATATTGTAGTTCATTTCCTGAGGGTATGCTACATGATTCTGATTGGGTTGCAATTGATGATCTTGTTAAGTTTTTCAAAAAAAATTATATAGCTACGGTTGAATTTTTTGGTGTTTATTATCCTACTGTTTATAATATTTTAGCATATTTAGTGTGACTTATAGGATGAAATTGATGTTATGGTGCCTCCTCCATCATGTGAGTGTGAGAAATCGTGACCTTATGTTGAACATGTTAAACAACAGAGGTTACTACAATTTTTAGTTGGCTTAAATGAGAGTTATGCTCAAGTAAGGAGTTCTATTCTACTCAATAGTTGTATTTCGAGTGTGAATCAAGCCTATGCAATGACTATTCAGGAGGAGAGTCAAAGGAAGTTAAGTCTTGCACAACAATGAACCTTTTAACCATGCTAGCATGACAGAACCTGGGTTATTCCATTCAATATAATAAAGTAAGATGATATAGGAATCAAAATTTTCTCGAACATAATTCTCAAGGAAGATATAACTCTCAGACACATAATTATCAAGGAAAGAAATCAGGAATTATTTGTGAACATTGTGGCTACAAAGGTTATGTCAAGGAGAATTTCTACAAAATTGTGGGTTTTTCTGCTGATTTCAAAAGTAAGAAGAAGGGATCGGATGAAGGTTACAAAGGATCAAACGAAGGTGACAAACTTTATGCTAACAGTGTTGTGACCGAAGAAAAAAAGGATACTAGTAGACAAGAAGGAAGCCAATGGTATTTTCCTGGAGTCTATTTCATAAAAGAGCAATACAATCAGGTGGTGCAGATGATGCCTCGATCAACAGATACTTGTGAGGGGAATGTTGTTGCAGGTATGCATGTTTTGCATACTGATGTTACATGTGATGAATGGATAATTGATTCCGGAGCATCTCATCACATAACACATTATGCATAACTGCTAGATAAGTGTATATCCTTAAATTCTCATGAGTATAATGAATTACAAGTGCCTACAGGAAGCAAAATTAAATACAACATGTGGGTGATCCAGTTGTTTTAGGAGAATACACTCTGAAGAATGTTCTACATATACCATATTTTAAATTTATTCTGTTGTCTGTCTCCAAACTAAACAAGGATCTCCAATGCATGGTGAGTTTTTATCCTATCTATGTGTAATGCAGGCTCTCTTTAATGGGAAGGTGATTGGTATTGGTTGAGAACATAAAGGACTTTACTTTTTGAATCAACATGTGACTCCAGTAATAAGTACAGTTGTACGGAACAAAAAAAAGGATGAGCACACTCTTTGTCATCTCAGATTGGGGCATCCCTTAACTGCTACTATACAACACATTCCAATTATAAAAAATTATAAGGATGTCATTGCAGTGTCTCAAGAATGCATGATATGCCCTCTAGAAAAACAATGCAGACTTAAATTTCCTGTTAGCAGTTCAACTTCTACTTGTGCTTTCCAGCTAATTCACCTTGATGTATTCTTCACAAACATCCTACATGTGATAGGAAGAATTATTTTGTCACCATTGTAGATGACTATAGTAGATTTACTTGGGTCACTCTCCTGCAATCAAAAAGAAAAGTTATAGTTGTACTGAAAACCTCCACTGCTATGATTTCTAATCAGTTAGGAGTTGGCATAAAGATGTAAAGATTTGATAATGGCATTGAATTTTTCAATAGTCAAGTGCATGCCTTGTTTCTTAGTTCTAGTATTATTAATCAAAGCAGCTATCCTTACACACCATAACAAAATGGTGTGGTAAAAAGGAAACATAAAGATAATTTAGAGAAAGATAGAGCATTAAAATTGCAATATCATATTCCAAGTAGATTTTAGGGAGATTGTATTTCCACAGCAGTATACTTAATCAATAGATTACCCACTGCAATATTGCAAGGCAAATCCTCTTATGAAATACTGTTTGGAAAGATTCCTAAACTTGATCACATAAGAATTTTTGGTTGTTTATGTTTTGTCAGCACCTTACCAAGAGGGAATAAGTTTGAAGCTAGATCCAAAAAGGATATCTTGATTGGTTTCTCATCCATACAAAAAGGTTACAAGTTGTATGATATGGAATCAAGAACCATTTTTTAGTAGATATGTGGTATTTAGAGAATATTTGTTTCCTTGAAGGATATACAGGATCTAACAGAGATCTCTTTACCTTTATTTTCTCCCTTTCTAAATAAAACAAGTCCTTCATATGTTCCATTCGTAGGTATAAATCCATCATTCCAATTAGATGTGGTTGATCCTGCAGTAGATATAGACAATCCAACAAATGCACTTGATATCTGACTAGGCATTTTGCCCTAATACCAGGAGATTAGTTACTGGTTATATTGTTAAGTTAGGAGATAATTTGATATCCTTAAAATCCAATAAACAATAGATAATAAGTAAAAGTTCAGCAGAAGCTGAGTATAGAAGTATGGCAACAGTGGTTGCAGAGTTAATTTGGTTAGTTGGCTTGTTAAAAGAAATGTAGGTTGATGTTTCAGTACCTATTAAGGTATTTTCAGATAGTATAGCAGCTATTCAAATAGCTGAAAATCCCATGTTCCATGAAAGGACTAAACATATTGAAATAAACTGTCACTTCATAAAAAAAGAGTGAAGTCTGGTTTCATATAGTCAATCTATTTAAAGTCTAATTTGCAGTTGGCTGATCTTCTCACAAAGGGTCTTGACAGAGGCCAACACTATATCTTAATGTCCAAATTGAGAGTTTTAGATATCTTTCATCCACCAGATTTAGAGGGAGTTTTGTGATAGTGTAGCGAGGTTGTTTTAATGATTACTGTAAAAGAGCATTAATTGGAGTTTGTTATACAACTTAGAGTTAGTTATGGAACACATTGTAAAAATGTGCCTAACACGTAATAGGCATAGATAGTTATTCACACCTTCTATAAAAGGGATCATTACCACTTGTATGAGTTAGTTATGAACAATGCTTCATTCTTAAGCATTGAGAGTGAATAAAGAGATAGACTTCTCTGTGTTGATTCCTTTCATCTCTCTTACTATATGTGATGAATATGGTGTAGATTGTAGAAATTAACGTTGTAGGAAAATCTTCACTTTGAAGACATGTGGGGGTCTCCCAAACTGATTTTCTCTTCTTCTCGAGCTTAAGGTGAGGAACCAAGTTAAATATTCCATTTACACTCCTCTTGACTTATTAATCCTATTGTGACGTAATCTGTTTATATATTGTATATTATCATTTGTAGTGTTGGTTGGCCCTCAGAGAGAGTCATGTTAAATATTTTGGGGCAGAAATAAAAGGGTAGTGATACACTACTTTAATTGTAGATTAGGCGGGCTTGCTGTTGTCTTGGTAATTTAAAGTAATCTAATCTTGTTTTATTACTTGTCATTGTTGTATATTAATGACTTAAAAGAAAGGTTGAATGGTGGTACTTTATAGTATTGATCGAGAGACAATGTATGTAAGGCTAAAACCTCTTTCGCCACCTTGGCACGACCTTCCTATCACAAGTACCTTTTTAATGAATCAATAAGTGTTGGGACAATGAAGTTTTGGTCATTGAATTCTATGGCAAGAACATGTTAGTAAAAATAGTTCACTAATATGCAGAACGATATGCAGAGCAAAAAATACATGATGCATGCGACACGATGCCTGATGTAAAAATGAATAAAGAAGGTTAATCTTAAGAAGCAGAATTCATAATTGAATACAACATGTTATTGATAAAATAAAGAAAGTGTTTCACTCGAACAAGGATATCAAGTTGAAGAATGAATCTTACCAATGCAAGAGTTGTACTCAAAGAAGGACTTTGAGTTGACAACAAACTCTGTTGAATAAAAAAGTCCAAAGCAAGGTAGAAGACTAAGGACTTGGAAGGACTCTTTACAGAGTTGTTATATATCGAGGGATTAACTCATTTCATTACTCATGCACTTAAAAAGATAGAAATATATCAACAATTTATCTATGAAGTCTGAAACCTTAAAGCAGCTGAGTTGAACCTGTTCCTAGTACTTAGAGTTAAGGAGATTTGTATTGTTTTCTAGTTGCAGTGAAGTATAAACTGAGTTAGGAGCTTTGTCTTCAAGTTTGGGAACTCGAAGACTTGGGAACACTCACCTTGGGAAGGTTTGTGTTTTTGTAGAAATAGGAGTTGGAGTTTAATTCCTTGATTATAAGAGTCTTTTAATTCATTGATTTGTTGAGGCCCAAATTATTTTAGTGGAGTTAGAGTTAAATCCTGTATAGGTACAATTCATGATTTTTTTACACCTCTTTGAGCCAGGTGTTTTCCATGTAAACATCACTGTGCAATTACTTATTGTTTTAGCTAGATAGGAACAAGTTCGTCAACCTGTTCCATTAATAGGAAATTGTTAGGATAAATTAAGTAATTAGTAGGGCACCTACTCTAACAAGTGGTATCAAAAAATGGTTATGTTACATAAGGCTAACACCTAAGAAAAGATCATGATGATGAATTCCACACCTTCTATTGGTCACAGTGAAGGATAATCTAATACTAGGCCTCCTCTTTTCGATGGTACTCATTTTTCTTGGTGAAAAGCTAGAATGGAAATGTTCATTCAAGGAGAAGACTATGAATTTTGGGAAAGAATTACTGATGGTCCAACTGTCCTAATGAAGTTGGAAGATGAAGAACAAGTTAAAAAGGTGAGAAGTGAATTTACTCCTGATGATTTGGTAGTTTAAGGAAAAATACAAGAGCAAAGAATATCTTAGTATGTCGACTAGGTCCAAGTGAGTACAACGGAGTGTCTACTTGTACCACTTCCAAACAAATTTGGGATGCCTTGGTGAATGCATATGGGGGCACCTCTCAAGTGAGAAAATTCAGAGTTGCTCTTCTCTTTACTGAATATGAAGCTTTTAAGATGAAGGAAAATGAATCTTCTCATCAGGTGATGTCAAGACTCACTGCTTTAACAAATGAATTGAATTCTTTAGGAAAAGTCATCACTACTGAGGAACAAGTTGAGAAAGTATTGAGAGTCTTGCCTAAGTCTAAATGGGACGTCAAGGTTACAACAATTAGGGAGGCAAAGGATCTGGCTAGCATGACTTTGGATGAACTTATGAAATACAAATTGATGAATCCAAGAAGGAAAAGGAGCTCCAGAGAAAACCTTAGTCGTAAAAGCTTCAAACAGTTATGGAGAAATGGAACAAACTGAAGAATAGGTGGCATTCATAACAAAAAATTTCAGTAAAGTCTTCAAGAAAAAGAATGGAACAAGTAGCAAAAGACATTCCAATAACAATCCCATTGGGTGTTATAAGTGCGGTAAAACTGATCATTTAGTCAAAGATTGTCCTGTTTGGGAGATTGGATGGAGAAAAGAATGAGTGTAGAAAGAATTAAAAGAAAAGGCTAGGAAGAAGGAAGAATTTGCTATGGTGGCTGCATGGGGATCTGACTCTGAAGGATCAGATTAGGACAGGGCAGGTAAAATTGCTTTAATGGCAATTGGAGATTCAGACATGGAAGATGAATACAACACAGCTGAAGTAAGTGTTCATAAACTCAAAAAGAATCTACACTTATTTTCAAATGAAAAGCTTGTCTCTTTGATGAATGCTTTAATAGTTGACTTCCAAGAATTAACTTCTGATAGGGATGAACTTTTCAACAATCTTGCAAGTATTAAATTTGACCTTATTGATCTGGAAACTTGTAAAAACATTGTTGAAAAAGAAAATAGTACTCTCAAGGAACAAGTTAGTCAACTTTATTCTTCAAATCTGAATCTAAAGTCTAAGATCCTAAAACTGACACTTTCTAAAAAAAGGTAAAAAGGTGGAAAGTGATGACAAAAAAAACTGTAACACCTCGAGACTAAACCCTAAATGTCACACGGTGCTTAAAATCCTAATGGATCACAAGCTAACCCATAGTTAGTACCTGCTGTGAGCACTGAACAATAATATTGATAACATATGCGGAAATATAATTGAAATTCTATAAGGTTCTCAAAATACTGTAATAGATACTGAATATTGATAGTAATACTAAAAAACTGACTCTGAAAAGCCTCTACTGGTCTTTCTAAATGTGGACTTGATGGGACAAGCCCCCAACTAACTCCAACTAATGAAATACTGAACTTACAGGAATATTGGAATAAATGATATCCTCGATGGATGAGGACTCACTACTGAATCTAATGCTGCTAACTGAATCTGACTAAGCGCAGTCAGGAACCTAAGCTTCCAAACCTATGATATGAGACATCATAGTGCAAGAAAAGAGTATACGTCAATACTTTGAATGTACTGGTATGCTAAGTGAGGTAGGCTGATATACATGGGTTCATATGCATAAACAATAACTAATTAAATGATATGTATATAACTGTATGAGAGTTCATGGGTAACAAAAATTGCAATAAATACTTATTATGCAAGACTGCATATATATATACTAAGATCATACCGGAACTGAATACTGAATTCTGATAACTGAGTGACTGATATCTGAGATTATTGATAATTGTATTACTGATAACTGGGTGACTGTTTTTGACAGTCCTAATTCTATAGAACTTAACTAAGTTCTATATTGAGTCTAAAACTGAAACTGTAATTGTGGGAGTGCTTATCTAACCAACATAACCCAATTATAAATTGAGTTGGGGTCCAACCTGTGACCCCAGTTAGAAGGGTGTTAGCACCGTGCCACGGGAACTAACAATGGCTATATGGATCCACTAAATAATAACCCTCATATGGTAAGTGAGGTATGTGTTACCCTCAACTGGAAGGTGGAAACTTTAACAACCCTCAACTGGACCTACGCTAGCTACATAGTTCTGGAACAAGGGACTACTACTAAAAATCATACCCTTAACTGGCAGAAGAGCCTCCATCCCTAGGTTCTCTCAATGCTGAATTCTACTCTCAACTAAATAGACACTAAATTGATCACTAGACAGTATTAGGCTTGTCTAAACTGTTACTGATCGTGTTAACTAACTGAACTGGACTGAGTTCACTGAGTTCTATAACTGACTAAGTACTACTGTTTGTGATATTACTGAGACTATTCTGTAGCTACTGTAATTCTAGATAAACAGCTAGATTTTTGGGTATTAAATACCCCCAGGACTCGATAACATCAATAGAAAAATATGGCAATATCTTGAAAGCATTACATTAATTACTTATTCACTATGCATTCATTTAGACATTTTGTCAAATACTTGACAGGCATGAGTTTGTACATAAAAGGGACCACATGAAATCATGTCATGAGTTCACTATTCAATTCACATAAGCATTCTATCAAACACATGGGGAGCATAATTAATGCACATAGAATTCATCAAGATATAAACATCATGGCTACAACATTTAACTTGAAAATTCAAGGGTTTTGCATGAGAATCACATAATTCTACATACATGCTAATTAATTCACTTAAAACTTGTAACAAATCTTGATTGAAAACCAAACATCAATACATATATGAAAATAACCCAATTTAAACATACAAATCATGAAATTAATAAACTTATAATTTAAAAAGGGTTCTTGAACTCCAAGTATAGAAGGAAACCCAAGGATGAACACCTAACATACCTTGATAATTAAATTCGTGAAAATTATTGGTGTGTTCTTGAAGCTTGGACATGAAATTGAATAACCTAGGGTTTTGTTCTTGAGAGGATTTGAGAGAAAGTGAGTGATTTGCCCTTAGGATAGCTAAATTTTGTGTTTTAGGGTTGAATAAAAGTGGGGAAATTGACTTAATTACCCCTCTAGATGTAGACTTAATTACAGAAAAACATGTACAACAATGCACAGACCGATACATTGCATCGATGGGGTTGATGCGATGTGTCGATATCACTTTGGCTCACTAAAACAATCGACGCGATGGATGATATGATGCATCGAGATCACGTCGATCCACTATTTTGGACATCTAATTAAGCTTCTTACAATGTTCAAAAAATCTGAAACTCATCCGAGAACACCTGTTGACATCACTGATCATGAATCAATTTAAAAATTGACATATTAAAGTCGTAAAGGTCGAAAACAAAGTCATTGAAATATTGAGGACAAAAGTGAGTCTAAGTGTCAATACTTAGCTGAAATTTTTCTAAGTCCGGACCTCTTTTGACATGCTATATATGACTGAAATGATTGGGATTTGTGGGGTCTTACGATATCTCCCACTTGGGAATATTTGTCCTCGAATGAGATTGACTAAGCGGAGAATACTGATAGATTGAGTTTACATACTGAACATGCACAATTGAAGCATGATTACATGACTGAAACTACTGATAAACTGAGTTTTCATACTGAACATGCATAACTGAAGCATGATTACATGACTGAACTGATTTATGAATGCATGACTGTCATGAGGTTGATATACAATGGTAATTGATACCAAGTTTGTAAAGGAAATTTGATCATGGCACTGAGTAAATCTAATAAAGGTTGTTACCTTGAGCTGAATTTGAGTTTGCGGAGAAGAGGTGAGGATACTTGGTTGGCATGTCTGCTTCTGCTTCCCAAGGATCTCTCTCAATAGACTGATTCCACCAAAAAACTTTGACCAAAGAAACTTCTTTGTTCCTTAGTATCTGATGATCAAGGATTTCGACTGGGGCTTTCTCATAAGAGGGACTGTTCCAAACATCTATATCCTCTATAGGGACTACAACTACTGGGTCACCAATGCATTTTTTTAGAAAGGAGACGTGAAATAATGGATGTATTAAAGCTAAGTCTGAAGGCAACTAAAGCTCGTAAGCTACCTTTCCAAAATGACTGAGAATTCCACAAGGACTGATATATCGAGGACTGAGTTTCCCCTTCTTGCTGAACCTCTTCACTCCCTTCATGGGAGAGATTTTTAAGTATATAAAATTGTCAATCTCGAATTCTAGATCCTTCCTCCTCACATCTGCATATGATTTCTGTCAGCTCTGGGTTGTCTTAAGCCTTTCCCTGATAACTGCACTTTCTCTAAGGCATCAAACACCAAGTCAGGCCCTACTACTGCGTCCTCACCTACTTCAAACCAACCAATGGGAGATCTACATCTCCTCCCATAAATAGCCTTAAATAGAGCCATCTGAATACTGGAGTGATAGTTGTTATTATACGCAAACTAAATAAAAGGCAAGTGGTCATCCCAACTAACCTTAAAGTCATTGACACATGCTCTTAACATATCTTCTAAAGTCTGAATGGTCATTTCTTCTTGACCATCTGTCTGAGGGTGGAAAACTGTACTGAGGTGAACTTTGGTACCAAGACCCTTTTGGAATGCTTTCCAAAAATGAGAGATGAACTACGTACCTCTATATGAAATGATGGACAATGGGACATCGTGCAATCTGACCAACTCTCTAACATAGATCTTGGCATAATTCTCAGCTGAATAGGAAGTATAAACTGGCAAGAAATGGGTCGATTTGGTCATCCTATCCACGATGATCCAAATCGAATTATGCTAATGACGAGTACGAGGCAAACCCATCACAAAGTCTATGTTCACTTCCTCCCATTTCTATGTGAGAATACTGAACTCCTGTATATACCCACTGTAACACCTCAAAAATCTATTTCAAGATGTCAGATGGTGCTTAGGACCACAAGTGATCCCAAACTAACCCATGAACTGGCATACTGTTAAGCAACAAAATAAACATGTATAAAATGATTGAGTTTATTGCACGAAAACATAATAATGATGAAATCTGTGAAAATATGATACTGATACAATTTATATTTTGATGAAGTCTGAAAAGAAGAACTAAAATTACAAGAATAACTCTAACTGACATCTATGAAGACTCTACTATACTAACTACAGATAGCTAGGGCACGACTCCAACTATCACTAATCAATACATATGAGTAAGAAAGTAAAGTACATAAATAATATCTGACTTAAGTCCCCAAAGTAGGAGGACCAATCATCTGCTGGCTGGAATCTGTAACTGTCTTAATATGGTATGCGTGCTACAACTCATACCTATATTATGAGACAATGTAGCACATAGACATATATGTGGATCAGTACTTTGAGGATGTACTGAGTATATGGGGGTAGATGCATAAGTAAAACATAATATCAATCATCATAATTTTTAAAAACAATGCATGCTAAATATAAATGACTCACATAAGCTGGAGTGTCTGAAATACTAAAATCTGAAGTAATAAGAAGTAGATCATACTTTATAAATCTAGTGAGTCATAAAATTTAGTTCTAAAATCTGTATTTCTATTCTATTCTCAAATCATATAGGCTAAGTGAAAAAGGGCTCAACTTTTATGTCTGAAAACTAAAAGGTGTAATTCTGTAACTGAAATCTTAAGTAAACTAATATCTTAGTAGGTTTGTGAGCCTTTACACCTAGTTTCTAAAATCTGGAAAATATTTTATATTAGGGCTTAAGAATCTTAAAACCATAACTTCCAAAAACCTATGTTTTTATCTTAAAGCTTTAAATCAATAGACTAAACTTGCAAATAACAATAATGGGCATAAACCCTAACTTTAATTTCATGAAAACTAACATAAAATCAAATAACTTTTGTAATTAAAAGCAAGTTTTGGGCACAAGGATGAAAGGAGTATCCTTGTTCATAACCTCCCATACCTTAATTGATGATCTTAGATGAGAAAGCTTGAATCTTGGATTCCTATGATGCTTTTGAAGATGAGTTCTTGGAGTTATTGAATTAAAAATTCTTAATCTTGAACTATCTGAAGAATTGATGAGGAAAAATTAGATTTCTTGGAGAGTAAGTTTGATCTTTAGGGTTCTCTTTTGAAAGAGAATTGATTAATAAGTTAACTTGAATTCCTAGTTGTGTTCTTGAATATTGTTTCTTAAAGAAGAAAACTCAATGATGTTCTTGGGAATGTTCTTGAGTGATTTTCTTGAACTTGGAATACAAAGATTAATTCTTGATTGTTTTCTTGAATAGAAGGTGATGGAATGGATGAATCTTGAAGAGATTTGATTAGGATTTGTTCTTGGGAGTAAAGTAGGATAATGGGAGCAAAATAATACCCCAATGGCGGCTATACATTTCTATATTATGACCTGGGTTGAGGGAGGAAAATAACCCATTTCCCCTCATTAATTTAAAGTAGAAATTCGTAACCCGCATCCCGACTTTGCCCTTTGCCGCGACGCGGTACCATCGCGGAGCTTACTGCCTCACACTAAAATGGCTATTACTTTTTGGTCGGGTATCGGTTTTAGGAGAAATAGGTATCATTGAAAATCTAATTCAATTATCTACAATTTGGTGGGTATTGATCTGGAAGATTATACATAAATCAAAAGTTATACACTTTCAAAGTTGACCCTTGTAGAATTGGACACCTAACTTTGAATGATTCTAATGTTCTTAGCTCCACTTGGCTCTAAGTGACTTCTATGAACATTTTTCACCTAATAAGAACTTCACATACTTAGATTAAATTCATAACACAAGCATTATAATTATGGATCAATAATACGATAATTACTCTTTCACCGCGACGCGGTGAAATCACGTTAAGCTACTAGAAAAGGACGAGTGTGAATTTACACTCTGGTGAGATGCGGTGTTATCATGTTGCACCACTGGAAATTGATAATTGGGAATTTGGAACACTCAGAGATGTGCCAATATTGTGTAGGTCTACTGAAATGTGACGATTGCCATTTTGGCATGCACCGCGACGAGGTAAGTGCCCAGGTGAGACACTACATTACTAAAAATGCTCTAACTTTTTCACCGAGTATCGCATTTAGGAAAATTTGATATCGATGGAAAGATTATTCAATTTCGCACACAATAGAAGGTCTAAATCTGGAAAATTCCATATGAAATAAAGGTTATTCATTTTTGAAACCCACTCTTAACATTCTAGGAATGAATTTTAAGCTAGGAAAAACATGGGGTGTTACACCCACTAGGATTTTGATGCTCAATCTTGACTTGCTGACACATAGAGGACTTAGCCACAAACTCAGCAATGTCTCTCTTCATCCCACTCCACCAATAGATCTCCCACAAATTGCGATACATCTTAGTGGCCCCTGGGTGAATTGAGTAATGCTCACCATGCGCTTCTGCAAGAATCCACTGCCTCATGCCATCCATACAGGGCACATATAATCTACCCTGGCAACGCAACACACCATCTCCCCCATGGGAGAAAACCTCTACTTTTTGGTATCTGACTGATTCTTTCAGCTTAACTAAACTGGGATCTCTTCCCTGCTTTTCTTTCACCTCGGAAACCAAAGAAGATTCCGAACTATTTTGCACTCAAACACTACCCTTAGCTGAATCAACCAAATGAACACCCAACCTGGCAAGCTGATGAAATTCCTGAACTAACTTCTTCTTACCATCCTCAACGTGAGCAACACTACTCATGGACAATCTACTAAGAGCATCATCCACTACATTAGCCTTGCCCGGATGATACAGAACACTTATGTCATAGTCTTTTAAAAATTATAATCACCTTCTCTAGCACAAGTTCAAGTATTTCTGAGAAAATATATACTGCAAACTTTTATGGTATGTGAACACATCAACATGTACCCCATACAAATAGTGCCTCCAAATCTTTAAGGCAAATACTACAGATGCTAACTCAAGATCATGGGTGGGGTAATTTTTTCATGGGGCTTAAGCTGTCTACAGGCATAGGCTATGACCTTACCTCTCTACATCAAAACACACCCCAAACCAACTCTGGAAGCATCATAATACACAACAAACCCATCTGAACTATCTCGTAAAGTCAAAATTGGGGCTATAGTGAGTCGAGTCTTCAACTCCTGAAAACTCTTCTCACAAGAATCTGACCACAGGAACTTGACTTTTTTCTGATTCAATCTAGAAATGGGGGATACAATAGACAAAAAATCTTCAATAAACCATCGATAATAGCTAGCCAAACCCAAGAAACTCCTGATATCTGATCGAAAGATGGGTTTGGGTCAGTTTCTCACTGCTTTGGTCTTTTGAGGATCAACTTTAATGCCATCACCAGAAACTATATGGATAAGGAAAGCCACTGACCTTAGCTAAAATTTGCATTTACTGAATTTGGTGAACAACTGATGGGCTCTGAGGGTTTGTAATATTATTCTGAGATGGTCTGCATGATCATGTTCACTATGGGAGTAGACAAGAATGTCATCTATGAAGACTATGATGAACATGTCCAAGTAATACTTGAACATGTAGTTCATCAAGTCTATGAAAGCTGTTGGGGCATTGGTAAGACCAAATGACATGACTAGAAATTCAAAGTCACCATACTAAGTTCTAAAAGCTGTTTTCAAAATATCACATTCTCTAAATCTGAGCTGATGATAGCCTGATCTGACCTCTATCTTATAAAATTAACTGGCACCCTAAAGTTGGTTGAACAAGTCATCGATTTTAAGAGAATCATCTTTTTATGCACGAATAGAACTGGTGCACCCCATGGGGAAATATTAGGTCTGATAAATCCCTTATCTAGAAGGTCTTTCAGCTGTTTTTTTACCTCCTTGAGTTCTGTTGGAGCCCTTCTATATGGCGGAACAAAGATAGGTTGAGTATCTAGAAGAAATTTTATTTTGAAGTCAATTTTCCTTTTGGGAGAAACTCCAAGAAGATCTTCGGGAAACACATCTGGGAATTCACATGTTACTGAAACTGACTCAAGATTAGGGGTCTCAAAACTAGAGTCCTTAACTCAAATGAGATGATAGACACACCTCTTGGATGTTATTTTTCTCGCTTTAAGGTAGAAAACAAGCTGACCCCTAGGTGCTGAAATACTACCCCTCCATTCTAGGATAGGTTCATTCGAAAACTGAAAATAAAAAACTTTGTTTCTATAGTCAACTGAAGAATAGCATGAATAAATCCAATCCATGCCAAGAATAACATCAAAATCTGTCATCTCAAACTCTACTAAGTCTGTTGAAGTAACTTTCTAAGATACCATAACCGGATAATTCTTGTATACCCGTCGAGCTATGATAGACTTACCTACTGGGATAGAGACCGAGAAGGGCTCTGCTAGGATTTCAGGACTAACTCCGAAGTCAACAGATACATAAGGAGTTACAAAGGACAAAGAAGCTCCTGGATCTAGCAAAGCATAAACATGTAAATGATAAACTTGTAACATACCAATGACCATATCAAGAGAAATTTTCTGATTTTATCGGGACTGAAGTGCATAGAGTCTATTTAGGCATTTCTCACTGGTGGCACTAGAAGTGGCACCCTGCTGATTCAAGCGACCGGACTGAGCTGGGGGACGATTGTACTTACCCTGGGAACCCGATAAGGACAATCTCTAATTCTATGACCTGGCTTACCGCACTCGAAACACACATCACTGCCAGCTCTGCAGACACCCTGATAGTTCCTGCCATACTTCTGGCAAAGAAGATTTATTCGAGCACTGCTAACACTACCCTGAGATTTAGAGCCTGGTGCCTTATCCCTATTACTATTTCTGAACTTAGGCACTGGAGCACTAGCTGAGGATAGAGCTGGAACTGAGGATTTCGGGCGGAACTAAGGATGATTACCACCCTCTAACTTAGGCTGAGTGAAGTTGAAGCTACCTGTTCTATCCTTCTTGCTCTCCCTCTCTTTCTCCTCAGTTTTCTGCTCTTCAATCTGCTGATCATGGACCATTAATCTATATAAGTCTTTCTCCTTAATTAGCACCGCAGTCCTATACTTCTTGACCACACTGTCGAATACCCCAGACACAAACTTACTCATCATAGACCTGCTATCAGCTACCACATAAGGAGCATATCTGGCTAACTGAGTAAACTTGAGAAAGTACTCCTTCACTGCCATGTTGTCCTACTTCAAGTTAATGAATTCTAATACCTTAGCTTCCCTTAACTCCAACGGGAAGAACCTATCTAGAAAGACAGTAGGAAACTCCTCCCACTCCATAGGCCCTGCATCTACGGCCCTATTTTCCTTCCATTTCCTAAACCATATATGAGCTATATCTACAACTGCTATGCATCTAACTCAGCACTCTCACTAATGGTTACCCCCATAATATCTGTGACCTTTTGCACCATGTCAAGAAATTTCTGTGGGTCCTCTTCAGACTTAGATTCTGAAAGTAAAGAAGGATTCATTCGGGTAAAGTCCTAAATTCTAGCTGCAGCAGTATGGGCCACTGGGTTGGACTGTACAAAAGTTGAGAGTTCATTCTGGGATGCTACAAAATGGGATAGAGTGGTGAAAGCTGCTCTAAATTCTGCGTGAGAAACATGCTCATCCTGGAGATCTGCCTGAACGAGTGGTGGTGCTGGCTGGTTTCCAGTTCTTCTTTCGTTAGTCTTTTTGGAAGGCATATTCTTTAAACGGAAGGGAAACTTGGATTAGATACAGAGTTTAACTTAAGCTCATGCACACTCGCACGACCTGACTACTGAAAGAAGGGATACTTTTCTTAAAAATGCCTCATAGCCTCTTGTCCATAAGTGTAGTGTGCTACACACTCATTCATAAGACTCTACTTGATGCGGCTTTCAGACTCTCTAGGAATCTATTGAACCAGGCTCCGATACCAAGTTTGGAATGCCCCGAGTTTACACCCTGGACGTCACACGGTGCTTACAATCCTAGAGGACCACAAGCTAACCCATGATTGGTACCTGCAGTGAACACTAAATAATAATACTGATAACATATGCGAAAATATAACTGAAATGCCATAAGGTTCTTAAAATACTGTAATGGATACTGAATACTAATAGTAATACTGAAAAACTGAATATCTGTCTGAAATAGTCTAGTCTAAAAAGTCTCTACTGATCTATCTGAATGTAGAGTTGATAGGACAAGCCCTCAACTAACTCTGACTAATGAAATATTGAATCTACTATAATATAAGAATAAATGATATCCTCGATGGATGAGAACTCACTACTAAATCTGCTGCTGCTAACTGAATCTGACTAAGCGCTCTCAGGAACCTAAGCGTCCTAACCTATGATATGAGACATCATAATGCAAAAAAAGAGTATGTATCAGTACTTTGAATGTACTGGTATGCTAAGTGAGGTAGGCTGATATACAAGGGTTCAGATGCATAAACAATAACTAACTGAATGATATGTATATAACTGAATGAGAGTTAATAGGTAACTAAAACTGTTGTAAATACTTATTATGCAGGACTGCATATATATATATGTATATATATATATATACTAAGATCATACTGGAACTGAATACTAAATTCTAATAATTGAGTGATTGATATCTAAGATTATTGATAATTGTATTACTGATAACTGGTGATTGTTTCTGACAGTCCTGATGCTATTGAACTTAACTGGGTTCTATACTGAGTCTGAAAATGAAACTGTAACTATGGGAGTGTTCATCTAACCGACATACCCCAATTATAAACCGAGTTAGGGTCCAACCTGTGACCTTAGTTGGAAGGGTGTTATCACCATGCCACGGGCACTAACAATGGCTATGTAGATCCACTAAAGAATCACCCTCATCTGGTAGGTGAGATATGTGTTACCCTCAACTGAAAGGTGAACACTTTATCAACCCTCAACTGACAGGTTGATATATTCAACCTACGCTAGCTATGTAGTTCTGGAACTAAGGGGCTACTACTAAAGATCCCACCCTCAACTGACAGGTGAGACTCTATCCCTAGGTTCGCTCGGTGCTGAATCCTACTCCTAACTGAATAGACACTAAATTAATCACTAGACTGTATTAGACTTAACTGAACTGTTATTGATCGTGTTAACTGACCGAACTGGACTGAGTTCATTGAGTTCTATAACTGACTGAGTACTATTGTTTGTGACATTACTGAGACTATTCTATAGCTACTGTAATTCTAGATAAACAGCTAGATTTTGGGGTATTAAATACCCCAGGACTCGATAACATCAATAGCAAAACATGGAAATATCTTGAAAGCATTACATTAATTACTTATTCACCATGCATTCATTTAGACATTTTGTCAAACACTTGAGAGGCATGAATTTGTACATGAAAGGGACCATATGAAATCATGTCATGAGTTCTTTATTCAATTCACATAGGCATTCTATTAAACACATGGGGAGCATAATTAATGCACATAGAATTCATCAAGACATAAACATCACGGCTACAACATTTAACTTGCAAATTTAAGGGTTTTGCATGAGAATATCATAATTCTACATACATGCTAATTAATTCACTTGAAACTTGTAACAAATCTTGATTTGAAAACCAAAATCAATACATACATGAACACAACCCAATTCAAACATGCAAATCATGAAATCAATAAATCTTTTAATTTAAAAAGGGTTCTTGAACTTCAAGGGTGGAAGGAAACCCAAGGATGAACACCTAACATATCTTGGTAATTAAATTCATAAAAATTGTTGGTGTGTTCTTGAAGCTTGGACTTAAAATTAAATGACCTAGGGTTTTGTTCTTGAGAGGATTTGAGAGAAATTGAGTAATTTTGTCCTAAGGATAGCTAAATTCCGTAGGTCATTGCAATGATTTATGCAAATAGTCATCACCTAAGCTTCAGAAAAATAATCAAGTTGTAATGGAAATCCTTCCAATTCACGTGTTTCGGCATCACACTATTGTTCATCAATATTAAGATTTGTTTTGAGGAGTTGAAACAAAATTTGGGTGGCTTAGAGGCAGTCTTTAGGATGAGCATAGTGCGGTTGGACAAAGGTGGAATATTTTATTAAAATATTCATAGCTTTAGAAACACACTTAAATCATATGAGCGACTTAGTAGGGAGATATGTCAAGATCTCCTTTACTATATCATTGGAGCAGCATTGGTGCATCGTCATAACGTGGATGGGAGGAAAACGAAATTATCCTAATTACCGTTAGGGCTAGACGTTACATATTTTTTGCACAAATTTGATATATAGATTCGACATCACATAATCCTATTTAGGTCTTAATAAGATTAGTAAATAGTAAGTAAGATATAGTTCCCTTGCTTGTATTTTTGTCTTTGAATTCTATTTTTATTATATATATATATATATATGTATGTATGTATGTATATATATATATATATATGTATGTATGTATATCTATATATATACTAGTTTAGGATACGCGTCCCGCGCGTGTACCTCGCTTCAGTAAATTCAGTTTTATAAATTCACTTTGATACTACAAAAAAAACTATCATTGCAATTGTTTTAGCCATTATAGTAGATTTTTGTCTTTAAATTTTATATTTATTTAAATGCTATAGCTTGTACCTAAAAAAGAATATTAAAAATAATGACGATATGTATTTACTGACAATTGAAAAAATTGCATATTATTAAATTTTAAAAGAGAATTCATATAGAATTAGAATGACAAACCAATTTATTGTGATGGAATTTAATATCCAACAAATCTGGTCAAAATTTTAAATAAGTCAATATAAACAAAAATCTTAATCAATAATTATCTATCGAGAATACATGATAATTTGTTATTTTAAACTTTAAAAACATACTAAAATTACTAAAGAAAACTTCTCAATTAGCAAATGTCAATTAAAATACATGATAATTTATTTTTATAAACATAAAAAATATACTAAAATCCTAGAAAACTTACCTCAAATCACAAACTAGTTTATCTCTTCAATCATGACTATTCTCAATACAAACTTGTTAATTAACAAATATCCATCACGAATATATGATAGTCTATTATTGTAAACTTCAAGAACGTATTAAAATTTTAAAACTTATATCAAATCATAAAAGAAATTATCTCTTGAATCATAGATACATCAAGATTGTAAACATTAAGAACATACTAAAAACTTTAGAAAACTTATCTCAAATTACAAGCAAAATTTTCTCTACAATCATAAAATATCTCAAATTTCACACACACAAAAAAATAACCTCTCAATTAGCAATTGTTATCAAGAATACATGATAATTTGTTCATTGTAAACTTCAAGAATATACTAATACTATAATTCTTAAAAAAGCTTACCTCAAATAACAAGTAGATTTATCTTTTTAATCATAGATACTATCAAGATTTCAATTAGTAAGAAAATTTTATAGAATAATGTAAACAAATAGAGACAACTACCATTAATTAATTAGTTAAAGAAATCCTTAGTTAAAAGTGATTCAAACCTAAACAATCTAAAACTTAATAGCAATTTAGGTTTTATAAAAAACATGACTTTTTGATTTATAAGGAAACTTTTCCTTAAAAAAAGAAAGAACACTTTTTTTAAAAAAACAAAAATACTTTAGAACAGTTATGGTTTTATTTTGGGAAACTTAAGGATTTTTTTCCTTCAAAATTTAACAAAACGTGTCTTCAAATTTTTTTTTTCAAAAATTTAAATAAGGTGTTTTCGTTTTTTGTAACTTTATGGCTGTCAATTTGTTTTTGTGTTTTTTAAGGAAAAGTTTTTAAAATATATTTTTCTTTTATATATAGGACTCTTTAATTTTAAATATAATATAATGATATAATTATTGAATTTTTTCTAAAGCATAAACTTTTAACAAAGGGTAAAAAGTTTAAATCACTTTTCTAAAGGTTTTCTCATTTTTAATATTATATATATATAATCTCTGCTTTGCTTCTAGGGCTAAATAGGAGTGTCGATGATTTTTAACACTAACTGATTTATTGATCGAACCAAATCAATTTATAGGGAGAGAAGGCGGTGGGTATCATGAAACCTGAAACTACGCAATAACCTTTTTTTCCAATCTCATTTATCATGGGAATAGAATTGTAAAATAAATAATTATTTTATTTTATAACTATTTTCCAATCGAAAAAGATATAAAATTACTACGTGAATAACTGAAGTTTTCACATTTCACATAGTTGGAAATTTTTTGTTTCTTACATGTCACTCCATCCAATTTACTTTTATTTGTCGCATTCACTTTACGAAAGTCATTTTGATTAAACTTTAAATCTAAATTGAAATAGATTAATTGAATATTCTAAATTTAAAATTAAGATGTTTAAAAATTGTACAAAAAATATTATAAATTGCAATCATTCTCCTATTAATATAATAAAAAATTACATCTTAAAATGTTGATGAAAGTCATACAATTTGACTCTCGAAAAGCAAAACGTGACAAGTATATATAAGTGAACCGAAGGAGTAAATTAGTATTTGGTGGCATGCTTTTTTATAGTGTAAATTTCCTTTGTTCTAATTTATGTTGCATTTTTGAATTTCGAGATTCAAATAAGTCTATCGTTGACTGTAATTTCCTTGTACTCCCTCCATTTCTAATTGAATGTCACATTTTTATGTTTCACGCCCATTAAGAAGCTATGTAATTACCTTTGTGCCCTCATTTAGTTATCTCTCGAATTAATAAAATGCATTTGTTAGAAGTCTAAATTTAACATTAATGCATCTAATATATACGGTCAAATTAAATTGTTTAACCCCTGAAAAGAGAGAAATGTTGCAAAAATTGAAACAGAGAAATTATTCATAACATTTATGTGTTTGATCAAAGCTTTTGAGAAATTAAAAGGATTTTATCATTTTAAAATTACCCCTTTACTTATGTGAACATTTTTCTTTTTTGCTAACACCGTTAAAGCCAAATTTTCAACACTAAAACGAGCCGTTTTAAATTGAATTAACTCAGCCCCTTCTCTTGAAATTTAGCCCCTTGCTACAAATTCGTTGATATTTTGCCCTATTTTCTTGAAATTATCATTTTCTCTTCAGGTATCATTGCTTTTTTACTCTTTTTTTTTTTTTTTTCATTTTAATATTGATTTGTATTTGAGTTTTGAATTTTGTAAGTAATTATTTCTGAATTTGATGTAGGAATTTGGTCGATTTCCGGGTTCTTGAAATTCCTTTCAATTTTTCAAATGAGAGAAGTATCGATCACCCCCCCTCTCCCAACTTGTCACATTTTATTCATGGTACACCTGAACTTTGACTAGTCCTAAGTAACCCCGAACTTGTTCTTTTAGTACGTCGCGTCACCCTTTTCGGCCCACAGTCCACAGCGTGTAATACACGTGCGTACACGTGGAAAAAAGTGTTGATGTCGTTGTCCACGTGGATAAATACCATCCACTTCTCTTATATTTATCCTATATTAAAAAACAACCCACTTCTACCCTAAAAGAATTGTATTTTTCAGTTTTCCTCTACTCCAAGATAGTGAAAGGTTGAATTTTCATCGATCAAGTAAGTTATTATCTAAAAATTTATATATTTTTTTTGTGTTAAGAATATGAAATTATTTTTTTCCGGTTAATGTTTCATAGTAGTTTCCTATTAGGATTTTGAAGAGACTTACATGCACAAATACATTTCTTTTTATAATTAAAGTTAGGGGTGTACAAAATCTAACCGATAAAATTTTTATTGATTTATCGTTATTGGGTTAACGATTTTTTAATGATTTTATCAAAAAAATTATTGGGTTATTGATTCGATTTTGATTTTCTTACTGGGTTATTGGGTAAACCGATAACCCAATAAGTTTATGCTAAATTATTATTTTACACCCCATTTATGTGTGTGTATATATATATATACTAGTTTAGCCGCACATGTCTCGAACATGTAACTTTTGATTATTTAAAATTCAATGATTTTATCTATTACGAAGATTTTTAATGAAGTACAGAAAGTTCAAAACATATATTTTATTTTAAGCACATATATATTTTACCACCTGAAGTTTCAAGTGGTTAATGAATTTAATATATTGTAGATGCAGATGTAGATTTATAAACTTTTTAAATCTTCTTAAAATCAAATTTAGTTGATTTAAAATTTTAAACTGATGGAAAAAATATTAGTTGTCACTAATTCTGATAACTTCTAATAAGAGAAGGTTTTACCACAAAATATTTAATTAATTTTCAACTCTTAAATATTAGGAAAAAATAGTGAAAAAATAATTTTTTTCTAAAGTAAAAACTTTTAATGAAGAACAAAAAGTCCAAAAAGATGATTCCTCACTTCTTTCTCTCATTCAAAATTGTGCATGAGACTTTCATCTCACACGGCTCCTAAGTGATAAAAGAAAGATTTTCAATATAATCTCGTATGTGTAGTCTATGGAGGATATAGTGCATTCCTTATCACTATCTTTTTAGGATAGAGAGACTGTTTTAGGTAGACCTTTGGTAAACTCATAAAATTATGATTCAAACACTTATACATTCAATCTTAAGATAATTTTTAATAGAATCTTATATGTGGAGTTTATGTAGGATAGAATACATACCTTATCACTATCTTTGCAGGATAAAAAGATTATTTTCAAGAGGCTCTCAGTTCAAAGGTCGGTAATGCTACAATCTTTCAACATGTAATGTAATTGAAGAACAAAAAAAACATGTGACAAACTTACAAAAATTATGTTTTAATAGTTATACCTTCAATCTAAAGAAAATTTTCAATATAATCTCATATATGTGTAGTGTGTGAAGGATAGAATGCATAGCATATTCTTTGTAGGGCAGAGAGACTATTTTCGGTAGAGAATCGATGAACTCACAAATATTATGATTCAATAGTTATGTTTTCAATCTGAAGATAATTTTCAATACAACTTCTTATGTATAGTGCATCTCTTTGTTTGTATAACATTGATCAGATAATTACGAATCATCAACCTGCATACCCAATTGTTCAATGATATACTTCAATACATAACTAATAGCACATCACTTACAGTGAAGATAACATCTAGATATTTTCATCCAATGCATAAATAAAAAGAAATACATCCGACAAATAAAGAATTTTAAGGTACATTATGTTATTTTGCCACTAATTTTCGTCAGACGTAATCAAAGCGCAACAACTAATTAAATTTTGATGGTTTGTAGAGACCATAAATATAGTATCATATGTGAAAAATAATTTATAAAGGCTCGGGTTATGAGTCACTTTCTAGTTCTCCTTTCAATATATTTTAGGATTCTATGTCCTATCAAATAAAAAAGATGTGTTTTGATTTCTTGAAATTCTTCGCATCCAAAATACTCTCATTAATTATGAGATATATTTATCCTACCAAAAAAAGAAAAAGTGAAAAGTAAAAATAAGTGAATTGAGAATTAAACTTCATCAACATAATCATAAATTATACAAAAAACATCAACTATCAAAAAAATTATTAGAGAAGAGAGAAACACGAAGGGAGAAGAAGAGCAGGAATATTATCTTAATATGTATTCTTATAAAAATTAACTTGAGCAAGAAAATTGTAGCTATGATGCTAAATTTAAGAAATATTACTCATTAAAAAATATCTACACTATATTTTATAGAATTTGAATCTTACTAAAATCTATATCTGTATCTATATCTATAATATATTAAAAGTGTGAAGACCCTTAGAAAAGTGATTTGAACTCTTTGCCTTTCATTAAAAGGTTTCGATTTAGACAAAATCGTCTTTTCATAATTTTTTTTATATTTTTAAAATTTTGCAATCAATTAAATTTTTAATATTTATATCCTTCCTTATTTGAACTAGGCAAGAAGTCTATTTTTGTTATGTTTTAATTTTGGACAATTTTTGTGTAAATTCGGAAATTTTTTAAAGAACTGTCATATAACATTATTTTTGTTGGGTATAGTCATATAATTATACTTTTTTACCTTTTCAACTACCTTTGTTTTTATAAATCATAATATTTAATATTTTTAAATCAATTGAAATATTACCTTATATGTAAAAAAGAATTCTATAAAAAAATTTAATTATACATCTTCTTCAACATACAAACATAGCTTCTTTTGATCTCAAAGAAACATCAGGCTGACGATTAGTTTCTCAGAAGACAAAGTTGGCAAAGTCTATTGTTGTAGCAACCAACAATAGGGTGTTGAGGAATTTTTGTGTAAGGTTAGGTTTAATAGTATTTTTCTGATATCTTGATTATTCTATTATTTGTTGTAGATCTATTATTTTTTCTGCAAAATACAGATGGTAGATGATGTGTACTTTAAGAAATATTTGTGTAAATATTAGGTTTAATTGTATTGTTTAGATATCTCGTTTATTATATTATTTGTTGTAGTTTTTGTTAATATTTGCTATTTTTTGATGCACGGTATTGGTGCATATACTTGGAGTGGTTGTTATATTGTAACGTGAACGCATGAACTGATGAAAGATAGAAAAGGATTCTAAATTAGCATGAATGGGAAAAATAAAAGCATAAGGTTTTAAAATTTGTAAAAAAAGTGGTGAAGATATGTACCAGTAGGACTTTCGAGCATGGAAACGCCACCTTCATTGACGGATTGGTAAAGGGCATTCATGAATCAAGATGAATGGAGATGGATTCATATGGAAATCCCGAAAATTCTCTCAAGAAATAATATTTTAATGAATCTTTGTCTCTCATAAAATAAATTCATTTTGTAGAAATAGTTAAAAAACATTAAGTCACTTTTTCAACTTGAATATTTTATGCTTATGTATAATATAATTCTTTTTTAATTTAAAATGTGTTCTCATGTATCAATATCAATGTAATTTTAATTCTTGGTATCAATTGCAAAACTTTGTTTACTATATTTAATTTTGCTCCTTAATTTTGATTTGATGACGGTTTATTATTTTTCTCTTTTAGCACACTTATTTTCTTAAAAATTTTATGCTATTTTTTTTTTAAAAAAATTTGTACTTAATAATATAATGTACATACAATAATTTTTTCTTTTTAAAGACCGGCTTCTAATTTTTTTAGTATCTATAATCTATCTATATCTATATCTAGAATCTATAATCTATAATATATTAAAAGTGTGAAGACACTTAGAAAAGTGAATTGAACTTTTTGCCCTTCATTAAAAGTCTTTCCTTTAGACAAAGTCGTCGTTTCACTATTTTTCTTGAATTATTTATTAATTGTTTAATAATATTTAAAATTAAAAAGTCCTAAAATATGGAAAGAGTTATTAGGAGAACTAGTAATTAAGGAGTCCTAAACTATATGGTAAGAAAAAAATATATTTTAATAATTAAAAAAATATAGAATAAAAAATATAATATATGGTAAGAGTCCATAATTTGGAGTTAAATATCTATTTTAACTATATAAGAAATCCTAAGAACAATGACAATGGAGAAGGTTATACACATATGGCTAGAGATACACATATATTGGGTCTTCTTCTTCTTTATTTCTTTGTCTTTTTGTTTAGTGTTTTTATTCGGTTTATTTTCTTGAATGTGACATAGTCAATTGTATTGTTTTTTCAATAATCACAGGTGCATAAGCATTTAAATTTAACTTGTGAACAATTAAAAAAAAATTCAAACAAAGCAAAACATATTTGTCCTCCAAAAAGTGAAAACGACACAAATTTTGTTATCATCTTTATTTAGGGGCATACCATGTCATCTTTATTTTGCTTATTATATTACTGATGGAAAATATTTTAGCTATTAGTGTGTGTATTGATGCAAATAAATCATCTTTTTTATATTTAAAACGCTCTTGTAGATTAATTTTGATATTAATGTATGTCAACATTACAATAACTAAAGCGTATTTTCTTATGTTCAAGACGATATAATTATCAAACACTAATCATCTGCTTACTTTACTGAAAACACCAATGTAATTTAAGAGACTATTAATGTATTTCAATTATTTTATTTGCATCTTAGATATTTACAAATACTACGTAACTAATAAAATAAGTTCTTCATCTTTACATGTTCAAAAGATTTTTAATTTACTTATTGTATTCATTTATATTATTTAAACAAATACTGCATTTAATGCAACGTTTGCACTCATTAAAGTGAGGTGCACGCGCGAGGCGCGTACACCTAAACTAGTTATAATAAAGAATCTGAATATGCAAAGGTGTAATAGAACTTCGAGTCTTAAAACATTCACATGCACCAACATTATATTGATGAATATGAAAATGTGTTTCATATTTATCTCAAAATACTTGATACATAATATATGTGTTGGTTCGTGCTTGGAACATATATTCAATATATACAAGACTAAATAATTCAGACATTTAATGTACAAGTCAACCAAAAGAATATGGATGATAAATGAATTCATGTCCATCACTAAACAAAAAATATACTACTTCAGATAAATGAATAAAAAGTAAAATTGTTATAAAATATAAAGTAAGAACAAGAAAATATAAAGCAAGAACAAGAACAAATAGAGAGAATAGAGAGTAATTCTTATTTCTCATTCTTGAGGATGATTTACAAAGAAGGAACCCCTTCTATTTATAAGAAAAATTTACTCCTAGTTTTTGACTAAAAGACAAATACTTTAAATCCTGATAGATATCAACTGGATCTTGACCGATCCTATTAGATCTTGATAGATCTTATATATATTCTTGATAGACATTCATTATAATGTAAATACATTCATAACACTCCCCCTTAAATGTCTAATTGATAGATAATGTACCTCATTAAAACCTTACTAGAAAAAAAATAGTGGGACAAAAAATCTAGTGAAGGAAAAAAAGTATACATCTCTAACAATACGCAATAGGCTGCCTCATTAAAAACCTTACAAGGAAAACTCAGTGGGACAAAACCTTGAAAGGAAAAAAGAGTACAACGCGTATTTGTTTTCCCTAATGAGAACATCCTTGAATCTTTCATCCCGATCTTGTGCACCATCTTCTCGAAAGTTGCAATTGGAGGAGACTTTGTGAATAAATCATCCACATTATCACTTGAACGAATCTATTGCACGTTAATATCACCATTCTTTTGTAGCTCATGTATATAAAAAAGCTTTGATGAACTGTGCTTCGTTCTATCTCCTTTTATGAATCCTCCCTTAAGATGTGCTATGCATGCTGCATTATCTCTGTATAAAATTGTACGTACATTGTCACATTTCACACCATATTTTCTTGAATGAGATGTATCATGGACCTCAATCATACACATTCTCAGTTTGCTTCATGAATAGCTATTATCTCAGCATGATTCGATGAAGTGGCTACGATAGACTACTTTGTATATCTCCAAGATATGACAGTATCCCTACATATGAACACATAGCCTGTTTGAGATCGAGATTTATGTAGATTAACTAAATACCCAACATCAACATAACCAATAAGATCGAGACTACAATCTTTAGAATAAAACAAGCTCATGTGTTTTATCTCATTCTGATATCTCCTAGTAGGAGCAGAAATATACCTTGCTAACAAATTGACTAAAAAGGCTATATCAGGTCTTGTAGTATTTGCAAGATACATTAGTGCACCACTTGCACTAGGATATGGTACTTCATAACCAATTAAATTCTATATATTTTTCATGTCAGAAAACAATCTATTGCTTTCGAAAACTCTCCAAGAGTTCCAATGATACTCAAATCATCAAATTATCTCTTATGAGGATACTAAAAAGTTTTCCAAAAACTTTATATGCTTCAGGCATTTTGAATCCTTTAGGAATTTTCATATGAATTTTTGTCAAGTAACAATATCCAACATGTCAAGTGTGACATCTTCAAGTGTCTGGACTGCAAATCAAATAAGTTTTACGCTTACTAAAATGCATCCTTTCAGGTCACTTGATAAATATTTCTACGTCAGCATGCTTAAATAAACGTAAAATTCGTATCCTCGTAATCTTTTACAATATTGTACCAATATTATATCAAAGATATCATTGATGATATATTATTTCGTATCGGTTCACATTATGACATAATATTTTGAGATATCATCACTTCATTATTTTTAGGTACCTGAACCTCTCATAAGGTTTCATGAAGTATTATGTCGTAGGCTTTTCAAGAGCACATTGACTTCTTATTATGATTATTTGCTCGTTATCTTTCAAGGATTATTTCATTTGAAATCAATTAGTCTATCATGCTTTATGCATGCGTAGACTTTGTCCTTTATGAACATAAAAAGGAGCACTTGCAGCTTAAATATGAGATGCGTTCGACATTCGACTTGAATTATCTTTTGAATGAAGATTTGATGATAATTCCTAGCATATTTCATAGCTGCTTATAATCTCCCCCTTATGTTAGGAAAACTAACATATATCCTTCATATTCTTTGAGGAATATATCTTTGTGCATCATGGTATATTCATTAATCGTATACCGCACACAACTATTAGATGAAATAATTGGTTCCTGGCCTTGAACCAATTAAGAGGGAAGAAATAATAATAATTTATTGATCTAATGCATACAAGTGCTATTGTACGCCACATATCATATTTCAGACCAACACATGAAGCTTTGTTCTCATTAGTAATGGTTTAGCTATTTATCGAAGGCATTCAACGCCAAATCATCATCATCAAGATGAACTATCTTAATTATACAATCTGAAAATGATGCTCTTATCTCAATTTTATTGAGCAAACAACTTTATGAATGTCAAACTACAGGTTGACAATAAATGTACATGTTATTATCTTATTGATGCATCTTTTCAACATATCATATGAAAGGTGAAGGTATCCATAATACAAGATCGAACACACAGTACGGATTCAAGAGATCTACAAGATCAACAGCAACAGAGAATCAAAGGCCCCACTCAGCTTCTCTATATTTTCAAGACAACAAAAACAATATTCAACAAAGTAGATGGAGAATACAAGATTACAAGGACTATAGTGAATTGAAGATTCCCCACACGGCTTCACTACGTCAATACATAAACAACAAGTTTACAACAACAAGAAGGTTACGGGTACAATAACAACAATAAGAAACCACAGATTCAATAAGATACAAGATAAATAGTTAGACCAAATGAAGGGACAATCTTAAGAACCCAAGAATTGTTACACTCTTGGACCCTTAAACACTATCCACGACATAAACCTAACTCTGCGTTGACACAAGAGGTCCTTTACCTCCTCTAAACACTAATGTTTCAAGCCAATATGAAATCACAAGTGAATCTTCACTTGTCTAGCCCTAGTTTTGGTTGGAGCTCTTAAGAGAGAACTAAATGTTGCAAATGTTACAAGTCTCAAAATATGATCAACTAAGTGAATGCAACCCTAAGTGGTTCTATTTATATTACATTCCCCAAAATATTTAAAATGACAAAGGTGCCCTTTTAATGAATAAGGCTTCAAGGCCACCCCTTTAGTGCACACATAGGGGTGGTTTTTGGCTTATCCTACACTTAAGATCGGGCCTTCTCTCAATTTCCTTTGACATACACAAAAAGGGTCCATATATGAGATCACACTTGTTTCATCCTCTTTATCTTGAGAGGGGCTTGACCTCAAACTCAAGCAATCTTCACCCGCAATATCTCCTTTTTGAATAATCTTTTCTTGGCTCCTCCCAAGGTTAGGATATTCAACCAAGGGTGTCATGAGATCATCAATCTTGCTCCTTGGTCTTGGATATCCTTCAACCTACACATAAGAAGAATGGATGCTAGGCAAAGTGTTAGTATCTCAGTTAGTAAGCATCAAAGGGTCTTTGTGGGCAAATCCCACTTCTTGAACTCTCGGCTCCTCCTCTTATTCATCATCCCCACCCTCGGTTTCCTCTTCTAAACCATCACTAAGCATGATTATCCTTTCCATAAACAAGGGTACTACATACTCTTCATCAATCTTCCAAATATCTTCCACGCCTTCATCTATTTCTACCTTGGCTTCTCGCTCTCCATCTTAAGTGTTTTCATCAAACTCATTTGATGCAAGACCCACCTCCTCACCAAGGTAATATAATTTTCCTTCCCTAAGGACTATATTTCTCCAGTTTGGGCACTCATTAGCCTTGTGCCCCCACCCTTGACATTTAAAACATTAAAATTCTTTAGGACAAGAAGTAGAATTCAGTTTACCTTCGTTTCTCGGAAGATACCTTTGGGCAACCTTGGTCTCGGATTGGATCATCTTAGCCTTAGGTTTCTCCTCATTGGATGAGTCAATCTTGTCCTTGTGCCAATCTGAGGGTGATTGCCCCTTGAACTTGCTGCCCGCCCTTTCGCATATCTCTCTCAATCTCCAAGGCGGCTTGGAAAATGGAGTCAATTGTGTTGAAATTGTGTAAGGTCAACCTAAAGCAATATCTCTATTCAACCTTACCTTGAATTGTATGATGTCATGACTTACTTGTTTCTCTCTATGATCAAGTTTCAAGATGAGTTATTGGAACTCATCGTAGTAAGCCACGACGTTTTTGTTTCCTTGCCTCAAGTTATACAACTTGGCAAGGAGCTCTTGATAATATATTTTGGGTAGGTACCTTTGTCTCATGAGGTACCTTAACCGAAATCAAGGAGGGGGATGCCCCTCTACCAACACATTGCCAAAACGCTTAACATACTCCCACCATGTAGTAGCATAACCCTCAAAGTTAGCAATCGCATAGCAACTCTTCTTCTCTTCGGTAAGATCATTGACTTGGAAGACCCTGTCACATATGGATTCCCATGCAAAAAACTCTTCGGGATCACTCTCACCCTTGAGTATTGGAAGCCCCATTTTGATGGTATTTAGTCCTACTTCACAGATTTGGTTCCCTTGTTGGTTTCAATAACTAACTTTTCCTTCTCGGCCATGAACCTCCCTTGTATCAACATGTTTACCTCGTACCTCTTCCCCCTTCATGTAACCATCATCAAATGGACCATAACCCTCATGTTGTATAGGTCTATTTAGGTTAAGTGGAGCTTGTAGTGGCGGGTTTGGATTTGGTGGATAATAAGGTCTTTGGCCAAGTGGAGTTTGGTTTAGAGGGCTCGGGTTATGGGGTGGCATTTGGGTTTCAAGTCCTTCTTGTTGGACTTGGTGAAGTGGTGGTTGGATTGGCCTCTCATGGTCTCGGGTGAGGGAGTATAATGGAGTTCGATTTGTGACATTGGAGGGTTGTCTCGGTGGATGGAACATTTGGTGCAAGGCCTCGGGAGTAGTGGTCGGGGAAATGTGTTGAGGGGTGGATAGTCGACTCCTTTGAATTTCCACAAGAACTAATCTCCCACTCATTGATGCCACATCCGTATCTAGTTTCTCAATACCCACATTCAACCTTGCCACATCTCGGGACATAGTTTCAAGGCGAGCCAAGATGATATTGATGGCATTACTATCAATTGTTTGAGCATTTAAAGCCTCGGGTTCCATTTTGATGGTATCAAAATTAATCCTTCAAGTTACGATCGAAAAAGTCACCAAATCAGTCCACTATGTCACACACAAAAATACAACACCATTTTCTCGGCCAAGAACAAGATGGACAGATTTCTCCTTTTTTCTCTTTGGAATTTTCAGATTTCAACAATTTTTTTTTGTATTTTTCAACTACCAAGCCCAAGATTGATTTTGTTGAAACAAAATCAACCAAAAGCTTTGATATCAAATGATAAAATATCGAACACACAACACGAATTCAAGAGATCTACAAGATCAACAACAATAAGAATCAAAGGCCCCACTCGGCTTCTCTATGTTTTCAAGACAACAGCAACAATATTCAACAAAGTAGATGGACAATACAAGATTACAAGGACTATAGTGAATCAAAGAGGCCCCACACGGCTTCACTATGTCAACACCTAAACAACAAGATTACAACAACAAGAAGGTTACGGGTACATTAACAACAACAAGGAACCACAGATTCAACAAGATACAAGATAAATAGTTAGACCAAATAAAGGGACAATATTAAGAACCCAAGAATTGTTACACTCTTGGACCCTTAAACACTATCCGAGACACAAACCTAAATTTACGTTGACACAAGAGGGTCTTTACCTCCTCTAAACACCGACATTTCAAGCCAATATGCAATCATAAGTGAATATTCACTTGTCTAGCCCTAGTTTCGATTGGAGCTCTTAAGAGAGAACTAAAGTATTGCAAATGTTACAAGTCTCAAAAT
Source organism: Capsicum annuum (assembly GCF_002878395.1). NCBI lineage: Eukaryota > Viridiplantae > Streptophyta > Magnoliopsida > Solanales > Solanaceae > Capsicum > Capsicum annuum. The sequence continues at coordinate 216,657,894 of NC_061114.1, read as the reverse complement.
ATGATCAACTAAGTGAATACAACCCTAAGTGGTTCTATTTATATTACATTCCCTAAAAAACTTAAAATGACAAAGGTGCCCTTTTAATGAATAAGGTTTCAAGGCTACCCCTTTAGTGCACACATAGGGGTGATTTTTGGCTTCTCCCACACTTAAGATCGGGCCTTATCTCAGTTTCCTTTGACATACAGAAAAAGGGTCCTTCTATGAGATCACACTTGTATTAGTCTATATTCACCTTTTATATTTTTCAGATTTTAAGAAATCAAATCCCAATATTTGTTGGTCCAACCAACTTATGATGAGAACAAGCAAGTTCATGAAGAATTTTCTAATTCTTCAATATATATTCAATACTTGGTATGCACATCTTTGACATGTCACAATCGTATGTCAATCTATGAACTTTTATTCTAGCAAACTCCAAGTTTACCATGACATGTACCTTTTACACTTTAGTAAATTTCAGATTTACTATTACATGAATTAATTTCAGATTTACTACTTTAGAAGTAGATTTCGAAATAACTCGTCTTAGTTATTCTGCCTCATTCAAAGGTAAGTTGTGATACCATCACAATAAAGTATATGTTTGTATTGATAAGCTTTACTAAATATCATCGCATTCACCCATGGAATGGATCTATGCTTATAATTATTAAAATTCTCATTCCCATGAATGAAATATAATCGTGTCTTAAGCCTATCAAATTGATAGCTTATAACCTTTTTATGACATTGCTATTTCAGGAGCAAATCGAGACATACATATGATCTAGAGAATTTTTCTCTAACATATCTTATGATCATAATATGCGTGTGAAAATATCATCACTTTTGATGATCATTATCATATTGTCCCTCCACGCGTATATTCGTACATTCAATCACTTGTCTTCATGCAGACATATTATGCATTGCTATCACATACACTTCAAGAATGAAGTAAGTTTTCATATTTCAGACTTATCATATATTACTACGATATTCACTTGGAATAGAGCATATTAATGGGATATGTTTCATGACTTTTTATCAAACAACCATTATTTTGCCTTAGCCATCATAATATCATCAATATGGTGTATTGAGATTCGAACTCAGTATTTTATCCATATAAAGGCGTCTTAGGAAATAACTCGATGGGACTTGAACCTAACATATTATCATCCCGTTTTGATAATATTGTTCTTGAGGAATAAATTTAAAGCATAAATGGTTCCAAACCAATTATTTTTCCTTAAATTCAATAATAATTATATTATCAGTAGCAAAAGAAAGATAACATAAAGAATTACTTACTTTGCAATTACCTTTAGATTTATAATCTCACCTTATTTGGTAGAGTTTCGTGCCGATAACGTGTTATGAAATATAAAGTAAGAACAAGAAATATAAAGCAAGAACAAGAACAAATAGAGAAAATAGAGAGTAATTCTTATTTCTCATTCTTGAGGATGATTTACAATGAAGGAACCCCTTCTATTTATAATGGGAAATTTACTCTTAGTTTCTGACTAAAAGACAGATACTTTAAATCCTGATAGATATCAACTAGATCTTGATAGATATCAACTAGATCTTGCTAGATCTTATTATATCTTGATAGATCTTATCTATATTCTTGATAGACATTCATTATAATGTAAATACATTCATAACAAAAATCAAGTACTTAGAGAAAAGAACTCAAAGTTAACCTTTTTTTTAACTTTAGATTTTTATCATTCTATAATAAGTTTTTTTCTGAATTCATTGGCAAAATTAGAAAAACTAAAAAAAATTCATGCTCAAACAATTACTAAAATTCTTACCCGCAAAATGTATGATAATGGACAATGATAATATCCTTTTGTCCTTTAGAAGCATATCCTTAACTTATTCAATAGTGACTAAGATTAAAGGGAAATAAATTGCCCCATCAAAAAAATCAATCAATGCTGAGATACATATATGCAACAAAAAAAATATTTAAAAACAATTAAATTTTGCCGACATAAAATTTGAAACATGTAAATATGTATTCGATCATGGAAAAAATAAAAATAATGAGCACGATTAAGCAACAATTTAATAAGAAAAAAAAGGAGCACGATTAAACAATAATTTAATAAGAAAAAAATAAATAGAATTTGTAGGGGGTGAGGATAATTCGGATAATTTAAATAGATCTATTATAGCTCTAATAGATCTATTTTTATTTGTGCGTGGATATTTCTTAACTTCTCTAAACATTTTTATTTTTAGTGTATTTATTTTAATTTTATTAATGTTCATATCTTGGGGGTGATTAGATGGTATTTGATTAAATACTTTACTGTAATATTCTTTAGTTTTTTCTCTTAGTCTTTGTAATTCTTGTATATTATTTTGGAGGTATTCTAAATATTCTAAATCTTTTGTTCTAAAATATTCAATTAAACTCTCTTTCATAAGTATTTCTGTTAATCTTATTTCTTCCATATCTTGTCTCCAATATTTTAAATACTCATAGTCTATCATTTTATCCTAAAGTAGTTGTGATACTGCAAATTTCTTTGTAATAATTTATTCTAATTGTACTATATCTGATATTAAATTCTAGGTTATCTATTTCGTTAATTATCCTGTCTTTTTCGTCTATGAATAATTCCATGTCTAAATCATATTCTAAACTGTCTTTTAATTCTAGTGGTTTTATGGTTTTATTTATCCAAATTAATCTTTTTTTTAATTGTTCTCTTCTTTTTCTAAGCTGGTTTCTATAATTAATTTCTTCGTATAGCCACCTTTGTTTTTCTCTAACTCTTGAATATATTCTAGTATTTCTTAATCTGCATAATATCCATCTGAATAATTATCTAGGTAGTAATAGTGATTGTCATCACTTAAGTATATTTCTCCTAACTCGTCTTCTATCTGATTTATATCTAACTTTTCATCTTTAATGTTAAATATTTTTTCCCATATTATTTTCTTTACGTCTATAATTTCTATATCTCTAAGTATGTATAAAACTAGTACTTCAAAATTATCTGTCATTTAGGTGGGTTAATTAAATGCTTTTTCATAATATTCTTTAGTTGTTTGTTTTAATCTTATTAATTCATCTATATTTTCATTAAGGTATTCTATATATTTTATATCTTTGATTCTCATATATTCTTCTAAATTTGTTTTCATTAGTTTTTCTATTAATTATATATTTTTCATATCCATTTTCCAATATTCTAAATATACGTAATTTATCATGGTTGATGTGTAGGTTTGGTATGTAAATATTTATAAGAGTAGTTAGGTAGGTGAGTTATGTAATTTATTCTAGTCATAAAATATTTATCAAATATTTTTTTCAATATGATTTTTCTTATATTTACAATTTCTATATCCTTAAATACATACAAAACAAGTATTTTAAATTTATCTACCATTTCGTCAGATAAATAGGTATTCATTTTTCATATGATGCTTTTTCAAAATATTTCCTTCAATCATACACATAACAAAATATGACCATTTTAGATTACTATATACTAGATTATTCTTAAATAACATGTTCTTCGGTCACTATTAACATGGTAATATGGATACTTTTTCCTTAAACAGGGCCTCTACTCTAGCTACTCCCCTATCACGGCTTTTTTGCCTCACCGGTTTCACCTTTAGGATGACATAGTTCTTAAGGATTTTTCTCCCTTTTCACTTTGCTAATAAACTTCTTAGCATGCTATTTTTTCGATTAATTCTACTATAAAGTAACTAACATGAACTTATTTATCATATCATGATTGTCAGAAATTTATGAATTTAGCTATTCATAACCATAAATAAATATATCTGTTCTGGTAGATTTGATAATTCTGGGCTTTGTTCATCCATAGCTTTTGTTTTGAAATATATCTGTTTTTTATTATATATTCAAAAGGTTTTTTTTTTTTAACAAAGGAGGGCTTTTTGCTTCAACACATGAAGACTTGCCCTTAACTTGCCAGAGGCTTACATATTTATAGCCTAAGAAAACACGTAAAACTTATATACACTGTTCTTACTTTACACGTTTCCTATATACATTTTTCCTAAAAAAGCCAATAATGGCAAGTGCTAAAAGCTAATAAATGAATAAAAGAAAAGTCAAAAAGTCTACCCTAGAAATAGTAAAGCTATTAAATGTTTACATGATTCACGTATCTTATTTTTCACAAAGCTAGATTTTTCTCCATATGTTGCTTTCTTCCTTTAATATTTTTGTCTCCTTGTCTTTCTATTATTGCTTCGTTGATTTTTATCTTCTAGCTGGCGTCCTTATCTTCTTGTTGGTTTTTTCTTTTATCCTAGCTGGACTTCTAGGATAATATTATCTCCTCCATTACATTTCGAACATTGATGGTTTGGATATTTGTATCCAATTATCTTGAAATATCTTGTTAATAACCCGTCTGAAATAAATCCTTTCTTAATTGCTCTTGCAGTAGATTGTTTTTCTGGGTTAAGTAACATCATTATCAATTGTCTAAAATCTTCCATATCTGTTTGTCGTTGTTCTCTTGAATTTGAATAAATCATTTGATGGTCTCTTGAATAATAGCTCCATATTGGGTTTCCATTGATCTAATTATTTGCTAGTTCTTGAATAATTGTAGCTAATCCAATAAGTCATTTATTTGCATAAAAATCAGGTATCTCGATTTTAGGTATCTCTGGCTGCTGCACAATACCTTCCGGTATAATCATATCTCTGGTTAATCCTATTTTTACAACTTGTATAACTGGTTTGATCTCGTTATATAATATCTCAGATGGTGCCGTATAAAACTTTATATAAAATAGATTTCCTTTGGTTACTCTTTTATAGGTGGTGAATACTTTATGTAATTCTTCTATAGCTGTTAGTTCTTCTCCATCTTGGGTATATACGGTATTTAATAATCCATAGTCGAAACAAGTTTTTATTAAGCTTGGGTTGGTTTTGGGTAGTGCGATTAGCTTGTTGTGACCTTGCAATTTTTCGGTTATATAGTTTGTGTTTGGTTCTTGAATATTTGTAGCACTGGGGTTAAGGTTTAGATAAGTTTGTACTTTATAGATATTTTCTATGTATCCTCGGGCTATATGGTTATAAACTTTTTTATCTTGGTTCAAACTATCTCGATATGTGGTAATTTGTGGGGGTACGAACAAGGGGTCTTTTTGTGTTTTTGGTATAAATGATTTTTCAAATATCTTATTCATATTCATGTTCTGATATCTTTGTCCACTAACTCATTTGCTTGTACCTGCAATTGTAGATTGATAAACGTTATGGGTTTTATGAAGTGTCCCAACGTCTCCTTTTAGCTCTGAAATTTTAATGTCTTCCGATCGACATAGCTATGCACACTACTGAGTTATCTGATTTGTAGCTTTAGACTTCAGTTTAACTTCATTAGTCTTTAGTTTTTCTATTTCATTACCCATACTGTCCACTTTCATTGAAAGCGTAGTTAGGATTTTGAGTATCTTTTCTAAAGCATCATCTTCTATTATATCAGTCTGTGTAGCTTTGTCTTGATATGTAATCTGCAATAACATTTTTGTTAGTACTAATTACTTCAATTGTAAGTGTAAAATTTAATATATTTAATACTAGTCTCCAAATTTCTTTTGTTGTAACTGAATATTGTATTTTCTTTATTAGCCACCATCGAACCTGAGTATTATCTGTTCTCACAATAAATTTATTATATACAATATATGGTTTAAATGCTAATAAACATTTATATAACGAACATAATTCTTTTCTATTTATTTTCTATTTTATTTCTGTTTCATTAAACATACCTGAGTAGTAACTGCAATGATGTTCTAATTTTTCATTTTCGTACCTATATTTAAGTACTTCTCCATAACTATATTCACTAGCATTTGTTTCTACTATATATATAAATTTTTTATTTTCGTCTGGGAATTGTAATTTTGGTAACTCTTTACAAAGTATTTTTATTTTCTGAACTTGTTTTTTGTCTTCTTCGTTGTAATTATATTCTATATCATTTTTTAATTTTTTCTGTAAAGGCTTTAGGTTTTTTGCTAATTTTGGTATATATTCTCTTACTTGGTTTACTAATCCTAAAAATGATTGTAATTTCTTTTTTGTATCTAATTCTTCTTTTGAATTTATTATTTTTTGTACTATATGTTGTTGCATTTTTACTCCACTTTTATCTATTTGTATTCCTAAAAACTCTATCTGTTTTTTCGAATTTCTTTTCACTTAAACTTATTCCCGATTTTACTATTATATCTGTAAATTGTTCTAATAATTTTAAATGTTCCTCTTTAATTTTTGTATATAGCAGTATAACATCTATGTATACTATACAATTAGGTAATTGTTTAAAATAACTATCCATAAAATATTGATATCTACCTGATGCATTTTTATATACAAATGATAATACGTTCCATTCATAAAATCCTTGTGGTATCGTAAATGCGGTTAATTCCTTAGAATTTTCATCTAACCTTAAGTGGTAAAATCCTGATTTATAATCAAATTTACTAAAATAATTATATCCTTGCATTTGTCTTATTTTTAGTATCTTATTTGGTACTGGATAATTACATGTCATAGTTTTTGCATTTAAATTTCTATAGTCAATAACCCTTCTACTTTTTTCTCTTTTTTGTTCACTATGTTTATTTACTATAAATGCTGGACTATTGTGTTTAATATTGCTTTTTTGTATATACAGTTTTTCTAATAATTCATCTATATGCATTTTAAATTCTTTTAAATCGTCAAAATTATATGTTAATGGTTTTGAGTTATTATGCTATTTTTATCTATTAATTCAATTTTTATAATAGTTTTATGTTTTTCCCATCCTTTTAATGGATTTTCACTATATAATTGTCTTAATTTTTTCTTTATTATTTCTACATTATCTATTATAAATATAGTTATTTTTTTTATTTATCGAAAATACAACTAGTTCTACTGTCTCTTCTGTATTTTTTATATTTTCTAACTTTTGTGTAATTTTTTCAATTCCTTTTATCCAATCAGTTTCTTTCTTATTTTATTAATAACTCTTTTTGCTCTTACTTTTTGTTTACATGGTGTTGTAAACCACCAATCTTTTTAGTTATTATATGTGGGTATAATTTATCTAAAAATGACATTCCTAAAATCATATCTTTTGATGTTAGTTCATAATTATAGATTTCTTCTATTGTTATTATTTCATCCCATATCTGTATTTTTACATTTTTAGCTTTATATGTAATTAAACTTCCTTCATTATTAAATCCTTTGACTACTATTGGTGTTTTTTAACTTATCCCATTTACTTTCTGGTAAACAGTTGTATCTACATAAGTTTGCTTCTACTCCTGTATCTATCATAGGTGTATAATACCTATTATAATATCCTTCTACTATTATTTTTACAAGTACATATATTTTCATATCATGTTAAAGCTCTTTTTATGAATAATCTTTCTTTATTATATGTAATAGATAATTGTGTATATTCTATATTGTATGGTTTTACTCGTCTAACCATTTTATTCCTAATATTATGTTTGTTTTTTGCATTTCTTCCTTTATTTCAAATTCTATTTTTATTTTTCTGACTCTTATTATTATTTCTTTTTTCTGCCGTATCATTAATGTTTATTAGACTCCTTGGTAGATCTGGGCATATATCACTATTAGATTTTATTTCTTCACTTTTTACTAGATATTTTGCTTTTAATTTTCTTCTTGTCTAGTGTTTAAGAGTATTAAATATTCTTTTTCATTTATTGTTCCTGTTTTATAATATTGATTTAAATTAACTGTTGAAGTTGTTTCATAACTTGTTCTTTTTGATGAGCTTGATGATTCTGTTTTTTCATGAGCTATTCTTTTTGTTGTACTTATTCTATCATTTATTATTTCTAAATCTTCTTCTATATCTATGTCTTTGTAACTATAATCATTATTATCAATTGTTTTTACAAATTGTTCGAAAGAACTTTCTATTTGTATTTTATTAATTTTATTTTTTCCTGTTATTTTATGTTTTGTTGTTAATACATATAGATTTTTACATCTTTCTGTAAATATTTTAAATCCTGGAGTTAGTTCTATTCCTGATATTTTTTAATATAATACTAATGATTTATCTATATTTTTATCTGTTATTGCTACTGAATAATTCATACTTATTATAAATTTAAATTTTTGGTATATTAAATTTCCTTTTATGGCTGTTATTATACTTTTTTGTATAGGTTTTATAATTCTATCATCTGCTAAATATAATTCTATTGGTGTATCTATTCCTTCTATAAACATGCTTTTATTAATATCTCTATTCCTCCAAGGTGTACATATTTTATTGGGTCTTTACTTTTTTTATCGTTTATTTCTTTATTAATTATTCTCTTTGTTACCAGTGGTATACTAGCTCTTCCTTTTGCATATCTACAGTCTATTACATGTTCTTTTTGGCTTACTACGTAGTATTCTTCCTTTTTTCTACTAAATATATTTTTTATTGTTGGTATTTTAAATATTTTTTCTACACTTAAGTCTAACTCTTTTCCTTTTATTTCAAATATATTACTGTCAAATATTATTTTTTGATCTGTTCATTCTTCATTTAAATATTCTTCCTTTGTTATTATTTTTATATCTTCTTTAGTCATTTAATTCATCTAAATCACTATCTATTTCATTATCTGTTTTATTTTTCAAAATTTCATATATACTATCTTCACTTTCTAATTCATAATCTATATAATCTATCTGATATATTCTGTATTTTCTATTTTTATTTCTGATATTTGTTTCTTTTTTGGATTTTTTGGTAATTTACAATTTCTAGCTAAATGTTCTAGTTTTCCACAATTATAACAAGTACATTCTTTTATAGATTCTTTTTCCGATATGGTCTTTTATGTTTATAATTCTTTACATAATATATTTTTCTTGGTTTCTTATACTTATATTTTGATTTTTTGTATTTCTTATATTTCTTATGTCTTTTTCTTTTCTTATAATATCTTTCTTGACATTCAAATTGAGGTGCTATTTTATCTTTGCAACATGCTAAATTTTTTATTAATGTTTTTTTTTATCATTTTTATTTCTTCTCTATATTTTTCACATAGAATTCTATACCATTGTTGTAAAAATTTTATTATTGCTCCTAGGGTATCTACTATTTTTGCTTCATCACAACTCTTTATTATTTTGGAACTAAATGGTTCAGGTAATTTACTAAAATATAATCTTCTTATTTCTTTACTTTCTTCTATATTATATGTTCCTTTATAATAATATTCTTTAAATGCGTACGTATACTCATCTATATAACACATATTACATATTGCTAGTTTTAACATTAAATTTCTATTTATATCTTTTTCTTTATTTTGCTCTTCTTCTTCTGTTGTTACACTACTAAATTCATCTCTTATAGCTATTTCATATTTTTTAAATATTTCTGTTGGTAGTATTTTAGTAGGTGTTGATGTTCCTTCTGTTTTATTATCAGATTTTAGTACTTTTTTACTTGCTTCGGCTAGGTTTAAAAATCATAATTTTACTGTTCCTATTAATGTCTTTTCTATATATTCTGGTGTGTTTGTTGTATCGTTATTATTATCTAATAATTGTTTTGACATTATCCTACCCATAGTTGTATTGTTTTATTTGTTTCTATTACACAGTCTAAATCTAAAAAATTGTAATTAATTATTTGTTTTGGTGTCCATTTATTATATTTTTCCTTTGGATTATATCCTTTAAACTTACTTTTGTAATTATATGTTGGTTTTCTTATTTCTGATGTACTAGGTATTATATTTTTATCTAGAGTATTTACTTCTGTACTTATTAGTTATAGATTTTCTTCATTAATTATTTCTTGTTTTTCATTAATTTCTAGTTTTCCTATGTTTTCTAGAATTTCTGTATATGTTTCACTATCTTCCGAATCATAATTATCTGTTTCTTCAGCATCTATTGCATTTATTTCTTATTCATTGGTTTCTGGTTCTTTATCTTTTTCTTCTTTTTATTTCTGTCTTTTTTCATACAAATCTTTTAGCATTTGTAGTTCTTTTTCTATTTCAACAATCCTACTATTTTTAGTTTCTTCTATTTTTCATATTTCTTCAGTGGTTTGTTATTTTATTTTATCTATTTTCTTTTTTCTGTCCATCTCTTCGTTTTCTCTTTCAATTCTTACCATGGCTGCCAACTTATCTTCAAATTTCAATTCTTCTTTTTCTAACATTAAATATAATTGTTCACCTATTTTCTTATATCTTCTTCCTAAATTAGAGAATACTATTTTTATTTTTGATCCTTCGTGATTTTCATATGTTTTTTTGTATGTTATGAATTCTTCTTTATTCATTTTATTTAAATGTATATAGGTTATGTTGATATATATATTCTAGACTATCTATTGTTGATTCTAAATTTGATATTTCTTCTTTTTGTTCATTTATTGAATTTTTACTAACTCCGACAATTATGTTATACTGTAGTCTTTCTATCCTTATTTGTAATTCTTTACGTTTTTTAGATATTATTTGTTTTAATTCTTTATATTGTTGTGGTTTTTGTACGTTATTCATCTAATTAATTTTTATAATATTTTGGTGGATATCTAAATTTAATTTTATCATAATTAATAAATTAATCAAATAAATCCAAATATATACTAAACAGCATAGACTTTGATACCATTTGTAGGGGGTGACTCCGAGATCAATAATGAAATGCCTATTTTAGGGACAGTTTCTTTGGACAATATCTTGATTTGCCTGAGAACAACAATGCTCATTTTCAAATAACCATGGTGTATGGTCTTCTCAACCGTAGGTTTATGTATGAAAATAAAGATAATATAGATGAAGTATGGATAAATTATTGTTGCATTCCAATTGATTTTGGTTGGAAGGAGTTTGTCATAGTTACTGAAGTAAAATATTATCCTCCTTTTGAACCTATATCTATTCTAACCCAAAAAAGCATCCCGCATATCAAAAGAAAAAGGCAAGTCAAGTGATGGTGATGACTTGTTGTTCGTTGTTGGTCCAAACTTCAAAAATATAAATTTAATAGAAGATTTGAAAGGTAAAAGACTTCCAAAGAAGCACAAACAATCATTGTGTTTGATTTGGTTTATGCATAATATTCTTTGGGCGAGAGACGTTAACAACAACATACCACTTGATTTAATAAAGTTCTCCGAGGATCTTGAGGCATTTAATAGCTATCCTTGGGATTTTGAAAGCTTCAAAATGATTGTCAAATATTTGTTTATTCTGTTAATGTCAAAGACAGTCAACTTATATGACTTTCCATAGACTTTCAATGTAAATATTTTTTTTATTATGATTCATTTATTTTTTATTGAATAACGCTTTTGATTTATTGGCATAATTTTATAGGCTTTTATATTTGAAGTCATTCCTTATCTCAGGTAACAAGTGAACTACCAAGAAGAAATTTCATGTCCAAGAATCCTGAGATGATTGTCGGCCAAAAGTGATAAAAAAACAAAATTTCTCGATCTTTTCAATCCCCCAGAGGAAGCAGTAAGTCTAATTCTAATTAAGTTTTTATTTAAATTAATATTTTATTTAAATGAGTTAATCATCATTCTAATATATGCATTGATTTATTTTAGATTGTGCATTCGTGGCTTGTTCTGATCAATCGAGAGTTGAAGATGTCATTTGTTCTTACTTTACAATCTACGAAAACTTTATCGGATCCTAAGGTAATTGATAGAATAAAAAGGAATTGATTAAAGCAACAACCATTACAAGAAAAACACTCTGGGAGAGTGGGCTTGTTGTATGGTGATAGTGGTGATGAAGTTGTTGTTGATGGTAGTGATAATGGTGCTGCTGTTGGGGCTAATGATACTCCTCTTCCAGTTTTTGAAATAACAAATTAGTATGATTATGATCATACTGATTTTACTGATTTTGGTGGTCGACATACCCCTTCTTTAAATTGGAATACTATAGATTTCTCATAGGGAACGAGTAGTCAATTTTTTGGAGATCCTGCCCCTCCGAGCTTATGTTGTGCATGTAAATGTCAAAACTGCACGACAAAATAAGATGAAGTAATTAATGCTATTTATGCATTAACTACTTTTGTAAAGAAATTGACATCTAAGAACGGTGTCATTCCATCAAAGAGGATTTCAGATCCATACACTCCATTAGAGGATAAAGTTAAGAGGAGAAAAAGAGAAATTTCTAATGTATTTTCAAGCATAAAAAAAATGCAAACTTACAACTCCCCAGTCTTGCACTTTTAAGCAATGTATAAGGGCTACAGAAGAGCAACATGAGTTGAAAAAGGTGAATATTTATTATCTATTCCAATAAACAAATAGACTACATATCTTTTTAAATAGATTACACATCTATTGAAATTATCAAATAGATATAGACATCTATTGCAACAGATGACTAACCTATTGTATTAGATGCATTATCTGTTGCAAGAAATGTCTTATTTGTTTGTGAAAATCAAACAGGTCTTCCTACTATTTTAATTTGTCCCAACAAATGAACTATCTGTTGCAACACATGGGTCATTTGTTGGGACAAATTAAATCAAGACTTCCTACTATTTTAATTTATTCCACTGATATTGGCCTGATCAGTACCACAAACAGAAGGTATGGGATGCAAGTTTAACTTTAGAAATTGCACCTTGGCTTGATCCCTTATTTTAAATTTAGTAGTTCCGTTGCAAGTTTCATTCTTAGTTGTAGTTCTTCCCATCCCTCGGTGCTCGCAAAGCAGTTTCCTTGGACTTGTGTTTATTTCCTTGGCAGTGATCATTCAAACTACACTTACTAGTCACAGTTATCTGGTAAAGTGCACAATTCCAGTCCACTTTATCATTTTTATTTTTCAACAATGAGTGACAAATTTTTATTTTTGAATACACTTTCATTTTTGCAGATCATTCAGATTTTTATTTTTCATGTCAATTTCATTGGCCAGATTCCCTACAATTTCATTTCTACCTTGTGTTCTTCTTTAATAAAGTCTGAGATGAGATAGTCTTCATCTCCAAACTTGACACATACATGAGCAAAATCATCATTAAATTGTAATAGGGTATCGACACTACCTTTTTGGTTTCTTAGCCTTATCAGTTCAGACCTATCAAACTTAACAAAATACAGGATTTTATTTGAAGGATCAATGCCCAATCGATAAAAAACAACATTCACAAAATCATTGTACTTTATGTGTGTTGTCACGATAACCTGATCAGAAGTATTTCCTACGTATGAAGTGGGTCCATCTGCAAGCACCTTATTCTTCCTACCTCATCAGTGATAGAAATCAAACAGTGTTGTATCTTCAGTTTCCATCATAAAGATGAAGTAGTGTACAAAACTACGGAGGCTCAAAGGGTAACCCATCCAGTAGCAAGAACTGTATTGAGTGCTTCCAACAGATGGTCCATCTATTGCAATAGATGGGTCATCTGTTGGAACAACTCAATCCAGGTTTTTAGTTCTTCCAACAGATGACCACTCTGTTGTAAATTTGGAGAATTGTGTTTTTTAATAGAGTTAACAGAAATTGAAGAAGAATTGTGTTTTTTTAATAGAGTTAATAGAAAAAGACTTGAAAGGAATTGATGAAGAATATTGTAGTTCAAATTTGTAAAACCATTTGATAATGTCCTTGATTTTAGGCATTGTTTGAGGAGCATTAGACATTAAAATGGGGAGGTGAGTTATGTAACTGATAGTTGGAGAGAAAAAGTGTGAGAATTTTTTTTTTGTAATTAGTTTTGGGAGTTGAGATTTTAAGTAATATTAGTAACTTACGGTGTAACTTTAAGTAAATTTTTAACTAAAATTTACATGTATACACTAACTAAAGTTACCTTATTACATTATATACCAATTTGGTAAAGTATTTACACATATCCCAAACTATTTACATAAATCCTTTTCTTTTCAACTTTCTCTCTCTTAAACATTATACATCTTACAACAGGATTTTCTCTTCCGTATTCTACTCTTCCATATTCTCCCACTACATACCCGATATATCCTCCATATTTGAATCCCTTTTTTCATTGGAAAATTCAAGTTAACTGTATCTGGGGGTTACGAATTTGTAAGTTTTGATGATTTATATGATTTTTTTTCAACTTTACCAATTTTTGAATTTGTCCGTATATTTTGTGGATGCATGTTCGTTTTACCTTATTTTGCAAGTATTTTCAAATTTCGTAGTTTGATTTTTTCTATTTTCTTCATATAATACAAGTTCGATTCTTGGGTTGTAGATTTTTCTTTTTTTTTTTTCAACTTTACCTACTTTTTAATTTTTCCGTATATTTTATGGATGCATGTTCATTTATATGAATTTACCTTATTTTGCAAGTATTTTCAAGTTTCATAGTTAGATTTTTTTGGTTTTCTTCATATGATACAAGTTTGATTTTTTATTTTCTTGGTTTGAAGTTGATTTAGGTTAATCAAATTACTGTAAAAATTAGTAATGGATTCTTGTCCTAACTTTATTTTAGGACTTAGTCAGTTAGATTTAAAAAACAGGATATCCCCATTGGGTTTATTCCTGGTACATTTGATTTTGAAGAACCCAATTTTGCAGAGAATCGTTCAAAGCATCGAAACGATCCGACAACAATGAAGAAATTGAAGGAAGCGGCCAGTTCCAGATTGAAGAAGTCAAATTCAATAGCGGCCAGTAAGAAGAAGTTTGACGATTCTGGTCGACCACGTCTTCTGAAGGTATTGATTATACATGTATATTTTACTTACTTTGGAGCATTAATGTATAATATATTGGAACATATTAATTTTTTGGAACACTAATGTATAATATTAGTATTTTGTATAAGGTTACATTACAAACATATTGGTACATAAGACATCATACATTCTCGATGTTTAGATTGTAAAGTATAAGACATTATACATTAGTTATTTTTACCCAAATAATGTATAATATCGATATTCTGAAATATATTTCAATATGTTATACATTGACAGTTCTGAACATCCAAATAGTCATAAAGTCCTAATATTGTATAAGGTGACATTATACATTCTAACAAACTTATAGATTATACATTTTAAGTAGTAAATGTGTATCATGGCATTACACATTACTGCAGTTTAATTATTGAATGTATAAGTTACACTCATACATGTCTAACTATTGTATAATCAGGGTCTGATTTAATATTTTGAATGTATAAGCTAACATCATACATGTGTTACTTTTGTGTAATTAGAGTCTGATTTTATTTTTCGTATAAATTGTCTAAATTAAGTTGATTTTCATACTTTTATTGTACTTATTTGATTATTGGATTATAAATCTGTTTATTGTTCACGGACTGTTATACCTTTATGTGATGGTTATGGTTTATGTTTCTCTTGCTTTAATTGTTTGTGTGTTGTTGAATTTTCTAGCTTTAATTGGTACTAATTCGATTGATAGGTAGTTTACTTTGCCTGATTTTCTGTTCAGGGCTCATTGGTAGGTTTTATAATATTTGCCCCTGTTTGCTCTTATTGTTCGTGTGTATAATGTGTTCGCCTTATTTGCCTGATTTTCTATTTTGGGTTCACTTGTTCGTGTAACTGTGTTGAGTTGATTTTTAATGCTTTTGTGTACTGTTTAGGTTCCATCCACTGTTGCAGTTTTTATGCATTGTATTTACAACATTTGCATTTGTTGTATGTGTTGTTTGTTATCTTGGGTGATTGATGTTATCTGCTTGGCTAATTGTAAAAAGATTTTCGTTAATTATTCATATTAGGAAGTCTTTAACTTTAAAGCCTTCATAATTATTCCTATTAGGAAGGCTTTAACTTTAAAGAGTCTCGTTTGATATTTTTATTGTTAGGCTAGATCTTTTAACAAGTAATTTAATTTAATATATGGTTCTTGTATCACTGATGCTAATATAACATGTTAGTAAAGTTAAAACCTTTAAATGTTGGATTTTTTTTATTTTGTAAATTGTTTTAGATTTCTAATGGATGTTGTTCTTACAACTTTTTAGGCTGCCAACTATTTGAACATCAAGAGCCTGCTAGATCTCACCTGTCAGATTGCGGCTAACATGATCAAAGGAAAGACTCCAAAGGAGATTCGCAAGACCTTCAATATCAAGAATAACTTCACACCTGAAGAGGAGGAGGAGGTCAGGAGGGAGATTGCTTGGGCCTTTGAGTAAAGAAGTGCTCATATTCTGATGCTATAAACACTTTCTATTAATAGTACATATGTTTTCAATGGATGTTTGCTTTTGGAACCAAATTTCGTTGTTCTTAACTTTTGCGTCACTGTTGACACCTAATTTTTGCCCTCCGCAATTAAATTTAATCCTGAGATTTCTTCAATTTTTAATAAAAAAAATAATTTATTTCATCCGAATAAATACGCTCTAAAATATTTATTTGGGTTGATTTCGTATTCACATATGTGAGATCACACAAATTTTTTACTTAAATGAATATTCTTATCAAAATTGGACTTTTTATTTGAATTGAGCTTGGGAATTAATTCAAAAGGGTAAATCTTGATT
Organism: Capsicum annuum; assembly: GCF_002878395.1. NCBI lineage: Eukaryota > Viridiplantae > Streptophyta > Magnoliopsida > Solanales > Solanaceae > Capsicum > Capsicum annuum. The sequence goes on along the minus strand of NC_061114.1, from coordinate 216,641,315 downwards.
CAAATATAATTTGTTCTTGAAAGTAATTTATTTGAAAAAAATATGTATTTGATTTTTATTAAATAAAAAAGTCCGGGATTAAACAAGGTATTAATTTATATCGAATTTTGATTCAATTTAGTCAAATTATTAAATTTGATCCTAATTGAAATTAATTGGTCATATTTGCAATGAAATGAACCAATCTAATTTTTAATTGGATCAAAATACTAATTAATTTTGGCCAAATCCTAAATTCTTAATTGGGGTTTATGTTTTAATAACCCCCAAATTCTTAACAATTCCCATCCGTGCCACTCCCTTTTACCCATTCACCAGCCCAACAACAAATTAATAATACCCAGGCCTACTCCAACATCAACCCAGTTTTTGACCCGGCCCATTTCCCCCTTTCTTCTTCAATAGCAGAAAACAACAGCTTTCAATCAACACCAACCATACGCACAACATCATCAACAATTCAACAACCAAAAACATCGATAACACCAACAATTTTCACATTGATAGCTTTTAACACCAATGTTCTCACTTAACAACGACGATCTTAGCCACCCAACGACCCGATCCAAACCCGTCACCATGAGAACAATGTCTCCGACCTGATTTTAAGCCCGACCAGCTTCAACCCGACCTTAATCCGATGCTCACATGCATCACGCGCATCCCATGCAGATTTTATGCAAAGAAAGGACGAGAAGCTTCTAGAAGATTGCTTAGTTGGCTCGTCCAACGTTCAAATCTGAGAATCTCGGGATAACGGTACAAGGTTGGTACATATTGGGATGATTTTGATTGGTTTGAGCGAGATGGTTCTATTTACCCCATTTTCTATTGGCTTTCTTCCAAAATCTGTTGAAGATAATTCAAATGGGTACCCTTGTTGATGAAACCCTAGGCCATAGGAGGATTTGAATTTCAAATCTCAAAATATCCTATTTTGAAAATCCCCGATTTACCCCCAATTCGTCTTCTATATAAGGCCCCCTTAGGTCACTATTTTAGGGGGGAATTTTTCTCTCTTCTTCTCTTTTGGATTGGAAATTCGAGCGTTGAAAAATTCGGGTTGGGAAATTTGAGAGAAAAGACAAGAAAGAGAGAGGAGGAAGAAAGAAAAAGAAAGAAAAGTCCTAAGAAGTTCAATCTTTCAGTAGAAATTCTGTTGATTTTTAGAGAATTTGTCGGCTAGGAAAGAGACTTCGAGTTGACGAGAATATTTTCTGGTGGTCGGAATCCTATCATCAACTCGTCGTCCCATTTTGCTGCCCAAAAACCGGTCAGTGCTCGATTCTTTCTTTGTTGCTGTGTTTTAATGGTGGTAGCAGTAGAGTTTTGGTTTTGATTATTGCGTTGTATGTTGTTGCTTTCTGTAAAGGCCTTAAAATTCCATAAAATTGATGATGTTCTAATAACGTTACAGTACTGTGTTGATCAACTGTTTGAGCCCCTTTTGTTTATTTGAGGGTATGGCTTCATATTTCTTTAAGAGTGTAAGAGTGGGGGATGTTGTATTTAGAACTTTCTTTAACAGTGCAAAAATCTTGTTTTTTTTGATCTATCTTTGGTCGAGGTTGGTCAATTTGAATCTTTCTCGTGAGTTAAACGTTTTTTGTGGATTGGTTCAAATATTAGTGTTCTTGTTCCTGAAAGTTTTCACTAGTTCATCCTTTTGGCTTCGAAAGAGACCCGAAAGGGGTTGGAATCAAGATTAAAATCTTTTTGATCCATCTTCACACGATTTGAATCCTTTCATGAATCGGTTAAAACATCGGTACTATAATTTTTGGAAGCTCTCACCGATTCACCTTTTCAGTCTTAAAAGACTCAAAGGGGTTAGAATTGAGATTAAATCTACCTGTCTGACTCGTTTTTGTGGATCTTTCCCCAATTTCTTTTAAGATATCTGATAGATAACATGTTCATCTTGCTAAGTTTTTAATGTGCAGCTTTTCATTATGTAAATGATGTCATTCATTTTGAATCATAAATCGTAACGTATATTGGCGCAAATGAAATTTCTTTTACTTTAATGCTTCTGTAAGGGAAATGGCCTTGATAAATTACTTCTTCACAATATTATTTTAATCCATATCTTGGGTGTAGTTTTCTAGGAGAACATGCTATAGTTATTCTTTAGCTACTGCTGAAAGTTCTTTCCTGTTGTTCTCATTATGTTCCCGCAATAGGTGAGACATGCATTTGGGGTTATAATCACTGCCTAATGCATAGTAATGGGGGCCATACTTTCTTTCTTTTTTAGTATTTGGTATTTAGGTGGTACTTAAAGAAGCGGATTTATTTTATAAGGTTAATCTGAATCTACAAGGTTATGTCTTTTAGTGTGTTATTTGGAGTATCTTGTTCGTGGTATTATTAGACATATCACTTGTTGTTGTATTTCTTGAATTTTTTACTGTGTCATTAATTTCTTTAGCATGTTAATCCCTAATTCGGAATACTTATTAACTCCTTCCTTGTTTTTTTCTCTTTCCTTTGCATGTACCCTCTTCAGAGTCTAGGAGTCTAAACGGACTCCTTCTCTCTTTACATTTCATGAACGGGCCAAGGAGGACTCTCCTCTGAGTTGAACCCCAAAGAATGACTAAAATGAATTGCATGGCGTACGGATATAAAGATTCGAAAAGAAGAACGGGTTAAAGTCCCGTCTTTGAAGCGGCAAAGAGACGCGAGAGTTTTACTTTCATTTATTCATTCATTGTCGTCTTTGTTATTATCTATTCATTCTTTTTTCATGTATTTTGGGCCTCGAAGCCAAAGTTGTATTTAGTGCAGCTGAAGTGAAAACCCGAGCTAAAGGCTCAAAAATATAGAATTAGGACAGGTAAAAATGGGTCGAAAACCCAACTAGGTTAGAACAGGATCGACGGTTTGGGATTGAAAGCCTAAATCACTACTTCTCCCCTTTCCCCTTTTCCTTTTTGCTTACTTGTTTTACGTGTGTTTTGCGAACCTAGTAAAATTCTTAGTCAAGTCGCTAAAAAACTAGTTTCGTATAAACACCAAAATATTTCAAAAATCGCTTTCTTTCTAAAAAATCAATCACTTTTCGACAAAATTAATCTTTTCGAAGTTAATCAAAAGATGATTTTCAAACAGTCCAGATAACTGCAAGTTAGCGGACGTTTTAGGTGCCTAACACCTTTCTAAAACATTAATAGGAACCGCTTATTCAGAATCTCTAACTTAAAATGATTTTCCTGTTTTAAATCGTTTTAAGTAACTCTCTAAAGGTTTCTTAATTCCTTTTCAAAATTAAGTGGCGACTCTTTTTCAAAATTCAAAATTTCCGCAAAACAGAAATGGCGACTCTGCTGGGAAACTTTAACTAGGTTCTAACCAAATGTTTGATTTCGTCTTTTGATTAACAGTTTATGTGTTTATATATTTCGATTCTGTAAAGTTTTAGTATCGCATCTCATGGCATATTCGTGCATTATTTAAACTATTTTGGGGTTTCGTGGATGTCCCGGCCCCTATTGTTCAATAACAATAATGTGTTGGAAATAAAAACGACTTATTAGCATGTGAGTGGTCTGATGGCTGTTCGTATTTTCAAACTCAAGTTGTCCACTTGAGAACCAGTGTTCAAACCCACTCTAGACACCTAGGATAGAATGAAACCAAAACCCTATTTTAGGCATAAGCCTAGGACGACCCAATACCCGAGTGGGGTATTGGACCCATTAGAAAACCTCCCTACGTCTATTGACTCTGAGTCAATTATAGACAAACCATATTTAGGTGTTGAAGAAAATGTATGCCTGTCTAATTCAATCCATTATCCTTTGGGGGTCGGGAAAAAACTTGATTTGCTTACTTTCGTGAGAAGAATTGAAGCAAGTTAAGCAAGAAATTATTTGAATTGGGAGGTTGTATCTAAGGCACAATTTGAACATCAACGGATATCACCAATATAAAAAATGGACGAAGCTAAGAAGGCGAAGGCTGATAGAAGAAGCACTCAGGAATTAGTATTTTCTATCCCCTGCGTGGGAGCTTATCTTCTTTCATGTTATTTCCCTTTTTCCCTAAAGATTGTATCCCTCTTTTGTTATCGTTTGTAGGCATTTATGCCCTTTTCGTTTATATATAAGTTGGGGGGGACAATGGATTGACTTTAAGGAAACATATATTTTCTTCAAAATCGTTAGGTCTGAACCCTTGGCTCAAAAAGGGTCACCCCAGTTAGGATACACATTATTATAATGTTTTGTGTAATATAATTGTCTTAGGTACTTATGTGTGTTTGTTTGGATCAAAGGCAAGTTTATCCGCTATGCTCCTATGGATGAATTTGTCTATGACTCAAACAACTCTACGTGGTTATGTCTTGTCAAATATTTTGCATTACTTATCACATATGGAAACTAACACATTTGTCTTTGAGTTGTTTTACTTTACAGATAATAGAAACTACTCCGTGTTGATATAAGCTGGCAGAACATCCCTACTTCACCCGGTCAAAAGAGCATAAAATCCTATCCTCTAACCATCATTCAATAATGACTGGAAAGGATGAAGAAAACACATTGACCATCAGGGACAATGTAATAGCGGAACAAAGTGAGATGATTTCAGAACTCGCAAGAAAATTAGAAATACTTCAGCAGGAAATAAATCGCAATCGAGATTTGGCTAACCTGGCCATCACTATCAATGCCCCCGCTCCAGGAGGACACGGGACTCCACTCTAAATTTCTCCCCTCAGTACACCTATTCTCGGGAATCAGCCAAATAACATATCGTCCGTCTCCACTCCTCCATTTGTCCAAAACACCAATCTCAAAAATAACCCAGATGCCTACCATCCATAAAATCCATCTCTAACCCCACAAAACCCATCTCCGAATCCATTCCCTAATCCCCAGAACACATTTTCAAATCAAGAAAATTCATTCCCAAATCCATAAGATTCACTCCCAAACCCACAAAATCCATCAAATCTATTCCTGAATCCACCAAATTCATTTCCAAATCCGCAGAATTCTTCTCTGATTCCACCAAACCACTCTCAAATTTCACAAAATCTTTCTAATTTTCATAACATCCGCCCCACCTACCAACCCGCTTCATTTTATCTGCAAAATCAAGACTCCCTTCCAAATACTCTCCATGCCATTATATCCCCTGATATCTATAATCCCCTTCTTAATCCCGAGATGGACTATTATGAGGAGAATAAGAAAGAGTGAAGGACCGAGGATGAAATGAAGTTGATAGCTATGAATGAAGATATCATGAGGATCAAAGAATCTCATGGAGTGAGGGACCACGATGGTTTAGGGTATGATGATTTATGTGTTCACCCAGGAATAGATCTACTAGAAGGGTATAAGGTCCCTAAATTTAAAGTGTTCGATGGCACCAAAAATCCAATGGCCTATTTGAGAAGGTATTATGACCAAATGGTGGGGGTAGGGAAAAATGAGGCATTATTGATGTGTCTGTTCAGTTGAAGTTTAAGTAGAGAAGCCTTAGCGTGGTTCATGTCTCAGGAACTGAAAAGATGGGCTGGTTGGAAAGCATTGGCCAAGGGTTTCCTTGACAGGTTCGCATTTAACATTGAGATAGTCCCTGACCGATACTCACTAGATTGGATCAAACAGAAGAATAATGAGTGTTTTTGAGACTATGCCTTTCGTTGGAGAAAAGAGGCTGCTAAAGTACAACCTCCCATGTCTAAGGAAGAAATGGTATCGATTTTCTCTCATGCATAGGAAGGAGAATTTTATACCAGGATGGTATCCGCAGTTCGAGCAACTTTTATAGATTTAGTAAAGATTGGGGAATCATTAGAGGAAGGCATCCAAACAGGAAAAATTGCCAAAACCCCAACATCATCTGAATCTTTTGCATTCCCAAAGAAGAAAAGAGAGGATGCGACTGCAGTCTCTACTAATTCTGTTGATAAGTTAAAGAGGAAATTCAAGCCTAGGAATATTCTTTCCTCATCATCATCATCAAGTTTTCAGCCTGTATTCTACGCTCAACCCCAATGTCAAGCTCCAATTCCACATATTTTACCCCAGTGCCAAGTTCCACAGCCAAATTATCAGCCTCATACTCAAGCTACTTTTCCAAATAACCAAATAAACGTCCAAACATTTCCAAATTATCATCATGTACCTCCTCCTGTAAATCAGAACCATTATAACCCTCCACGCCCGAACTTCGAAAATAAACCTCCTCGAAATTTCACGCCATTAGCTGAAAGTCATACCCAGCTCTTCGAAAGATTGATGAAAGCTGGTTATTTGTAATCGATCCAGCCAAAGCCTATCAATCCCAACTCCCAGTTTTATCATCCCAATCAAAATTGTGCCTATCATTCAAGAGCAGCGGGTCACAGTACCGAGGATTGTATTAACTTGAAACATAAGATCCAAGATTTAATCGATTAGAAGGTTATCACACTTCAGTCGCCGACACCAAATGTTAACATTAATCCATTTCCTAACCACGGGGGACCTATAGTTAACATGATTGAAATAGAGGGTGAATGGGCATCTAGCAAGGTCATCACTAAGGTAAATTCAGAAGGACTCAAAAGAACAGAAGAGATTGAGAAGATAAAGAAAGTTGTGGCCGCCTTAATTAAGGATTTGGAAGGAATTATTGAGCCTGTTATGGTCCCAGAAAAAGCATTTAAGCATAGAATAGTGTACCAGCAGAGAAAAGAAGATAAGATCGAAGATAATTCAAAGGAGATTCCATCTAAACCATCGCCACTCCTGCACCAATCATTTCCCATACATGAGCTATCAAATGATGATGGTCTTTGGGATGAGATAGGAAATCTGTTTGAGGGATGAAATACTATACCATAAGATTTTTCAAAGCCCAGTAGGGTAAAGAAGGTTGCACTAGGAGAGGCTTTACAAAATTGGACTTCCACTCCGCTCCTAATTCGTCGCCCGTCGCAGTAGATGAAAGGGAAATTACTAATAGTTTAAAATTATTGATGATCCGGAGGAGGCCCCATGATCCACCCTTTTATGTCTCAAATTTTTGTCTCGTGTTTTACAACTTTCAAAAAGGCATGGGCCTACATTTGTGTGGGTCATAAGCCATAGTTTTTATTTATTTTTCAAAAGGCATCCTTTTATTTAAGAAGTTATTTTTTAAATATGATTATCTATAATGGTAGAAATAATTTAAAAACCTTCCAATGTCATGACATGTCAAGGGTTAGATGAACAAGGCGAAGGAAATAATGATGAACAGAAAAGATGATGAGGAGCAGTTAGTAGTAGATATAGAGGAATGTGAAAATCAAAAGAAGCCCAAACTGGAGGATCCCTAATCCTACCTGAGATGGATGGTCAAGAGTGGACCAAACCAATCAATTCTGATGCGGTAAAGATATTTTGTTTCTTTGTTTATTTGTAATCACCTTTATAATAATATCAATTTCATGATGTGTAATTGCCTAGAACCCTTTCCCTTTATGTACGAACTACGTTTGACCTGAATTCTCAAGAATGAGATACGTAGGCGACCTATGTCGGCTTCGGTCAACCCTTTAGGAAAATTTATCCTTTCCTTTTATGTATGAACTACGTGATGACCTGAATTCTCAAGAATGAGATACGTAGGCGGTCTATGTCGGCTTTGGTCAACCCATTAGATTTTTTTGTATATCCCTAGCGTAGTCTTGAACTACGTTTGACCTGATTCCTACTTCAACGGGATACGTAGGTGCCCCAACGGCTTGATCATATAATCCTAGGAAATGGAAACTGGGGTAGAATTTTTGAGAAGGAATCTCGAAAATTCACAAGAGAAGATCAACATCCAACAAAAAGAATGGAGATCAGCAAAGACTTCAGATCCACTCGAGATGATATCATCTCAGGCTACTTTAAATCGGGGTAGAAATTTTGAGGAAGGCCTCAAAATTTCCACCAAATACTGAAATATATTTCGAATTCCCCAGCATTTGAGGTCGAAGTTGAGATTTGAGAATCACCACCTGTGATAAATTTTGGGAAGATTGAATCTCCGTCTTTGATAAAACTTCTAGTAGAGAGCCTCGACAATACTGAATCCCTAGCGATCCTCCATCAAACGTCGAACATTGTCAGAATCAAGAAAGTTAGTCGTTGATCTAGCCATGGCATGACTGGTAGAGATTTTCTAAAGTCTTATAGGAATTTTCGAAACTATTTTCAAAAAATTAAGACTACTTTCAAAAATCTATTTAAATTTTTTACTTAGTGATTGCCTAGACATCAATTAGGGGCAGGGAGCTGGGGTGGAGGTACCAACATGGTGGAGTACCCAAAAGATGGCGTGGAGAAAACAGAGAATTGAAGAAGGTCAATATGGAGTAGTTTCACTCAAACTGATCATTTTTCTGTGGATGCAGGGATCAATACACAAAAATGAGAGTATCTTTCAAAACCCCCCAAGCAAATTGGGAGTCATGCCAGAACATATAATGCTTAAGAACAGTATTTGGGGGTGGCCCAAAGTGGTTTTAATACCCATTTATCTAGGACCATTTGAATTTTCCATCTCATTTCTTGAGATCATGGAAGACAAACAAAGACGTTTTTTTTTCTTTCTTTACGAACATTGTACTTAGAATCTTTCTAAAAAAATAGTCGCTAGCAAAAGCGACTTCGTGTCTACTAAATATTTACCGTGAGCGTAGGTACATTCAAGGGAGTTGACATAATAAATACAACAATCAAAGGATCACTCAATAGGAGGAAGAGCAGAAAGTCATCCTCAAAATTTGGCTTAAGCACAATGGTATTTGAGTAATCCCCAAACAAGGGTATTTGCCCCATTTATTTGCAGTCGAAGGATTTGTTATCTAATTATTTATTCGAAAAGAAAAGATTGATAGCAGAATAAGCCATTCAAATTATGATGCTCAGTATTTGTTGTTAAACTATCATAAAGCTTGATCCTGGTCGCCAGCGAGAGCGATATTATGTCTACTAATCGTCTAGCTTGAGTACAGGTATATATAGAAAGCAAGATGTAGACAAATGAATTCAGGTGAAGCTGATTACATATCATTGCCAAGAGGGCCATTCATATCATCGCCAAAAGGGCCATTGCATATCATTGCCAAGAGGGCCATTGCATATCATTGCCGAGAGGGCCATTGCATATCATTGACGAGAGGGCCATTGCATATCATTGCCGAGAAGGCCATTTCATATCATTGCCAAGAGGGCCATTGCATATCATTGCCAAGAGGGCCATTAGATATCATTTCCAAGAAGGCCATTGCATATCATGGCCAAGAGGGCGATCTCATACCATCGCCCAAGAAGGTTATTCAATATCTGTTGATGTGCTAGACAGAAACGCTGACATCGAGGATATCATCATCATTTAATATCTATTGACATGCAAGACATAAATGCTAACATCGAGGATATCATCAATATTTAATATCTGTTTACATGCTAGACAGAAATGCTGGCATCGAGGATATCATCATCATTCAATATCTGTTGACGCGCTAGACAGAAATACTGGCGTTAAGGATATCATCATCATTCAATATCTGTTGACACGCTAGATAGAAATGTTGGCATCGAGGATATCATGATCATTCAATATCTGTTGATGCGCTAGACAGAAATGTTAGCATCGAGGATATCATCTGTATTTAATATCTGGTGAGATACGAGACATAAATGCTGGCATCAACGATATCTTATCTTTTTATGAATAAGCATCTAAAGGTATCAAGAGCACACGATTTGAAGGGACGCCTTCAAGTTAGTGTCTAAAGATGGATGATATATGAGATTTCCTAGAAATTGATAATTTGAGGGTCATCTATAAGTCATATTATTTAAAATAGGATAGTGTGCAAGATCACTTATGAATTGATAGCGTGTAGGTCATCCGTAAGCCACAACAACATCCTAACCGAATAGTGTACAAGATTGCCCAAAAATCGATAGTCTGAAGGTTATCCATAAGTCGCAACTAAATCCTTACCAGAGAATATGCGAGATTATCAAATCGATACGTCCAAGGGTTCTCTATAAGCCGCTTCATATCCAAGATCGATTATGTGTAGGATTACCTAAGGACTAACAATTTGAGAGATATCCATAAGTTATATTGTATCAAAGGTCGGATGATGTGCAGGGACACCTGAAAGCTAGCGATTGGAGGGATACCTATAAGCCATCTCTTATCCAAGGTTAGATAATGTGCAGGATTACCTAAAAACTAGCAATTCAAAGGATATCTATAAGTCACCTCGTATCCAACATCAAATAATGTGCAAGATCATCCAAAGATTGACAATTTAAAGGAAATTTATAAATCGATCATTGGCTATAACCGGAGAGGTTATCATTCCACATACAACAAGTGATATAGGTAACCAAAAGGGTTGCTACACCAGCACAAGATTACATGGTTGTAGGGACCGTTCTGCATAAAGTATCGTCGGTGTCCAAAAGGGCCACCCCACTTTGAAGACATATTCAATCAAAAAATGTCATAATTATATAACAACCAAGAGGTTTGTTGTGTTTTTTGTTGCCATTTATTTCATTCCAAATAGATGCATGAAGAGATAACTCCACTTTTTAGGCCACAACTCACGTGGAGATATTGTAAAAGAATACCTACCTCTTTCGTGAATTATGTTAGCACTAACTATTTTGTTTGAGATATTGTCAAGAGCATCTGAGAGGATGAAAATGTCAAATCAAACCCACAGGTGCGGACGACTCCAAAAAGGATGCAGCACAACGTGGAACTCTTTCTTATCAGCAAAATGGGACATAGTCTAAAGAGGGACGTCAAACTCTTTGGACGCGAGCTAAAGGATGATTGCCACCACTATCCAACCACAACCTTGTTAGAAGGCATGTGGGTATTTTGGAATGTTCTAAGTCTCAACTTCAACTCTGGGATATTTCTTAACTCATGCCAAGGGTAACCTTCTCTTTCTTCCAAATTCGAGTGATAGGACTCCTAGAGTTTTGGAAATTACGCCTAGGTAAATTCTTACCTATGGATGTGAAGAGCTCCACATTCATGGTTAAGAGGTTACAAACCTTTTTTTTGAAAATCGATCAACTTGTCACTCATCCTGAGCCAAAGATCGTCTAAAAAAAAGACTATCTTTTCTACCGATCGAGTCGAACTACAAGCAGTATGATTCCCCAAAATCTTGGGGATATGTAGGCTGGGATCTATGTAGAAAACTCGACTGCATTCCAACTTCCTCCCTAATCCCTTTATTCCCTAGCTTCTCGGTTTAACCAAAAACTCTAAAACCGTGATAGTTGGTGAATTTTCTTGAAAATCATACTTGAAATTAAGATTTATGTACTACAAATGTCCTGAATTCTCATGAAGCCTGAGATATGTAGGAAACTTGATACCGAGGTCTGACCATAACTCCATGAAACTCGTGCGATGATTAACCTCTTTCGGATTCGAATTGGTGGTCGGACAAAAATTAGGAACGTCAACCTCCATTTGCCCAGGGTTACTTGCATCCACCCTACCCAAAGGAAGGGGGCAGTTTTTGACACCTAATTTTTGCCCTCCGTAACTAAATTTAATCCTGGGATTTCTTCAATTTTTAATATAAAGAAAAATATTTATTTTATTCGGATAAATACTCTCTAAAATATTTATTTGGGTTGATTTCATATTCACATTTGTGAGATCGCATAAATTTTTTACTTGAATGAATATTCTTATCAAAATTGGACTTTTTATTTGAATTGAGCTTTAGAATTATTTCAAAAGGGCAAATCTTGATTCAAATATAATTTGTTCTTGAAAGTAATTTGTTTGAAAAAAATATGTATTTGATTTTTATTAAATAAAAAAGTCCGGGATTAAACAAGGTATTAATTCATATTAAATTTTGATTCAATTTAGTCAAATTATTAAATTTGATCCTAATTGAAATTAATTGGTCATATTTGCAATGCAATGAACCAATCTAACTTTCAATTGGATCAAAATACTAATTAATTTTGGCCAAATCCTAAATTCTTAATTGGGGATTATATTTTAAATAACCCCCAAATTCTTAACAATTCCCATCCTTCCCACTCCCTTTTACCCATTCACCATCCCAACAACAAATTAATAACTACCCAGGCCTACTCCAACGTCAACCCAGTTTCTGACCCGACCCATTTCCCCCTTTCTTCTTCAATAGCAGAAAACAACAACGTTCAATCAACACCGACCATATGCACAACATCATCAACAGTTCAACAGCTAAAACATCAATAACACCAACAATTTCCATATTGATACCTTTCAACATCAATGTTTTCACCCAACAATGACGATCTCAGCCACCCAAATACCCAATCCAAACCCGTCACCATGCGAACAACATCTCTGACCCAATTTTAAGCCTGACCAGCTTTAACCCGACCTCAATCTGATGCTCGCGTGAATCACGTGCATCCCACACAGATTTTATGCGAAGAAAGGACAAGAATATTCTAGAATATTTCTTAGTTAGCTAGTCCAACATTCAAATCTACGAATCTCGAGATAACGGTACAAGGTTGGTAAATATTGGGATGATTTTGATTGGTTTGAGTGAGATGGTTTTATTTACCCTATTTTCTATTGGATTTCTTTCAAAATCTATTGAAGATAATCCAAATGGGTACCCTTGTTGATGAAACCCTAGGCCAAAGGAGGATTTGAATTTTAAATCTCAAAATATCTTATTTCAAAAATCTCCGATTTACCCCCAATTCGTCTTCTATATAAGGACCCCTTGGGTCACTGTTTCAGGGTGGAATTTTTCTCTTTACTTCCCTTTTAGATTAGAAATTCGGGCATCAAAAAATTTGGGTTGGGAAATTTGAGAGAAAAGACAAAAAAGAGAGAGGAGGAAGAAAGAAAAAGAAAGAAAAGTTCTAAGAAGTTCAATCTTTCAGTAGAAATTCTGTTGATTTTTACAGAATTTGTCGGCTAGGAAAGAGACTCCGAGTTGACGAGAATATTTTCTGGTGGTCGGAATCCTATCATCAACTCGCGTCCCATTTTGCTGCCCAAAAACTGGCCAGTGCTCGATTCTTTCTTTGTTGCCGTGTTTTAATGGTCGTAGCAGTAGATTTTTGGTTTTAATTATTGCGTTGTCTGTTTTTGCTTTCTATAGAGGCCTTAAAAGGCCATAGAATTGATGATGTTCTAATAACATTAATTGTGGTGGTTTTGGTGGACTCCATAAGGGTGTAGGCTGAGTGCTAGGTTGAGTACTATTACTGTTCTCGTTCCATTCTAGCAGACAAAAAGAAATATGAAAATTGTAGAAATATGATAATTTTACAACAATGCTAAATATTATGAAATTGATTTAAGGCTTACTCTTTTTACACACACAGTGTTGTATGGCGTACTTGATTGTATCTTGAACAGGTCATGTTGGTACCTTTTGTTGAAAGTTTACCCCATTTTTTTTGCTCATCCTTGCTCTTCCTTCTGTTCTTGCTAGGTCTGCCTGACATCTTTCTTAGTTTTGGAGGCTCACTTGATGGGTTTGTAGTTTCAGGCCACATTCTCATATTTGGAATTGATTGAATGAAATAGTTACAAGACTTAAGAAAGGTTTTTTTTCCTATAACAGTGCTTAACATGCTAATCAGGATCTTTATTCAAGTAATAATAAGCACAAATAGCATAAGGACAAGGAATACCTCTTAACATCCATAACCTATAGTCACAATACTTCTTGTCCAAGTGAACAACAAATGTGTACCCCCGATCCCCAATTTCAAAACTATTAACTCCATCATAGTATTGTAATGTCACGTACCATTCTTGAATAAATACCTAGTTTGGTGGCATGTTTAAGGAGACATTTATCTAAAAATTTTCTAAGTGTTGAAATGACTTAGCCTTATTTTAAGCTCTTAATTTTAATGATTTCTAGATCGATCGTTTTGATCTCGAGACATGGGTTTATAAGGTTGATTTATGTTCAGGAGTGTAAAGGGTTTGTTCCGAGAAAGTTTTGGATTTTTTGAACACATTTAGGGTGTGTTTGGGTGGTCGAGACAGTGGATCAATGCGATCTCGACACTCCGCGTCAGTAACCGTTTTGGCCAAACTAGTGTTTTGACGCGATCTCGACATGTCGCATTGATGATTACGTTGGGTGCCCAGTTCGTGATCTCTTTTAATTTTTGGCTTTGGGAGGGCATTTCAATCTTTTCCTCTCGTCATATCCCGGCCATAACATGAGATTAAAATGTCTTTAAAGCATATTATGCCCAAAACCACTCAAAACTCTTCAAAACAAAACCCTAACTCCCCTCCCATAGATCAATAATTTCCTTCTAAGTCATGATCTTCAAGAGAAGCGCCAATACTAAGATTTCACTCTTTGAATCAATTTATATAAGGTATGTGGGACTACTCTAAAAGAATTGGGCATAATTTTAAACGTTTTATCAAGATTAAAAATCACCAATTATGTTTTACAATGAAGTATACTATATTGTTTTCAAAAAGTACGCATCATGGTATCATTTTGCTTAAAGTTTATGTGTCTTGAATCACTTTTCATGGAAATTGAATTACATCTATATATATATATGTGTGTGTGTGATTTTGTGTAATTTGTAAGATTTAATGAGAGCATGTGTATGAATTCCCTCTCTTTTTATGAAGTAAAGTTTATATATTCATTACGAATGATTTGAAATGCATGTTTTAGGATTTTGAAAGTGATCTTCTCAATATCATGGTGTTTGACATGATTTATACATGATGAGAGGGAGTTTCTTTATATAACTACATTCTTTTTTTAAAAGAAAAGAATTGCATGTGATTGATTAAATTTACATGACCACCACATGTTTTGAATCTTGCAAATAGATGAAAAATGTCTAAGTTTTCTTGAGACTACAAAGTGATGACTCTATTGTGATGTTATGAATCTTGGCTGGTCATGTGCATGTTTTAAATATGATGGGCTGTGAATTTGTTATGATATTGACTTGCAAGTCAGGATATGACGATACTCGGTGATGATATGCCCTTAAAAAAGTATTGAATGTTTTGAAAGTATGAAACATGATTTTTAAGGATTAAAATTTGGGATTAAGAGAGCTAATTTGGTTACTCGAAGAAGACGTTTGAGTGTAAGGGCTCATCGTTGGAAATCGTAGTTGCCAATACGGGTATTATCCTGAAAGGGGGATAATTATGGACGTCATGTAAGGGTGATGCCACGATGTACTTTTAAGAGGGTATACTAACTTATAAAAACTCCAATTCTTGTGGCACACTTGGATTGGAGGCCTGGCCACTGAGTCAATGGCAGATTCCATATAGCTCATGGAATTACAGAATGTAAGGTGTACCGATTAGCTCGAAAGAATAATAAAGAGAGATTCAAGGTTGTCAAGAACTATTTTAAATTTATTAAACATGCCCATGTATTTTTTTTCTAATGTTCACTGTTATTATGATATGGTCTCATCTATTTTGTATATAAATCTATTATTTTGAGTTGTTTCACATACCAGTACATCCGTATTGACCCCCTATATTTCAGGGTCTCAGGCTCAGTCCAGGGGTCCCACTAAACTGTAGAATTTCATACTAAAGAGTGTAGTTGGTGAGCCTTTTTTCTTTCGAAAGGCCAGTTGCTAGAATATTGTTTTGTATGATAGTTTTAGGTCCAACTGAGGGCTTTGTCCCAGTTATTGACAAGTTATATTTAGATGTAATAGAGATTTCGCAAATAGAGATGAATATTGTCTTGATATTTATCGATTTATTTCGTACTATTAAATTGAACTTCGATCATGACCATGATTTTGTTGGTTTATTTTCGTATTTTTCTTTATCGTATATGAATAGTGTTCATGATTGCCAGATAATAAAGAGGCGCTCGGGCCTCCATGGTTCGGGATGCCCATCACGGCTAGGGCCCCGATTTGGGTCATGAAAAACTTGGTATCAAAGCACCATTCATAATCCTAGAATGCCTGCGAAATCGTGTCGGGTAGAGTTCCATTTAAGGGTGTGTAGCGCGCCACACTTATAAGAGGGAGGCTATAAGGCGTTTAGGAATGTCTCACTTCTTTCACGATTTCATTCATGCCATAGAGCCTGTATGTCCTCTAATTAATGATTTCTTATGTTACAGAAGGTTACCATGCCTCCCCGTAGAATCAATGAACAACACACTTAGGCTGAGGATATCCATCCCACTCATGGAATGTGGACCCATAATAGAGCCCGCAGCCCATAATTTTTTCCTACTCTGAAAGTTTCTCCAATTTTGACCAGTCCACCTCAGGCTCCACAAACAAATATTAACCATACCTAGCCACCTCAGAAAGAGATTTCAAATGTAGAGTTCAGACAGTCTATTCATATGATTGAACAACTGGTAGCCTTGCAGACTCACCGGTCTGAAGATGTGGGTTTTGTATCTGGTTTGTCTGAGACTACCCGAGTTGGTTAGTTCATGAGACTGAACCCCTTTGTGTTCACTGGCTCAAAGGTTGAGGAGGACCCCCAAAGATTCATTGATGAACTGGAAAATATTTTTAGAGTGATACACATGAGTGAGGTTGAAGGTATGGAGCTGGTGGCCTATCAGCTGAAGGACATGGCAAATCAATGGTACAATAAGTGGGAGGATTCAAAGGGTGGTGATGTTGAGCCTTTTCTGTGGGGGCGAATTTGTGGAAGCCTTCCTAAAACGATTCTTTCCCTTAGAATTGAAGGAGACCAAAGAAGAGAAGTTCATGAATTTGAAACTGGGTAAGATGAGTGTCAAGGAGTACACCTTGAAATTCAACCAGTTATCCCGTTATACTCCAGAATTGATAGGAAACATGAGGGCCTATATGAGAAAGTTTGCATCTGATCTCTCAGATGATTTAGTGTTGCAATGCAAAGAGGCGATGCTGAATAGAGACATGGATTTCTCTAGGCTGTCTGTTTATATGCAACAGGTGGAGGAGTAGAAGAAGAGGGTGGCGGAGTCAAGGGAGAAAGACAGGCAGGCTAAGAGGACCAGATCTACAGATCAAAATAATAGTCTGTACTAGGGTGGAAATAGTTGGGATAACAGATGGACGCAAAAAAAGTTTTGGAGTAATGCCCAATCTTCAGCCAGCACACCCGCGGCCAGACCTCTAGTTGATCGGCGGTTTCAAAATTTTCAACCCAACAGTGGATCTGAAATGCAGTGCACTCAGTCATAAGGAAGTGTGGCCTAATCATATAGATAGTATCCTCGTTGCAGTATGTAGGAAGAACTATCCAGGAAGGTGTATCTATGGTGAGCGTGTGTGTTATACGTGTGGTCAGATAGGTCACTTCAAGAGGGATTGCCCAACAGTGAAAGGTAACGTTGGGGGTACTAAGTCCAAAGCTAACTCCTCGGTGCCGCCACCATCTCCCAAGGGTACTACTACCGCCATCGGGGGTGGTCGCAATAGATTGTATGCCTTGTCTAATTGCCAGGAGGCACAGGCTTCACCACATATAGTCACGGGTACGTTACAAATTTTCTCCCGTGATGTGTATGTGTTACTTGATCCCGGTTCCACCTTGTCTTATGTGACCCTATTTGTAGCAGTCAGTTTTGGTTTCGAACCTAAAAATATGGAGGAACCTTTCTCGGTTTCTACTTCTGTTGGTGACTCCATTGTGGCTAGGAGGGTGTATAAAAATTGTGTGGTGTCTGTCTATAATCATGATACTATGTCATACCTTATAGATATTGATATGGATAATTTTGATGCTATTTTAGGGATGGGTTGGCTCCATTCATGCTATGCCACACTATATTGTAGAATTAAAAAGGTCACCTTCTCTTTTTTGGATGAACCGGTGATAGAATGGGAGTGGTATTCTTTAGCGCCTAAAGGGAAATTTATTTCTTATCTCAGAGCCTGCAAACTTATCTCTAAGGGTTGTTTGTATCATTTGGTTCAGGTAAAAGATTCTAATACTATAAGTCTTTCTCTCCAGTCAGTTCCTGTAGTTAACGAATTTCTGGAAGTTTTTTTTGATAATCTCCCAGGGATACCACCTAATAGAGAGATAGATTTTGGCATTGACCTATTGTAGATACCCATCCTATTTCTATTTTTTCATACAGAATGGCTCCTGCAGAATTGAAAGAGTTGAAAGAACAGTTAAAAGATCTTCTTGACAAAGGCTTTATTCATCCTACTGTTTCTCCCTGGGGTGCACCCGTACTCTTCGTGCGTAAGAAAGACGGTTCCCTCAGTATGTGTATAGACTACCATCTACTGAATAAGGTCACTGTTAAGAACAAATACCTTCTTTCTAGATTTAATGATCTTTTAGTAAGTGTTTCTCTAAGATAGACCTTAGTTTAGGGTATCATCAATTGAAGGTTAGAGAGGCAGATATTCCCAAAATAGCTTTTCGAACCGATATGGCCATTATGAATTCTTAGTCATGTTCTTTAGATTGACTAATGCCTCTATAGCCTTCATAGACCTAATGAATAGGGTATTCCATCAGTTTCTAGATCTATTTGTCATAGTCTTCATCAATGACATTTTTATCTATTCTAAGAGTGAGGAGGATCATGCCAATCACCTCTGAATTATTCTTCAGACCCTCAAAGATCATAGATTGTATGCAAAATTTTCAAAGTGTGAATTCTGGTTTAGTGCTATTGCTTTCTTGGGGCATATTGTGTGTAGTGAAGGGATTAAGGTTGATCCCCAAAAGATTGAGGCAGTAAGAAAGTGGCCAAGACGCATGACTCCAACTGATATCTGGAGCTTCTTAGGTTTGGTAGGGTATTACCGGCAGTTCGTAGAGAGTTTTTCTTCTATAGCTGCTCCACTTACCAGGTTGACACAAAAAAAGGTAAAATTTGTGTGGTATGACTCCTGTGAGTATAATTTTGAGAAGTTGAAAGACAAGTTGACTATTGCACCTATTTTGACCCTTCCTGAGGGTACAGAGGGTTTCGTTGTGTACTGTGATGAGTGCCGGGTGGGACTTGGATGTGTACTTATGCAACATGGAAAGGTGGTAGCTTATGCATCTAGGCAGTTGAAGGTGCACAAGAGGAATTACCCCACCCATGACTTGGAGTTAGCGGTTGTGGTATTTGCGCTTAAAATCTGGCGATATTATCTTTACAGGGTACATGTTGATATATTTACTGACCACAAAAGTTTACAATATGTTTTCTCACAGAAAGAACTGAATCTCAGGTAGAGGCGGTGGTTGGAACTATTGAAGGATTATGACATGATCCTGCACTATCATCTGGGCAAGGAAAATGTGGTGGTCGACACCCTTACAAGGCTATCAATGGGTAGTATTTTCCATGTTGAGAAAGGAAAGAGGGGAATGGTGAAGGATATACATCGGCTAGCAAATCTAGCGGTCCAACTTCTAGATTTTACAGATGGAGGAGTAATATGCATGAGATAGCCAGATCTTCCCTATGTGCTGAAGTTAAGGAGAAACAGGTCGAAGACCCTATTTTGATGCAAATTAAGAACGATGTGGGCCAATAGAAGGTCATGGCGTATGAAATTGGAGATGTTGGGATTTTGAGATATCAAGATAGGCTATGCATACCGAATGTAGATGGGTTGCGAGAGAGGATCCTTAATGAAGCTCACACCTTGAGATATGTTGTTCACCCGGGCTCTACTAAAATGTATCATGATATTAAGGTGATATATTGGTGGAATAATATGAAACATGATGTTGCTGATTTTGTATCCAAGTGTTTGAATTGTAAACAAGTCAAAGTAGAGCATTTGAGGCCAGGTGGTACTTCTCAAGAGATATCCTTGCCTATGTGGAAGTGAGAGATGATCAATATGGACTTCATCATGGGACTTTTGAGGTCCCGAAACCAATACGACTCTATTTGAGTAATGGATGACCAAGTTAACTCACTTTCTGCCAATGAGGACTAACTATTCAGGAGATGATTATGCCAAGCTGTATATCGAGGAAATAGTTCATTTGCATGGGGAACCTGTATCCATCATATCCGATTGAGGTACATAATTCTCTTTGCAGTTTTGGCAGTCTTTTCAAAGGGGTTTAAGTACCCAAGAGAACCTGAGTACTGCATTTCACCCTCAGACTGATGGGAAAGTTGAACACACTATTCAGACCCTTGAGGATATGTTGAGGGCCTGCATGATTGATTTCAAAGGTATTTGGATAGATCATTTTCCATTGATAGAGTTCACCTACAATAATAGCTACCATGATAACATTAAGATGGGTCATTTTGAAGCACTTTATGGAAGGAGATGTAGATCATTGATTGGGTGGTATGAAGTGGGTGAAACACGGTTGTTTGGGCCTGATCTAGTTCATCAGGCAATGAAGAAGGTGAAAATCATTAGAGAACAACTTAAGACAGCTCAGAGTCGACTGAAGTCCTATGCCGATGTCAGGAGAAGAGAGTTGGAATATGAGGTTGGTGATTAGGTGTTTCTTAAATTCTTAACTATTAAAGGAGTCATGCATTTTGGAAAGAAGGGGAAACTTATTCCTCATTATGAAGGACCATACCAAATTATGAGAAGGATAGGTAAGGTTGCCTATGAATTGGATTTGCCTGCGAGTCTGGGTTCTGTACATCTTGTCTTCCATGTGTCCATGTTGAAAAGGTGTATTGGGGACCATTCCTTGGTGTTACCTATAGAGGAAATCAATGTAAAGGACTCCTTGTCTTATAAAAAAGAATCTGTTTCTATTCTGGATCGCCAAGTCTGAAAGTTGAGAAGAAAGGAAATAACTTTGGTTAAAGTGTTGTGCAGAACCAAAAGGATGAGAAAGCTACTTGGGAGTCAGAGAATGATATGCGTGTTAGATACCCAAACCTAGTTGAAACTGTGGATGATGACTCAGTAGGTATAAACCATTCACTATTTTCTTTATCTATTCCTTAACGTGCTAAAAGTCATGCTTATTTGTACTCTAAGCCATTATTCGGGGACAAATGATCCCAAGAAGGGGATAATATAATGTCCCATAACATTCTTGAATTAATACCTAGATTGGTGGCATGTTTAAGGAGCCATTTATCTAAAATTTTCTAAGTGTTAAATGACTTAGCCTTATTTTAAGCTCTTAAATTGTAATGATTTCTAGATTGGTCGTTTTGATCTTGAGACGTTGGTTTTTAAGGTTGATTCATGTTCAGGAGTGAAAAGGGGTTGTTCCGGGAAAGTTTTGGATTTTTAGGGCCACATTTAGGGTGTTTTTAGGTGGTCGAGATAGTGGCTCAACACGATCTCGATGTGCCGCATCAGTAATCACGTTGGCCAAACCAATGTCTCGATGCGATCTCAACGTGTTGCGTCAATGATCGCGTCGGGTGCCCTGTTCATGATCTTTTTTAATTTCTGGCTTTTGGAGGGAATTTCAATCCTTTCCTATTGTCATATCCCATCCATAACACGAGATTAAAACTTCTTTAGGGCATATTATGCCCAAAACCACTCAAAACTCTTCAAAACAAATCCCAAACTCCCCTCCCATAGATAAAGAATTTCCTTCTAAGTAAAGATCTTCAAGAGAAGCACTAAGACTAAGATTCCACTCTTCGAATCAATTTATATAAGGTATGTGGGACTACTCTAAAAGCCTTGGGCATAAGTTTAAACGTTTTATCAAGATTAAAAATCCCCAATTATGTTTTACAATGAAGTATACTATATTGTTTTCAAAAAGTATGCATCATGGTATCATTTTGATTAAAGTTTATGTGTCTTGAATCACTTTTCATGGAAATTGAATTACAACTATATATATGTGTGTGTAATTTTATGTAATTTGTAAGATTTATTGAGAGCATGTGTATGAATTCCCTCTCTTGTTACGAAGTAAAGTTTATATATTCATTACGAATGATTTGAAATGATGTTTCAGGATTTTGAAAGTGATCTTCTCAATATCATGGTGTTTGACATGATTTATACATGATGAGAGGAAGTTTCTTGCTATAACTACATTCTTGTTTAAAAAGGAATTGCATGTGATTGATTAAATTTACATGACCACCACATGTTTTAAATCTTGCAAATAGATGAAAAATGTCTAAGTTTTCTTGAGACTACAAAGTGATGACTCTATTGTGATGTTATGAATCTTGGGTGGTAATGTGCATGTTTTAAATATTATGGGTTGTGAATTTATTATGATATTGACTTGCAAGTCAAGGTATGACGATACTCTGTGATGACCTGCCCTTAATAAAAAAAGTATTAAACATTTTGAAAGTATGAAGCTTAATTTTGAAGGATCAAAATTTGGGCTTAAGAGAGCTAATTTGGTTACCTGAAGAAGGCGTTTGAGTGTAAGGGCTCATTGTTGGTAACCGTAGTTTCCGATACGGGTATTATCCCGAAAGGAGGATAATTGTGGACGTCATGTAAGGGTGATGCCACGGTGTACTTGTAAGGAGGTATACCAACTTATAAAAACTCCAATTCTTAAGTCACACTTGGATTGGAGGCTTGGCCGCCGAGTCAATGATGGATTCCATATAGCCCATGAAATTACAGAATGTAGGGTGTACCGATTAGCTCGGAAGAATAATAAAGAGTGAGTCAAGGTTGTCAAGAACTGTTTTAAATTTATTGAACATGCCCATTTATTTTTTTTCTAGTATTCACTGTTAATATGATATGCTCTCATCTATTTTGTATAGAAATATATTATTATGAGTTGTTTCACATACCAGTACATCCGTATTGACCCCATATATTTCAGGGTCTAAGGCTCAGTCTAGGTATCCTGCTAAACCATAGAATTTCAGATTGAAGAGTGCAGTTGGTGAACCTTCTTTCTTTCAGAAGGCCAGTTGCTAGAATATTGTTTTGTATAATAGTTTTGGGTCCGACTGGGGGCCTTGTCATAGTTATAGACAAGTTGTTATATTTAGATGTAAAAGAAATTTTGCAAACAAAGATGGATATTGTCTAGATGTTTATCGATTTCATTTCGTACTATTAATGGTTTGGGATGCTAGTCCATGGTTTAGGATGCACGTCACGGCCAGGGCCCCGGTTTGGGTCGTGACAAATACTCTACCTATTTGAATATTCTTTGTTATCTTCTAAATATTGCTTGCCATAGTTTCAATGTCTGAAATCCATGTTTCAGTAAATCTGATCATATCTACATGTCTATTCATCATTTTATGCCTGATATCCTCTAAGATTAAGATTATGGACTTATGTCTAGCAGCTAAGATCAAAGAACTTAAAGTCTCACACATATTATTTTCTAGAATATCACATTTAGAATGTGTTTTGAAATATGTCTTGCACCAAGAAGAAGGAGGATTAACCAACATGTCCTCAGTTACCTAGTCTTGACATTGCTTGCATCTCCTCTCTAAACTTAACTTCAAAGCTTGATTTTACACGTCTCCAAAACTGCTTCCTTCTTTCTTCTCCTTTCTAGTGCAGATGCCAATTACTCCAAATATGTCTAGCACACATTCTTCTCTTAGTATTTGGTAACATATCCATCAAAATAGAAACAAGACCCTGTAATAAGTATAAGTATGATTAGAATAGAAATTTTAATGGAATTTAAAGTCAAATAATAAGAGAAATAATTAGATCGTGTTACCTTTTGTTGGTCTGTCATTATAGTCAAGCCTTCACTAGTTCCCAAATTAAGATAATCAATCAGATACCTTATGAATCAATCTCAGCTATGTTTTGTTTCTGTATCCACAACTACTCATGCAACAGGATATATTTGGTTGTTCTTATTTTTTCCCACAACAACCACAAAGTCACCCTTACAAGCTCCTTTAAGAAAGCATCCATTAAAATCAATAATTTTTCTACACCCATCTAAACATTCTTGCTTAAAGTCATGGAAACACACATAGAAATAAATAAAGTGGTTCTTCCCTAGTTCAGTTTTTTTATCATTTTTTATCCAGCAGGAGCTTCCAGAATTTGTTTTCTTGATCATATATGCATAGTCACATAATCTAGCAAATTTCAGCTTCCAATCACCCATATTCTTCCTCATAACAATATGTTTAGCCCTATATCAAATAGTTTTACCTAACATAAAGACCCAACACGTCTCTTACCAAATAATAAAAATCCCAAGTCCTTATGTATGGTTGAGAACAATTTTGTCCTTGAACTTTCTAGCAATCAACTTTGAATCACACATCTTGTTCTTATTTAGATGAATACACTTGTGAATAGGGTTATAGTTCTTAACAATAAAATTACCTGGATCCCCATCAGTAAAAACAAACAACAACCAGTTGCAATTAGGTACAATGCATTTCACCCTTATTCTATATTTTTCATTATGTTTTAGCTTCAACTGCCTTTTATACTCTACAACATAATTTGCAACAGCTTTTTGAAACTATTTTTCACCCTAAAAAATCATTCCAATCTCAAACACAATAAATTCACAATTATTATCATACCTAACTTTCTTGCTTCTCCTTCTTCTAGGTAGATCTACTCCTCTAACAGGGTCTAGATGTAGCTTCTCTTCACTATCTTCACCCCAAAAGTCAAAAATATCAAGATATTACTTCTTTCTATCCAATTGTCTATCATATTTGTTAGCTTTATTTTTTCCAATATCCTCAAAGCCTCTATCTACACAACCAGTAACTCCCACAGGTACTTCAGTTTCAATAATTTTTTTTCTTGTTTTCTTGTTTCTTTCTTAGTTGTTGGCTTTGCTGTTTCTTCTTGTACATCTCAAAGCCCTCAACTTCTCATCAACATCTAAGCCTAAAGTAATATCTCCAAGATATGAATCATTACTCAAGTAATCTGCTAACTCACCTTTTATATTAACATCTTGTACATGGATTTCTTCTACATTTTCAACATCAACCTTATCGCCTTCTATGTTAACATCCTATACATGGATATATTCTACATCAGCCTCATCACCTTCTATATTAACATATTCTACATCATCCTCATCACCTTCTATTTTAACATCTTCTACATCTGCCACATTTACTCTCTCTCCACTTATGTTAACATCCTCCCTCTTTTCACCTAAGTTAACAGACACTCTCTATGTTAACACACTCTCTTTCTAAGTTGACATCCTCACCAACCTCATCCACTAATGCCCTCTCACTATGTATAACCCCAGGTCTAGTTAAAAAACATGCAGGTCATCAAAGTCAAGTATTGGTTCATCTAAAACATAACTAACATAAAAGTCAATAGAGTCCTCATGTTTTAAGTCTTTAACTAGTTCTAGGAGATGTTGGTCATTTGTAACCAATTTGAACTCTTTAGTTACTATATCTTGGTAATAAAACCCCCCAATAGTTTCATACCCTTAGTCTCTAGTATAAAATAACTATTCCAGTAATGAAAAATGGTCCTTATATAGGGACTACGTATTGGAAAAAGGCCCCCATAGTGAAATTTTGTAAAAATAATCTCCATTAGTTAGGTCATCTGCAACAAATGATAAAAAATCAAAGTTAATAAATAGAATATATCCAAAGCACACACAAACAAGCTAAAAGCTACAACCTTTAATGCGTATGAAGAAAATGACGGAATATTTCCAACAACATATCTCCTACACTGACATTTCAAACCCTAAAAAACTAATTATGCTAAATTTAACAAATACAAATCATAAAAACACTTACACGAGGAAGATATGATCAAAACTCCTAAATTTCTTCTTCAATTTAGGAAGAATTTTGATTAAATTAGGGCTAAAAATCAAAGAGAGAAAGAGAGAGTGAAGGTCGGGGAGAGAGAAAGTAGGGTTACAATTTTCGTCAGAATGGACCTTTTGACATTTTACCTGTCAAGAATTATACGTGGATATATTTTATAATGCCTCGATTTTCTAAACCAGAAAGCTACACGGTGCTCATGACCCCGAAGGACCACAAGCTAACCCATGACTGATATCCGTACCTATAACTACATAATATATATATAAAATGCGGAAACATGAACAAAGAGGGCGTAAGGTTCAATCTTGAATAATAAAATATCTGAAATAAGGTGGTATCACAGTACCAAAACAAAACTGAAAATACTAAAGTCTAAATCTGAAAACTCTATAATCATCTGAAAGCCTCTAAACTGTCTAAATAAGGAGTTGAAGGAACATGTCTCCAACTAACTCCCAAAACTGAAAATAAACTGAAATACTGGAATAATAAATGTAACAATCATGTCCTCAAAAGATGAGGAATCACTGCTTACTGAACTGCTACTGATGATATGGAATCTGCTCCTCAGAACCTATGGTGTAACATAAAAAGAAAGCACTATAGCGCAAATGCGTCAGTACAACTAAAGTACTGAGTATACGTGGGGGTAGGCTAAATGCATGGGGTTTATATGCATGAACATGCTGACTAATATGAACGTGAGAATACATACATACATACATAACTGCTGCTAAACTCGTGGAGATACTGACTACTTGAGTTTGAACTCTGATAACATGAGTTTCATGATATTGAGATACTGAATGAATGATAACATGGATGACTATATCTAATAGTCTTAATTCTGGGGAAAACTATCTGAGTTCCAAACTGTATCTGAACATCTAAGTTTGAGATCATTCCTAGCTAACGAGTGATCTCTGAAACTTATAATGAGAATACTTGACTGAATCTGAGATTGAGATCAAGCCTGTCTGCCGGGTGACCTCTAGATATAATAATAAGCATCTGAATATGGGACCAAGCCTATCTTACCGGATGGTCCAGGAATCAATGTAACTATTTGAGTTTCTTTCTGAGATCGATGACTGTATCTGACAGTCCTGATTCCTGATTTCTACTCTGAAGAATGATACTGAAACTGTAACTGTAATTGTGACTGTGGGAGGTGGTAACCTAATTGACATGCCCCAATACTGTACTGGTGGGGTCCAATCTTTGCTCTGATTGGAAGGGTGTCAATACCGTGCCACGGGTAGAGACCTCTACCATGGTTAAGCCTCTCTGACGGGTGACCCTGAACAGGAAATCAAGCCTAAGGCAATATAATAGTCAAGTATAGCCTTAATCTGATGGCTGACTCCTATCCTGCACTGGCTACACAGTTCTAGAGTACAGGGATTACTCTAACGGCTCTGCCTTTATAACAGGAAAAACCGCCATCCCTACACTCGGTCGGTGCTAGTCTCTACTCCTAATTGAAAGACTTTAAAAAGATCAACTGCGCTAATCTGACTAACTGAACTGAACTGATTTATAAACTGATTAACTAAGCTGATAGTATTTTCTTAGCTGCACTAAGCTAAATTCACTGAGTTCCATTAACTGACGAAAAAACTACTTGAGATCTGAGGTCTGACTGAGAGTACTGAAACTACTAGGACTACTGAACTACTGAAATTTCTGAGTTTTTCTGAGTCACGTGACTAACTGAAATCTATGGAGCATAGCTTGACTAAGGATGTCTTGAAACATGACACTAGCTCTAGGCACACAACTATAGTTTTTGGGTACAAGTACCCCCAGGACTCGATGGAAGGAAACTGACACACATTACTGACTTGATCATAAGAGTAGAGTCCACAATTCACCATATCATAATTAAGGATTTCATAAAAAGAATAATTCTCAACAAACTATCACATGATCGGGAATGCACACAACATGTATATACTTGCATGGCTTCAATAACATGGTCATTCCATATCACAAAAATATCATGAGCATCTCATACAACATCTTCAATTCAAGACAATAGCATGGGGATCATGTTGAACATAAACTTAGAACATGGAATAGTCATTTAGGACTTATTATGTCATAAAAGCATGATTTCTATTCCCTTAGGTATTTTCACAAACACCTTATATGCATATCTTAGGCATAGGTGGATTCATCAAGATTACAAATATTCAACCACCAATTTCACATATTTATACATTAAATACCACCATATCCTCACACAAAA
This sequence comes from Capsicum annuum, assembly GCF_002878395.1. Taxonomy (NCBI): domain Eukaryota; kingdom Viridiplantae; phylum Streptophyta; class Magnoliopsida; order Solanales; family Solanaceae; genus Capsicum; species Capsicum annuum. The sequence continues at coordinate 216,613,368 of NC_061114.1, read as the reverse complement.
CATACAAAGATCCCATCTTAGGCATCATCAAACTCCAACTGCATGAACATCAATCACCAACAACATAAACATCATAATACATAATTTAGAAGATGGTTCTTGAGCTTTATGGATGAAAGGAGTCCATGAATCAACTCATGCATACCTTAGAAGGAAGATTCTTGATGATTGATGGAGGAATATCCTTGAAATTGGATCTTCAAGCTTAATTATGCAACCCTAGTTGTTTTTCTCTTTTAGTGCTCTTGGATGATGAACTTAAAATGTTAGTAGGGTTGTAATGTAATTAGGAGCTATATATTTCGTAGGGTTAAGTTTAGGGACGTGTAAGGATTGTTAAAAGACTAAATTACCCTTAAAATAACTCAAAACGGAGTGTTTAAGTCACTTGAAACCATAAGATATGCGCCACAATGATATCACATATATTTACATAGGCGCCGCATATGATATCGCCTAAATTTACATAGGAGTTGCATATGATATCATCTATATCTACATAGGCGCCGCATATGATATCGCCTATATTTACATAGGTTCCGCATATGCTATCGCATATGCTTTCCAGTGGCCATGTTCGATTGGTTAGGTGATGCACTCTACTTTGCAAAGCCATAACTCCTATCTCGGGTGTTAGATTTTGATGAAATTGGTATCGTTGGAAAGCTAATTCGATTCTCTATAATTTGGTGGGTAGAAATATGTAGAAATACCACATTAACATCGAGTTATACTCGTTTAAATATGACCCTTATGAAATCAAACACTAAAACTTGATGGATTCAAAAACTCTTAGCTTGTATTACCTTAAGTGACTCATATGAACATGCTTAACGCATCATAAGCTATATTATCGCTAGGATACTCATTGTAAGTCATGTACTCAAGTATGAATCATAGGATAGGAGATTTCATATGTAGGAAAAATGGTTCGTCTCCTAGCTTAGAAACATGTGGAGTAGTACAATATCTTCCTCTTGGGAACATTCGTCCTCGAACTAGATTATAACTAAACATTGGAGAGCTGAGACTAATACATGATGCATGAATTGAACTAGACCTACTAATGTTACTGACTAACTCATGTGTAAACAGAAGCTCAAACGAGCTCAAGATATCTAACAATGCATACAATGATCATGAAAAACTTGTAACGTACCCGAATCTAGGTTGGGGAAACTTTCTGGATCATGGTGAGTCTGGAGTGAATAGAGTCGATTTTGATGTTGACCACTATTGGTGCTGGGATTTGCGGCCTGCTCACCGAATCTCTACCTTTCTGAGCTAACACTCTACACTCCCGCATTCTGTGGCCTGTCTTACCGTACCCAAAACATACCTGACTATTAGCTCTGCATGCACCTAGATGATTCTTGCCACACTCTCCACAAAGTGGATAAGTACGCTCACTTCTAACACTACTTTGGGCTTTAAAGCCTGGCGCCCCACTATGACTAACATCTCCAAAGTTAGGTGTGGGCACACTAGCTGAAGATGGAAAAGGGGCTAGATTTTTCTAACTATGGTGAGAACGATTACCACCCTGTGACCCAGCCAGAGAAAAGTTGTAACTACCTGTTCTGAATCTCTTATTAGATCTCTCCCTCTCCTTAGACGTATCTGCTTCTATTTGCTGAGCATGCATCATTAACCTAGCAAGGTCCATGTCCCTATTGAGCGTAGCTGTTCTACACTCTTTCAATACTAACCCAGACACACCAGTCACAAACTTACTCATACTCGCTCTGGGGTCAGCTATCAAGTCAGAAGCATACTTAGTTAACTGGTTGAACTTAAGATAATACTCCTTCACTATCATGGAGCCTTGTCTCAGGTTCATAAACTCTTCTGCCTTAGATTCTCTCATCTCCAATAGGAAAAACTTATCTAAGAAGGCATCCTGAAATATCTACCAAGTCATGGGAGTTGCATCTTCCCCTCTACTCTTCTTCCACAACACTACCCAATCATGAGCAATATCTTTAAGCCTATAGAATACTAATTCCACACTCTCCTCCTCTGACACATGCATGATTTGGGTGATCTTCTTTACCTCTTCTAGATACAGCTGTGGGTCCTCACCTATTATTGACCCAAAGAATTCTGGAGGGTTTATTCTCATAAAATTTCTGATTCTGGTTATAGATGAATCCCCATATTATTGGGGTAGGGCTGCAGTCTATCGGTTGCCCTGAACACTAGTGGTCATAGCCTGGGCTAGTGCCTGAAAAGCTACCCGAAATTCTATATGTGACATATTCTCATTCAAAGGATCTATGGGCTGCGGGGTTGACTGATTCCTTGTTCTCTTCTTAGGGGGCATGTTCTGTAAACAGAAGAGGAACAAGGATTAAACTGAGAGTTCAACTAGAGATTTTGCTCACTGGCACGATATGAGTACTGAAAGAAGGGAAACTATTCCTAAAACATCTTATAGCCTTCTGTACATAAATGTGGTGCACAACACACCCATGTACAAGACAATACTAGATGAGGCTTTCAGACTTCCTAGGACTCTATTGAACCTTAGGCTCTGATACCAAGTTTGTAACACCCCAATTCTCTGAACCGGAATACTACATTGTTCTCATGACCCTGAAGGACCACAAGCTAACCCATGACTGACTGTACCTGTAACTACATAATATACATATAAAATGCGGAAACATGAACAAAGAGCGCATAAGGTTCAATCTTAAATAATAAAATATCTGAAATAAGGGGGTATCATAGTACCAAAACAAAATTGAAAATACTAAAGTCTAACTTTTAAAACTCTATAATCGTCTGAAAGCCTCTAAACTGTCTGAATAAGGAGTTGAAGGCACATGTCTCCAACTAACTCCCTAAACTAAAAATAAACAGAAATACTGGAATAATAAATGTAACGATCATGTCCTCGAAAGATGAGGACTCATTGCTCACTAAACTGCTACTGCTGATCTAGAATCTGCACCTCAAAACCTATGGTGTAACGTAAAAATAAAGCACCATAGCATAAATGTGTCAGTATAACTAAAGTACTGAGTATGCGTGGGGGTAGGCTAAATGCATGGGGTTTATATGCATGAACATGCTGACTAATATGAACGTGAGAATACATACATACATACATACATAACTACTACTGAACTGGTGGAGATACTGACTACTTGAGTTTAAACTCTGACAACATAAGTTTCGTGATATTGAGATACTGAATGACTGATAACATGGATGACTGTATCTAACAGTCATAATTCTGGGGAAAACTATCTGAGTTCCAAACTGTATCTGAACATCTAAGTCTGAGATCAGTCCTAACTAACGAGTAATCTATGAAATTGATAATGAGAATACTCAACTGAATCTGAGATTGAGATCAAGCCTGTCTGCCGGGTGACCTCTAGATCTAATAATAAGCATCTGAATATGGGACCAAGCCTATCTGACGGGATGGTCCAGGAATCAGTGGAACTATCTGAGTTCCTTACTGAGATCGATGACTGTATCTGACAGTCCTGATTCCTGATTTCCACTCTGAAGATTGATACTGAAACTGTAGCTGTAACTGTGATTGTGGGAGGTAGTAACCTAACAGACATGTCCCGATACTGTACTGGTGGGGTCCAACCTTTTCCCTGATTGGAAGGGTGTCAATACCGTGCCATGGGTAGAGACCTCTACTATGGTCAAGCCTCTCTGACGGGTGACCGTGAAAAGAAAATCAAGCCTAAGGCAATATAATAGTCAAGTATAGCCTTAATCTAACAGGTGAATCCTATCCTATACTGGCTACGCAGTTCTGGAGTACAGGAATTGCTGCTAACGGCTCTGCCTTTATAATGAGAAAAACCGCTATCCCTGCACTTGCTTGGTGCTAGTCCCTACTCCCAACTGAAAGACTCTAAAAAGATCAACTGCGCTGAACTGACTAACTGAACTGAACTAATTTATAAACTGATTAACTGAGTTGATAATATTTTCTTAGCTGAACTAAGCTGAATTCACTGAGTTCCATTGACTGACGGAAAAGCTATTTAAGATCTGAGGTCTGACTGAGAGAACTGAAACTACTGGGACTACTGAACTACTGAAATTTCTGAGTCACGTGACTAACTGAAATATATGAAGCATAGCTTGACTGAGGATGTCTTGAAACATGACACTAGCTCTAGGCGCACAACTATAGTTTTCGGGTACAAGTACCCCCAGGACTCGATGGAAGGAAACTGACACACATGACTGACTTGATCATAAGAGTAGAGTCCACAATTCACCATATCATAATTAAGGATTTCATAATAAGAATGATTCTCAACAAACTATCACATGATCGGGAATGCACACAACTTTTATATACTTGTATGGCTTCAATAACATAGTCATTCCATATCACAACAATATCATGAGCATCTCATACAACATCTTCAATTCTAGACAATAGCATGGGGATCACGTTGAACATAAACTTAGAACATGGAATAGTCATTTAGGACTTATTATGTCATAAAAGCATGATTTCTATTCCCTTAGGTATTTTCACAAACACCTTACATGCACATCTTAGGAATAGGTGGATTCATCAAGATTACAAATATTCAACCACCAATTTCACATATTTATACATTAAATACCACCATATCCTCACACAAAACATACAAAGATCCCATCTTAGGTATCATCAAACTCCAACCACATGAATATCAACCACCAACAACATAAACATCATAATACATAATTTAGAAGATGGTTCTTGAGCTTCACGGATGAAAGGAGTTCATGAATCAACTCACGCATACCTTAGAAGGAAGATTCTTGATGATTGACGTTGGGATTTCCTTGAAATTGAATCTTTAAGCTTAATTATGCAACCCTAGTTGTTTTTCTCTTTTAGTGCTCTTGGATGATGAACTTAAAATGTTAGTAGGGTTTTAATGTAATTAGGAGCTATATATTTCAAAAGATTAAGTTTAGGGACGTGTAAGGAGTGTTAAAAGACTTAATTACCCTCAAAATAACTCAAAACGGAGTGTTTAAGTCACTTGAAACTATAAGATATGCGCCGCATATGATATCGCATATATTTACATAGGCGCCGCATATGATATCGCCTAAATTTACATAGGCGCCGCATATTATATCGCCTATATCTACATAGGTGCCGTATATGCTATCGCCTATATTTATATAGGTGCTGCATATGCTATTGCATATGCTTTCCAGTGGCCATGTGTGATTGGTTAGGCTACGCACTCTACTTCGGAAAGCCATAACTCCTAGCTCGGGTGTCGGATTTTGATGAAATTGGTATCATTGAAAAGATAATTCGATTCTCTATAATTTGGTGGGTAGAAATATGTAGAAATACCACATTAACATCGAGTTATACTCATTCAAATATGACCCTTACGAAATCGAACACTAAAACTTGATGGATTCAAAAACTCTTAGCTTGTATTACGTTAAGTGACTCATATGAACCTTCTTAATGCATCATAAGCTATCTTATTGCTATGATACTCATTGTAAGTCATGTAATCAAGTATGAATCACAGGATAGGAGATTTCATATGTAGGAAAAATGGTTCATCTCCTAGCTTAGAAACATGCGGGGTATTACATATTTAATCCACTTGGAAGAGTTTGAGTGGACTAGTTTTCCACATAAGCAGCGTTTGGTGACACATGTAGGGAATCTCATGAGATTTGGGCAAAAAAAATCTGGCAGATCAAATTTCGGATGGGTTCGGGGCCTGATATTTACGGCTTGAGTTGGGGGGTTTAAGTGAAATTTTGGGACAAGTTTAGGGGGATATCATCGACTTAAGCCTTAGAATATCCTCCTGATATCCATTACATTCATTTATTCATAACGATTAATACATAAATATATAGTATGCACAAGTAGTCACTTATATCATACATATAAGAGACCTTAAAAGCCCAACAGAGACTACTAAAGTTTTCATTATGCACCGAGTATATATAAGGCCTTCAAGTTGACTATTTTTCCGGAACGATGCAAGCCAACCTATCCTTAGTCCAACTACGGCGACAAGTTTTACAAATTGTAAGTGATTCACAATCTTCATTAGTTGTACAAGGATAGCCATACCTTTTTCAGGCTTTAAGATTTGGGAGTACAATCTTCTCAAACACTTCAAATTCAAGTGGTAGATCTCACACGACCATTACTTCGGTGTTTGATGTATGAACTGTAAGGACAACATCGCTGCACAAAAAATTACGAAAAAACACATATATAACATGATCATCAGTCAAATTATTGGGAAAAAAATATAGTGATATAATTAATCTAATCACTACCCAAAACAGAATTTTAGGATGAACAAATTTTATAGCTAAACAACAAAATTTTTGTCATCAGTTGTACTTAACGAAGGTCTATTTAAAACATGTCAGATACGAGCAATTTAGTAGCGTAACAGATTAGTAACAAAATCTTTTAGTAAAGAAAGATGCACTATTACATACTAGTATATGACTAAATTAAAAATGATAAAATAACTGACCAGTCAGTAGCACTCCTACAAAGAGGGCCAAAAAAGCTAGCTAGATTATGAGATTGAAACATCTTAACCATTTTAACACAATTTGGAGTAGATTTTTTTTTCTTTTAGAAGAGCTAATTAATTGCGTGAGTGCATTTTCTTGCTTGATGAAAGGCCATATATATAGGTCTTTTTGTGTTGTCCCTTGAGTTATTAGAAACTATTTAGATCATTATATCTTGCAGATAATTTCCCCTCTCTGAACTTGTGATGCCATATAGTTTATTATGGACTTTTGTTGAGAGGTGAGGAGCAAATATTTTATAAAAGGTTTAAAATTTTTAATTATTGTGTTTTATAACACTTTTTATGTAATTTGTAAGTAGGGGTTTTCAGCTAAAAGTGATAAAAGAGTTTGAAAATGAAGTGTAGGTGACTCGTCTTAATAATTAAGTGAAGATGACAATTACTTTAATGGACTAAGAAAATTGGAAAAATTTTAAAATAATCCACAAGTTTTTTAAATTTACACTTTGATCCAAATGTCAGTTAATATAACGGGAAATGGAGGAAAATAAGGCATGTTTCTCTCTTCTCAACCGTTGTTGTTTTCTCTCTCTTCACGATTTTTATTATTCATTGTTGCTATTGCTTTATTCATCATCTTATACTTCATTATCATCTTCATATTATTCTTGTTGACCATTGTTGTTGTTGTTACCACAACTGCTGCTATTTGACCAATTTCTTAGGTCAAATTTTATTTCGTACATCACTTTCAACTTTGGTATTTACTTGATAGGAGACTTTGGTAAGTCAAATTATGCTTTTTAGTTGAATTTGTCATTTGGGTAACTGCTAGTATGCTGTTTTTTCAACAATAGATAGCACGTGAACATGAATGCAACATAAGAGCCATCTGTTTAAATAGATCCATCATATGTGGAACCAGATAAATATTCTGTTGCAACAGAAGACTCATATGTTTGATTCATATTTATGGTTCTATAGTGGTCGCGACCCGAACTGGGGCCCTGACCGTGATGACCATTCCGAACCATGTAGGCCTGAAACACCCCTATCTAACTGGTAATCATGCACATAATTCATATGATAAAAGATATTGCGAAAATATAAATCTAATACGGAAACATGGCCAATCTAAATGTGATCATAATATTGAAAACTAAAATCCAAAATATATCTGAATAATAATGTCTGACTCAGTTTACGAAATCTCTACTATGAACTACACAAAACTGTCTAAAAATTGGGACAAGGCCCCCAGTAGACCAAAACATGACTAAGGATAAATATCCAAAATTAAACAGGCCTTCTGGATCATAGAAGGCTCACCACTGCACAACTGCAAAATCTCTACTATGAACTACACAAAACTGTCTGAAAACTGGGACAAGGCCCCCAGTAGACCAAAACATGACTAAGGATAAATATCCAAAATTAAACAGGCCTTCTGGATCATAGAAGGCTCACCACTGCACAATCTGATCTGTGATATGAAATATCTACTATTTACCTGGACCCCTAGACTGAGCCTCAGAACTATGAGAGAGGAGGGGAGGGGGTCAATACAAATGTACTGGTATGCAAAGCAATCCAAAATAAAGCTTTTATATAGATAAAATAGTGAGAGCAAATCTTTATCAAACATCACGCATAAAAATGGTTTCTGAAATACATAGGCACTTTCTGAAAACATGTAACCTGTCTGTACATTTCAAATTCTTATTTGTGTATTACTTATGAGTTAGGTGGTATCCCCTACAAGTATGATATTCCATGGGCGATATGGAATCCTCCACTGACTCGGCAAATCACGGTTTTAGCCAATGAGTTGTCTGAACTCATGCCTTCTTCGGGGAACCACCTAAGCTCTCTTTATGCCTAATCTTTATCCTGTTCTGAATCATGCATGTTTCTAATTTCAACATCTGGAAAGCTTGATTTCAAACATGCATTAAATATGTTCTGAATTATCATGGCAAAAATCTGAATTGGTGACATCACATCAAGACTTGCAAGTCCTATTTCTAAGCCATAATGCAATAAGCATAATCTTTCATTAAAACACAGTTCAGACCACCCAAACATGCCAATAGTATAAGAGTTTTCATGTCCCAAAAGCATAAGCCAAAACTATGTAAGAACTCTTCAAATAAGGTGGTCATGTGCTTTTGGCAAAATCCATGCACTCTTTCATTATATGCATTCTCAACATTTTTCAATATAAACGACCCTCTCTTTGGAATTCAAGATTTATAACCAAATCATTCATAAATCAAGGATTTTTGTAACAAGCTTTTCAAGATGCATTTTAAAACAATTCATATCATGTGAAAACATGGAAACAATCACATCAAGAGAGGGATTTCGTCTGAGTCATGCTCTCAATTTCAATAAATAAATCTTAAAACACATGCTTGCATATATATATATATATATATATATATATATATATATAATTTCAAATCAATTAGGGGGAAGGCCTAAAGACCAAAACAATTCCATCAAGTATTCTAAAATATGATTATATTCATAAATCTGAAAACCCCTTTCTAAGAATATGATTTCTATGCCCATAAGGTTTTAGGAAAATTCCGCGTACCTTAATTCCGGAAGATAATAGGTGCTTCTTGAAGCTTACGATCTGGAGATTCGAAATCTTCAATTTGTTTCGAATTCCCATGGTTGAATCTTGAATTACTAGATATAATTGGATTGGAATTATAGGGAGGAAACCCTAATTCTTGCAATGGAAGAGAGAAAAACTGAGATTTTTCCCTTTACTAGGACATATATAGAGGGTAGGAATGGGTAGAAAAGACCAAAATACCCTTGAGTGAAATTCTGAAATTGGAGCCCCATTTTTGGCCCCGGCGCGACGCGGATCTTGAAAAAATGTGAATTATTGCGACCTGGAAGTTTGGCGCGAAGTGGGACTATTGCGGAGGCTTGCTGGAAATTGACGAGTGCCATTTTGGCCTCTGGCGCGATGCGCCATGCACTGAAATGGCATTTGTCTTATAGCTGAAACTTAAAATAGCCATAACTCCTTATCCAGTTATTGGATTTCGACAATCTTATATCGTTGGAAAGCTGATTCAATTACCTACAATTTGGTATATAGTAGTCCACCTAGTTTATCATATACAATGAGTTATCATTGATTAAAGTTGACCCAAGTTTCGATGCTTACTCAAACTCGAACGATTGGAAATCTTTCAACTCGTCCTTGAGTTAGGGGACTTCTATGATCTTAATTCTGGCTCAAATAGATTTCCAATTTACATAATTGATCAACACACTAAATTTACATTGGATTTATGGATTTTGTAACCTTTATAAGAAGACATGACGGTTTACGTTCTAGCCCAAAAATGCGGGGTGTTACATTATCTCCTCCTTGGGATCATTCATTCCCGAATGATGGGTAGGGACTTTGAAGCTTTAAGGTATGGAATAACGCTGACATGATATGTTATCTAAGAAAGAATACACTAATCTGAAACATGACTATCGGACTAGAACTGCTGATGTTCTAAATTTTTATACCGAAAATGCATATCTGATGCATGGAATACACGACTGAAGCTACTTTTATAAGCTGAACTTTTTCTATTGAACATGCATTTTTTTAATGCATGCATATCTGACTGAACTGACGTATAAACGTATGACTAAATACGTGGTAATAACTAATGCGAAGCTTGTAATAAGAATCTATGCATGCAACTGAATGGGGTATCTCCCCCTTGGGAAACTATGTCCCTCTATGAATGCTCAATTCACTAAGATACTCGGAAAAATTGAAGCGATGCACTAGGCACCTACGAATTGAATCATAACTGAACATCTAGAATCTGAATCTAGTACATGACATATGAACTAATCTGTACTCACAACTACTAGTATACTCTATCTTGGAATAGTAACATATCTGAGATTTTTGGGTAGCATGATTAAATGAAAAGACGAGAAAACAAGTCATACGAATCTGACTGCTAAACTGATTTGCTGGCCACACAAACTGAACTATACTGGAAACTTATACCCAATCTGAAGTATCTTATCAACACTCTTACTAAAAAGGTTGTAGTTGCATTAGATAGTAAAAGATTTTTAGGAATGAGTCACACAAGAAATCACACTACAGGATCCGAACATTGACATTACTCTGCGGCCTAGAATATAGACATATAACTCATAAATTAAGATAGAATTACTAGGCCTTTGGCAATACAAGTTCTTAATTTCAAGATTAGCACACTTCTCGAATATCCCTTAACTATACTATTTCCCGTAGATACCACATTTATTCGATTCAACTTATTTGCTATTGTATTTGCATTTATAAATCTTTCTACTAATGTCTATAGTAACTTAAATCCTCTTCACCGTGATCAGTCCTAACTCCACCTCACAAAATACTACATGCCACTCCACGATACCAGTCTAAACCATAAGATTCCACTTTCTATATCTCTTAAATGATCACACCCTAAGCATATCATGCCTTACCACTTCAATGGCTAACTCTGAAATATTACTATGAATTCACTAGCGCATATTGCATTCCTCCACTGCCATCCCAACATATTATAAGAGCCTATTTCATAACCACATGTGATCTTCAAGGCAACACCCATAAAGACATAATACACATATTCTCTAAACCACTATCAATACAACTCCCACGTATTACCCCCAGAACATACACACACAGATTCCCACTAACCATCACATATATCAAAGATTTGGCCCTAATCTTACTTCACACTTATGGCCTTATCTAAAACAAACATACTAGGATCTTCCATCAACAAGAAATATTTACTCCTCACAACCATCCTCACATAAGAAGGAGTTACAAAAGGCTAGAACATAAGATCTTGAAGCATGGAAGGATATTATATGAAACTTGACACATAACTGAGGCCTGAGGAATACCAAATCAACATTCGGGATTTATCAAAGAAAAAACTGAATTGGGGCACACATGGCTATGAACTATATTTCGCCCATCATAAAGAGTATATCATGAATTATGGGAGCTGAGCACACGTTCATAACATATGGAATATGATTCCGACTGCTGAATGAACTGAAGTTCCTCATTTAGGAAATCTGGAGCAGCACGTGATTCTCTATTATATACATGAACATGAACTATGATCATGGAACTGAAATATGAGGTATGAGTAGAAATTAGGATAACTAAAAAATACTGAGACTGGAATGGGTTGAGCCTCACCCTTCCCTTTTGACGTTTTATGCCATACTGACATCACTACTAGAATCTGAGGGCCGGACTTGGTTACTTGCTCTATCAACTCCCCCCTGGCTTTAATCCATCGTCTTAAGTTTGGGAGATTCCTTACTAGACTTTAAGCTTAACTGCACTCACTGCACTTTGGGGTCTGAAATATGACAATACGCAAAATTAATAGAACTTAATTCGAAAGACCACACATGAAAGTGGAAAGCCCACTGCTAATACTACGTTTTGAGATACACTCTATATTTCGATAGCCCCAATAGTCATAGTATAAGGCTTGCACACTTATTTCTATCGGTTCATCCTTCAAAACTCAAACTTAGATTCTAACACTTAACATGGATATCACTAAGCCTTTGATGAACCATACCACTTTCGACATAGCCTACCAATATCGCGACTCCAAACTTATGTCTCATTACTATGAGAATTGAGATCATATAAAAAGGCTCAACACTATCAATCAAAACTCTTTAACTTGGCTATTTAGAACCCGTATAACATTTATTAGTCTTTCTCTATCTAGCAACTCAATGGTACTACTAGCCACACGCAACATGTAATAGTCTTAGAAAAAATGCCACAAGTCCATATCACCTTGGGCATACTTACACACCATACCTACAACATTATACTTCATTACGAATCAACTTAAACTTAAGACATTTCATACATAGTTCAAGCCTATTAGGTCACTTCCATATAACTAGCATCATTAACCAAAAAATCATCACATCCACCTTCATGGACTTCAACTGTTCAAAACTTAATGTCTAGAGCAAAACATGATTTTACAACCCAACCTTATGCATGATTCTCACTAGGAAACCATGAAATAAACATCAAGAAACACTAGTACACTAGAACTTTATAACAACAATAATCGATCTTGACCTTACGATCTTTCTTATCATAACTCATTAGCATGTACTATTTCCAACATATCAAGCCTACTAATTTCAAAACATACATCATCAAATTCTTTCCACTATTTACCACCACACCATTTAAGTTCAATCCTATAGTTTAGTATCAATCATTTACGACCAATGAAGGATGCAACATAATATAAATATACTAATCCATCAAATTGGGACATTCTACCCAAATATCTCAAAATCTACTGCATACCTTCTTATAAGTAGTACTAGTTTACAACTACCAATGAAAAAGTCAAGGGGTAAGGTCACATAATAGACATGATCAATCTTAATATGATATTATAACCCCATACAATCTTATCTACTTATGCGTATTTCTCACCTCATACTTACTTACTCAATCACACATTTAGAGTACCCTCAATTTCCACAGCAACCATAAGTCTATAATTATAACTTACTGGCTAATATAGCTATTTTTACACTTCAAGCAACTGACAAATCTCCCTGACTAACAACTCTTTCTCTACCTTCTACTAAACTAATACACAAGGACGAATCACCTCTTTACCAACTCAATCTCATAAAAATAGATTCATCTATACATATATTAAACCAACACAAGAACAACAAGTTGCTAGTGAATCAAAATAGGCCTCGCACGGGTTCACTAGACTTTTTAGTTTCATCAACACGATGATAAAATATTTCAAGAGATAGAAACTTGTCACACAATATTCCATAATCTGAGAATACACATCTTACTTTGTATAGATAAAAATTTGAGTTAAATATTTTCCCTATAGATTATTATAAAATCCACACACTCTACTAGCTACCAATAGATGATGACACCGACACTTTAACTTATACTACTATTTGGGTGGAAATACAATTCCAATACTTCTACTACATATCTTATCCCTTAAGTATGACATTTGCAACATAAATTTCTGAAACGGGCCAAATATACTTAATACAGAAGACTAAAAAGCACGATTTCATCAAGATCAAGGTTCCCACTAGAACCAATACACTCTGAAGCAATAACGGACTCTTCTCAAGTCCTTGCACAATTTTAAGTTCTTATATGACGCGATCCGAAGGGACAATACCATTTAGACTCTAAACTTTTACACTTGAATCACCCCAGAAATGTGATGGGTCTGAGAACATCAGAGTAAGGAAAGAATTTGAGATGATTTTACTTTCGTATGGACGTCATCATAACACGAATTACAGTATGAAGGAGGAAGATTCTGACTCTATTGCACGAACTTGAACATGAAGAAAGAGAGACATTCCTAAACTCCTTGTAGCCTCCTGCTTATAAGTGTGGCGCGCTACACACCCATAAATAAGACTCTACCCGATGTGATTTCGCAGATACCCTGGGACCATGAACCATGCTCTGATACCAAGTTTATCATGACCCAAATCAGGGCCCTAGCCGTGAAGAGCATTCTGAACCATGTAGGCCCGAAACACCCCTATCTTACTGGTAATCATGCATATAATTCATATGATAAAAAATAGTGCAGAAATAGAAATCTAATATGGAAACATGGCCAATCTAAATGTGATCATAATACTGAAAATTGAAATTCAAAATATATCTGAATAATAATGTCTGACTCAGTCTACGAAATCCTTACTATGAACTACACAAAACTGTCTGAAAACTGGGACAAGGTCCCTAGTAGACCAAAACATGATTAAGGATAAATATCCAAAAATAAACAGGCCTTCTGGATCATAAAAGGCTCACCACTACACAATTTGATCTGCGATCTGAAATATTTACTATTTACCTAGACCCGTAGACTAAGCCTCAAAACCTGGAGGGAGGAGGGGGGGTCAATTCAAATCTACTAGTACACAAAGCAATCCAAAATAAAGCTTTTATATAGATAAAATAGTGAGAGAAAATCTATATCAAATATCACGCATAAAAATGGTTTCTAAAATACATGGGCACTTTCTGAAAACATGTAACCTGTCTGTCCATTTCAAATTCTGATCTGTGTATTACTTCTGAGTTAGGTGGTATCCCCTACAAGTTTGATATTCGACGGGCGATATGGAATCCTCCATTGACTCGATGGGGAAGCCTCTAACCCGAGTGTGCCGCAAGGGTTGGAGTTTCAAAATCTGATACGCCACAGGGATCTAGGCTAGTGTAATATATAAACTCGGATCGACAAATCACGGTTTTTGCCAATGAGTTGTCTGAACTCATGCCTTCTTTGGGGAACCACCTAACCTCTCTTTATGCCCAAGTTTTATCCTGTTCTAAATCATGCTTGTTTCTAATTTCAACATCTGGAAAGTTTGATTTCAAACATGCATTAAATCTATTCTGAATTATCATGGAAAAATCTGAATTGGTGTCGTCACACCAAGACTTGCAAGTCCTATTTCTGATCCATAATGCATTAAGCATGATCTTTCATTAAAACACAGTCTAGACCACCCAAACATGCAAATAGTATAAGAGTTTTCATGTCCCTAAAGCAAAACTATGTAAGAACTCTTCAAAAATAAGGTGGTCATGTGCTTTTGGCAAAATCCATGCACTCTTTCATTATATGCATTCTTAATATTTTTCAATATAAACAACCCTCTCTTTGGAATTCAAGATTCATAACCAAATCATTCATAAATCAAGGTTTTTTTGTAACAAACTTTTCAAGATGCATTTCAAAACAATTCATATCATGTGAAAACATAGAAACAATCACATCAAGAGAGGGATTTCATGTGAGTCATGCTCTTAATTTCAATAAATAAATCTTAAAACACATGCTTGCATATATATATATATATATATATATATATATATATATATATATATATATAAAATTTTAAATCAATTTGGGAAGGCCTAAAGACCAAAACAATTCCATCAAGTATTCTAAAACATGATTATATTCATAAATCTGAAAACCCCTTTCTAAAAATATGATTTCTACGCCTATAAGATTTTAGGAAAACCCCGCGTACCTTAATTTCTAAAGATAATAGGTGCTTCTTGAAGTTTACGATCTGGGGATTCCAAATCTCCAATTTTTTTTGAATTCCCATGGTTGAATCTTGAACTACTAGAGATAATTGGATTGGAATTATCGGGAGAAAACCCTAATTCTTGCAATGGAAGGGAGAAAAAAAATGAGATTTTTCCCTTTACTAGGACATATATATAGGGTAGAAATGGGTAGAAAAGACCAAAATACTTTAACGCCCCCAGATCCCATCCCGAGACTTCACACGGTGCTTATGGACCCGAAGGACTATAAGCTAACCCTTTTTTGATATCTGTACCTGTACATTGTATAATATCTGGAAAAAAATGTGGAAACTTACCATAAGGTTCAACACATCTATACATACTCAAAGATGAAAACTGAATACTAATACATCCGTTTGAAAAGCCTCTAACTATTTGAACTGTGGAGTTGATGGGACATGTCCCCAACTAACTCCGTCAATAGAAAATAAACAAAGTCTAAAACAATAATAGTAAATTGAGACTCGTCTTAGAAAGAAGAGGACTCACTGCTACTGTTGCTGAATGGGACCAAACTGTTGAGGATAAACTGGATCCTGTGCCTCTGAACCTATGGTGTCAAATAAAACACCATAGCGCAAATGCGTCAGTACAAAAATGTACCAATTATGTAGACGGGGTAGGCTAATGCAAGGGTTCATGCATGCACAATATCTAAACTGAATAATTATGAAAATGCCGCATGAGAACACATACATGAATGCATAGAATATGAACACAATTATTGTAACTCTAGATACTAAAACTCAAATACCACTTTACTGCAGACTGAACTCACTACTGACACTGAGATACTGAATCACTGACTTATCTGATACTAACAACTAAGGATCTCAATGTGCTTACATCAATGATTGAATTCTTAGACTTACTGCTTTTGACTGACAGGATTAGAGATCAACCTTTCTAACAGATGATTTCGGAAGCTTTATCAATGATAAGAAATATAATTATATCTGAATTTGACAACAAAAATACTCAATATAAAGTTGATACTGTGATCAAGCCTGTCTGACAGCATATCTTTGAATATGATATCAAATAACTATATGTGAGACCAAGTTTATCTGATGGGATGGTCCATAAATCAATGGAACTATCTAAGTTTCTCACAATGATAGATGACTGTATCTGATAGTCCTAATTTTTGAATACTGATTCTAAAACTGAGACTGAATCTGAAACTTAAACTGTGGGAAGTAGTCACTTAACCGACATGCCCCGACCTACCAAAGGTGGGGTCCAACCTGTGGCCCAGTTGGAAGGGTGTCATTACTGCACCACTGGTAAAGATAACTCTATGTGACCCTTATCTAGCAGGTCCTCAAACGAGAACAGTGAAGCCCTCATCTAGCAGGTCAAGCTACCTCATCTACCCTCATATAGCAGGTATGATGTCTCTCATCCACCCTCAACTAATAGGTGTGATGTCTCAACCTATGCTGGCTACGTAGTTCTGGAGCACAAGAATTGCTTCTAATAATCATACCCTCTACTAGTAGGTAAGATTCCATCCTTGAGCTCGCTCGGTGCTAGTTTCTACTCCCAACTGAAAGACTCAGAACTGAATTCTCAACTGAAAATTGGCTGAACTGAATTTGACACTGATCATATTACTCAAAAGGCCTGATTGAGTTACGTTGAGATCACTTGGTTCCTTATCTAACGAAAAAGATATCGAATCGTGGTATCTGACTGACGATACAGAGCTTGAATAGATTACTCAAATCGCTTATGAGATTAGGATTAAATGACTTGAATACTATTAGAACTGATTTGATTATAGGTATGAGGCTAGATTACTAGCGATACATAGATTATAGAGATAACTAAGATTACTGAGCTTTATTAAGCTTCGCACTTGTCTGAGGATACAGAGTTCTATAGGTCACTGAGCTCTGAAAATCATGGGTCGATTGGAATTATCGAGAAATTGATATGGGCTCTAGACAACAGCTCTATTTTCGGGTATAAATACCCCTAGGACTCGATAACATAAAAGTAAGACATAATCATTCTTCATCACAAATCATTCATGCATCATCACAGTCATCCATTTATCACTACAATCATTTATTCATCATTACAAGCATTCATTCATCATTACAATCATTTATGTATTATCACAATCGTTAAAAAAAGACTTCAAGTAGTTGGGCATCATAACATACTTTCCCTCTCAAGATACTTAGGACATTGCATTAAGCATTTAGGAAACATAGACCTCTATTCATCATCACAACCACCAAAGGATCTCTCCAAAGCTTTAAGGATCATCAACATCGGTTCACTATCATATACTAGCCTAGGGAAGATATGTTATTTGATTATACCCCATTCAATGAGATCTTACATCAAGTACTTCATACCTATATTGGTCTTGTCATGTATTTGGATATCACTTGATTTGGGGGAAACTTCATACTAACACATCATTATTTACTTGCTAACCACTTGACATGTATTAAAAGCTTAGCATATATTAAAGAGCACAAAATTGGGGAATTTACAACCATCATATCTTAACTTTTTCACTAGGGTCTTTCAACAACCATTAGACACGATCGATTTTACACCTACTTGGGGATTTCATGCTATCTTGGCACATTTCACTCACTAAGGCATGCATGGACTAGCTCATAATTTGGGATTTCCTATTCAACATACTATAGTGGACTTTATTCTTCACCTAAGCTCTTTATCAAACCTATGGGGAACGTTCTTCACTTATTTAACTATTTCTACACCCAAAAGTCATGAACACATCATATGGAAAAACAACTTCAAGAGGGTCTATCACAAACATCACATGAATTCCATATACTAGGGTCAAAGCTCATAAATTTTATAGGAAAACATAAATCAAAACTCAACAACACATTAAACATCCATTTCAAATCATACAAATCATTAGCAACTCATAAACATAAAAATCTTTTAGTTTTAAAGAGGGTTCTTGAGCTTCTTAGATGAAAGGGACCCAAGAGCCAACATCTACATACCTTAACCTTTGAAATTGGATGAACTTTAGTGCTTGAAACTTTATCCACACTTGAAATAAATAAATTCTTGAAGCCCACACTATGAGGAACTTGATTCTTGAAGAAAGCTTGAAGATTTATGGATGAATTTTTGGAGGATTAAGGTTCTTGAATTGAAACCCTAGATATTCTCTCTTTAGAGAATTGGAAGAGAAATGGAGAAATTAGGGTTTGAATGAGGGTTCCTCATATTTATAGAGGCTCAAAAAAAGTGGGAAATAACCAAAATACCCTTACAAAAATGCCCTTGAATTGCTGAAACAAATGTTCTTGACGCCATCCGTGACAGGCCGTCAGGTCCGTGATAGGCCATTATGAATGGTCATCACAAAAGGGGTACAATTCTTAATTTTCTGCCCAGGGCTGACAACGTCGTCAGAAATGTCATCAAAATGTGACGACATCATCAAATCATCAGAAACGTAATAGCCCTTCAGAAACGTCGTTACCGTTTTCCAGCTTGACATGCTGGAGTAAAATAGGCATAACACTTTGCTCCTATATTAGATTTAGGTAAAATTGGTATCGTTGGAAATCTAATTCAAAGATCTTTCATTTGATATATAGAAAGACACTCATTTCTTCATATACAATGAGTTATGGTAGATTGAAGTTGACCCAAATTTTCACAGTCACTAAAACTTGAAAGACAGGAAAGTTTTCAACTCATCCATAAGTTAGGAGACCTCTATGATCTTAATTCATGCTCAAATAGATTCCCACACGATTCAAAGTATTTCATACTTGGGAGGATGTTTTCAAAACATTTTGACTCAGATTTTTGCTTTACCAAATACGCTCTAAGGCTCAGACTGGAAGAGGATTTTGCGGGGCATTACAAATACCCGTGAGTGAAATTCTAAAACTGGAGCCCCATTTTTGGCCTCGGCGCGACACGGAGCTAGGAAAAATGCCAATTATTACGACCTGGAAGTTTGGTACGAAGCGAGACTATCGCGGAGGCTTGCTGGAAATTGACGAGTGCCATTTTGGCCCCTGGTGCGATGCACCATGCACTGAAATGGCATTCGTCTTACAGCTGAAACTTAAAATAGTCATAACTCCTTACCCAGTTATCGGATTTCAACAAATCTTATATCGTTTGAAAGATTATTCAATTATCTACAATTTGGTATATAGTAGGCCACCTAGTTTATCATATACAATGAGTTATGGTTGATTGAAGTTGACCCAAGTTTTGATGCTTACTCAAACTCGAACAATTGAAAATCTTCAACTCGTCCTTGAGTTAGGGGACTTCTATGATCTTAATTCATGCTCAAATAGATTTCTACACTACATAATTGATAAAAGCACTAAATTTACATTGGATTTATGACTTTTGTAACCTTTATGAGAAGAAATGACGGTTTACGTTCTAACCCAAAAATGCGGGGTGTTATAATAGTGACCGTAACATAAATCGAACAGATGGTTATTCTGTCACAACAGATTAGTAATCTATTCCAATAGACAATTAATCTGTTGCACCAGATTAGTAATATGTTCCAGCAAACAATTAATCTGTTGCACCAGATTAGTAATTTGTTCCAATAGACAAGTAATTTGTTGGAACAAAATATTTATCTATTGCAATAGATAATTATTCTGTTGCAAACAACACAATACAACTCCTGTCACAAACCCAATAGATAACCCATATGTTGATCTCTTGCTATTGATACTGGATTCAAATTATTCCTTAATCGTAGACATGTTTGTTGAAAAGAAGAAATAGACAGAATGAAAATTAAATAAGAATTAAAATGTCAAAGTGGATCAAACATAAATTTTTTACTAAACAAAAATAAATAAAAATACATAGGCTAAAAGTACAAAATTATCTGCCTTCACGAGGTAGAGGGTAAGGTATGTGGATACACCACCCTCACCAGATCCCACTCGTAGGATTTTATAATACTTCTGGGTAAACATATGTTGTAGTTTTTATTTTCGTATTTTTATTTACTTTTGGTTAATTAACATGATCTAATAGTGGTCTCTACTTGAGTATTAATGTATGCATTGGGTCAAGTTTTTTCAAGTTTCAATTCTTGCTATTGCTACTGGACTCAAATTATTTCTTAATCGTCAACATGTTTGTTGAGAAGAAGAACTAGACAGAATAAAAATTAAATAAGAATTAAAACGTCAAAGTGGATCAAACATAAATTTTTTATTAAACAAAAAATAAAAATTCATAGGTAATAGAAAAAAATAATCTAATTATTATTATTATTATTATTACCAGCTGGCCAATCTTCAACCGGCAGGAGTAGTGCCCTCCTCAGCCTGCAGGTCATGAACCTGCATCTGCAGTTCCCGCATGTGATCTCGTAAATAGGGATATCCCACACTGGATCAGCCATATCTATAACACACATAAATTGACAAAAAAACATGAAAACAAAAGTAAAGAAAAGAATCTGAATAATACAACATATATTTACACAAAAATAAAGAAAAAACTTACCAGAGATAGGAAAGCTATTAAGTCCTTGAAGAGAAAGTAGTTGAAAGTGTAATATGAAAGACAAGAGCAAGAAATAAATAGTGTAGTAGAATGAACGAGTAAGGAGGGATCTATTTATAGAGGATTGAATTTGAATGAGTTAGGCAAAAAGGCGCAACTGTTCACCTCCATTTATTAATAACATTTAAACTGGTGACATTTTGATAACTGTGAAAAATTATGACTTGATTAAATCAAGTTACCGACTAACTTTCTAATTATTGTGTTAAGTTAATTATTTATTTTCAGTAACTATTTTTATTGAGTCGTGGCAATAGATTATATGTATGTTACATTAGATAACCCATCTGTGAAAATAGATATACCATTTGTTGCAACAATTCAGCAATCTGTTGCATCAGATAATCTATCTGTTGCAACATATAATCTATCTTTTTTAATAACCATCATATCTTTATCTTTAATCCAAATTTGATGACTTTTTTATTATATAAATTAAAAAAATAAATTTAAAAATAAAAATGTCGAAAAATCACTACTTGTCGCCTATTTAAACATCAATTATTCATTTTGTGTTTAGTCCCTCCATTTCGTATTAGTTAGACATGGCACACCCATTAAGAAAAATATTTATTAAGGGTCTATTTTACCAAACTAGCTTTGTTAATTATTCTTTGAAAATATAAATTCGAATATATAAATCAACAATCTATTGTATCAAAAAGGTGACACTGTTCACCTCCATTTATTGATTACATTCAAACTGGTGATTTCTTGATTACTGGAAAAAGTTATGAGTTAATTAAATCAAACTGCTGACTGACTTTTAGATTATTGTGATAAATCTTATTATTATTAATTAGTTCTTTTCAATAATCGCTTTTATTGAGTTGTGGCAATAGATTATATATCTATTGCATTAGATAACCATCTGTGACAACAAATATACCATTTGTTGCAACAAATCGACAATATGTTGCATCAGATAATCTATCAGTTACAACATATAATCTATCTTTATTAATAATCATCATATCTTTAATCCAAATTTGGTGACTTTTTTATTATATAAATTAAAAAAAATACATTTAAAAACAAAAATGGTGAAAAGTCACGATGAGTTATTAAAATTAAATAACCATTCTTTTACGGTTAAATATTGTGTTTATCATTTATTTATTTATTTTACGAATCATTTTTCATATGAAATAATCGAAAAGTCATGACTTTTCACCCTCTCAATAATAATAACTCTTTTTTTTATTAATAACTGTTTGTTGCAACATATGATCCATCTGTCGCAATAGATTAACCATCTGTTGCAACATATAGTTCATCCGTTGCCACAAACGTTCAATCTCTACCTCCAACTGTCACCTTGTTGAGAATAAGGAATAGACAGGATGAAAATTAAATATCAAATAAGAACTAAAAGTCAAAGTCGACCAAACATAGATTTTTAAATCCCTTAGGTAGATCCGATATAAAAAAATACATATGCTAAAAGGAAAAACATAAACTAATTATCAGTGCAGCTTGCTCAACCAACCTTCAAGGAATTTGATAAATTAATTATCATGGAGTTACGTAACATTTGATCTAAACTAATTCTAGATAATGCTATCAAACGTTACGTAACTCCAGGCTCATTAACCTATCAAAACCTTTGCCCGAGTTAGTGCACAAATCAAATGAGCTTAATTTTTTAGCTTTTATGCTGATCACTCTTCACCCATATAGAGGACAAGATATACGCCATGAAAAAGTCTACACCGTCGCCAAAAAATTCTTGCCATAGCGAATGTCTTGAGAAGGCATGACTAGTAATCTCTCAATATGACTTTTATGACTTTCTT